>NC_137868.1:30926741-31166741 GCF_963924005.1 Protomyctophum bolini | reverse complement strand
GCTGGTTTCTGACAGCCGACAGCGACAATATAATGCTTTCTTATGAACAGAGATATGTGACGTGTCTTCAAGTGATAAGACTCTAAACCGAGATATAACATCAAACCCATTTGAGAGCCCTTGATCTGGGACACATTCACAAAGCATTTCGCCCTCGCCTGCAACCAGCATGCTACAGTACCTGAGGTTGCCTGGAGCTGTGGCTGAACATGGGATGATGGATGTCTACCATCTCCTCTTCATCATGCAATGAGGACCGCAGTAATTATATTTCAATGGTTAATCATGGCCTCTCTACATCAGTTTGCATACTCCATGAGCTTGATTACCGTCAGAGTTAGGGAGTCTACAAAGAGGAGGGAGCTGTTAAAGCGCCGCACATTGCTGTGATTTATGGTGCCTGGGTGGAGGCATAGATTAGCATAGCTGGCGTCGGTGCCCAAAAGTGAGCATCGCAGGGAGGATTAACTTGTGCAGTGAACGGTTCTAAAGTAAGGCTGTGTCAGGAAAAGCCCACGAGGCAAATGGCGCCACATTGTTGCTAAGGAACAGTTTCGTAGGCTGCTGTTACTGCAACAGAAAGGGGAGAGCTGGCTTTCGGTTCGCACACAGAGGCAGAAACAGAGAGGGAGAGGGGGGGAGAGAGAGAGAGAGATACCACCTCATTGACCATTTGTACAGTAACTATCTATTTCTGGACATACACCGCCATTAACTCTCAGCATTAAATAAACTTGAACTTGAATTAATGGGTTTTACTGTGTCATGTATAGAGTAGCGGGCCCTGACGTCACTCCTGCTACCCCTGGGTCAAGTATTTTTTCGGGAGTGTGTCGAACTGTCGATAAATTTGTACTTTTTCACCGTCAGTTGATGCTTCATATCCATATGAGTAAAATAGCGGGGTAATTTATTTATTTTTGGAACAGAGTTCGTATGACAAGATCTGAGATGACCCTATGGTATTTTCAACCGAAAATATAACTCTGTGACTGAGGTGGATAGTGGCCTCTAAGCGGCAGTGAAGTCAGACTTAATTTTTTATGATATACTGTACTTCTAGTGTGATCCTAGCATGACCTCCAGTGAGGTTCCCAGGAAAATCCAGGCTGACACTGATTTGTAGTATCTCATGGCTGTGTTTCATTATTAAGGCATTCTGTTCAGCGGGATGTTGAAACTTTTTGAAGGAGCCTGTGGTCGCATGAGAGAGAGAGGTGTGTGTGTGTGTGTGTGTGTGTGTGTGTGTGTGTGTGTGTGTGTGTGTGTGTGTGTGTGTGTGTGTGTGTGTGTGTGTGTGTGTGTGTGTGTGTGTGTGTGTGTGTGTGTGTGTGTGTGTGTGTGTGTGTGTGTGTGTACGACTGCTCGCACGGGTGTGTGTGTAATTGTTTGAAGCTCCTCAACCTCTGAGCTCTAATCCTTGACAGCCTCCTTGACAGTTTTGACACCTGGCCCTGATGGCGCTGATGGGGGATGGCAGAGGCAAGCAAATCCCTGGGGCTCAGTCTTCCCAACCATGCTAACACGTGCACACAACCCACACTCACTTGCACACACTGCACAGTGCACACACATGAACAAACGTACACATGCCTCTCTCTTTAAACTTGCACAGCAGGTTTTCTATAACACAGACTTTGTAGGTATCTTTGAAGGTAAAACCTTCATGTCGCGTTTTCCTCGAACATGCACACATACATTACATGCGGTATAATTGTATCGTGGCTGTTGGGCAGAAATCTTGAATAAACCTTTTCATGCTTTCTGTCAATTAATGCACTACTTTGTCATTCAGTGTGCAAAAAGTAGATCTATCTATCCAATCTACGAGCTCACAATGCGTTGCGATGTGTCGCATTGAACCAATGAAAAGTATTAACAAAGGCTTAAGTTGTGACTAAATATCAACCACATTGGATCCATTGGAACACAGGTTCTTTTTTCCATTTTCAGAAAAGTTAAAATTTTTGACACGGTTTCCACCCGACAGCAACAATATATTACTGTATACTGTATGCATGCAGGCACTCTCTATCTCTCTCTCTCTCTCACACACACACACACACACACGCACGTGCGTGTGCGTGCGTGCTCACAGCCGTACACATTCACCTTGGCTATACCACCACAGTACTGTCAGTTCCCACTGACCTGTATGCATAAGTCAGAGAGCCAGAGGGTAGGGCTCATCTTTGGCCCTTGTCTCCCCACCAGCACTTATTTCTCCCGTGGGTAAATGAATAAAAGAAAGGCACAAGAGAGTGAAGTTTGACTGCTCATTAATATTGCCATTCCTCAACTCTGAGAGATTTTCTCTTTCTTACTCCTCTCTCTGCGTGCGTTAGTGATCCAGAACCGTAAAAATAATACATATCAGAAGAAACACGTTATTGTGCAAATAAAAGGAAGAAGCTATATCCGTGCTGACTGATAGCGACGGAGGGCCGTGGGAGATAGAATGCAGCCATTTTTAGAATCTTTGATGTATGCAGCAAGGTTGCAATTGTCGTGAGTGTATACTACCTGTGTTATTGTGTGTATGCATACATGTGGTACGTGTGTGACAGTGGCAGATGGGTGTCATGCATCGCCGATGGGCGACGCCTGCACTCTGATGATAACCAGGGGTCGCCAACATGTCCGTACAGATACAAACGTGTCCATGGCAAGAATTGTTCATGTCTGTGGCAATTATTTGATTTTGAGAAAGAAATTATGAAAAATATATACATTAATTTCATTATAGGCTAAATAAAAATATGTAAATATTCGCATATTTCCTGAATGTGTATGAATTAACAAGTGATGGGATGACATTCTAGTCAATAATTACCTGCAACAACGTCAAAGAAGCACCTGTTTTGTTTGTTTACCAATTACCACATACAGTACCATGTGCTCACTGGAGGAATGAATGTAGTCTCAAAGTCCCAATGACACCCCTCCATAGGAGAACGCATGGACATGTCCATTACCTGATTTGGTTTTGCTGTAATTAAATGTAGCCTAACTGCCACTGGCACATTTAATATGTATTATGATTATTGTCGCTGCTGCTGAATTGTCGACTATGGAAATCAGTGCTATTTGAGCGAGAGAGAGAGGGTTTGGGAACCCCTGGTGCCGTAGACCTACCCCATCCTACTCAGATATGGACAGTTAAATGTATTCCTTGAATTCATAGAAGCCAATAAATAATTTGATGACAAATTATAGAAAATAAATAATTCTTTAACTTCTTCACTTGCCCACTTGCCACGGGCAATGAGACAGACACAGTGAGACAGACAGACAGACATAAAGTAATGCAGAAAGTAATGCAGTAATGCAGAATGATTTTGATAATATATTACAGATTTTTTTTAAGTAATGTATTATATTACACGTTACCACATTTTGGTAATATATAAATAATAATAATTATTATTATTATTATTGCGCATTACCCAACACTGGCGGAATGACAATCCCACACACACGCACGCAGGCACAAACGCACGCACACAAGAAATCCACCTGTTGGTGGCGCTATAACAGGCCAATGTGAAAAGGGTGGGATATATTCCTCAGCCTAGTAGGAAAGTCTGTGAAAGATTTCACGTAAATTGCACGATGCGTTCATGATTTGAGGCTTTTTGTTCAAAACAGGCAAATCCTTGAAAGCCAATGTTAGCCAATTAGGATGGAATATTAAATATCGGACAGATCCGTCTTGAACACATATAGAGATAGTTTGCCAGAATCTGGAGGAGTAATATAAAAAATGTGTTTTTCAAATGTCGACCTCCTGGTGGCGCTATAACAGGCATGTGGAAGGACCGGCACAGATGATCCTATGTCAAAGATCAAAAGGCATGAATGCAGTAATAAGTTACCATAATGGACATAATAATATGTCCATTGTCCATTGTTGTCTTCTACAGTATAACAGTTAACACAAACACGGTCTTGTGGGCGGCCCCCGGCTTTGAAGTCATTTTACATTTATGGCCCCCTGCCTAATCTAGTTGAATACCCCCTATGGCTATATCCTATTAGCTGCCTTCCCCATTCTCTGATTTCTGGTAATATTATTATTTATTATATTGTATGTCTATGGAAAACATCTAATTTTGATAATGTCCATGGTGGTTACCCCTGATGATGACACATCCTAAGCTTTTGCCATCAAGGATTGTCTCTGAAACTGAATCTCAGGTTTGCCGTGTTCAGCTAAGAGGCACTAATGCTGCTTAGGACTTACAGTCAGAAAATGAGGACACATTACGACAGCTCTGGCTGCCACGCCAAAAGTTTTTAGGTGGTAAATTCAGATGCAGAGCATCTGCGATTATTACTCCTCTAATCAGCATAGCGTAACTTGCCTACTGCATAGACCCTCTTTCACGCTCACTCCCTCACTCTCTTACCCTCTTCAGTGTTCTCCACTCCTCTCTCTCTCTCTCTCTCTCTCTCTCTCTCTCTCACACACTTCTCAGTTCTCACTGACACACACACACACACACACACACACACACACACACACACACACACCTTTTTTATCCAATTTTACCTGAGGGAGTGCAGTGCCCGGTGTCAAGTCTGAGTCGGATAAGCCCAGCTTCACAGCGGTGTGATTTTTATCGAACATCTTAGTTATAATGAAATTGAGTTGACGTGTTCTTTTAAGGGGAACTGTTGTATAATCGCAATATTACACAAGTAGGTGTGCTTTATCATCATTAATGGTACTTCTTGCGCAGCCTACCGAATTCTCCTTTCCTTCCTGCATGGATACGGAGGGGGGAGACCAGGTTAGTAGTAAACAGAACATAGAGTCACAGTCATGACAGCAATGGTACAACAAATTGGCATAAAAAAGAAAACATATTCCAATTTTGGTTTCAGCCAAGAATTGTCATTTTCAGTGGCGGTGCATCACTAATTATAAAAAAAATTATAAATAAAAAGTGCTGGGTGCCTGTGTGTGGGAAGTGTTTAAATAAATAATAGGCTGACAGGCAACAGGCCTATTACAACAACAGTGTCTGTTGTTCATAAGCCTGGTTGCCTGGTGGAAAAAGCTGTACCGGTCCAGGCTTTGAAGCGTCTGTGGTCTGGTTCCGCTTACCAGGTCGTTGGACCTCACACAGTCCATGGTTGTGGTGGCTAGGGTAGTTGATAATCTTATATGGGCTTTACTGACATAACATTCGGTTTATCCCAGGTGGAGGGAAGCTTTCATCCACTGGGCTGTCCAGAGCTCTATGGTAGCACCCTCTGCAGCGCTTTGCGGTTGAGGGCACAGCATTTCACATTCAGTCAGTCAGAATGCGCTTGTGCTGCTTCTGTAAAAGGCCATGCAGCAGGATCCTGGGCCCCATGCCGAACTTGTTCAGCTGCCTGAGGTGCAAGAGGCATTTCTGTGCCTTTTTCACCACAACAGACGTCCAGGATGTTCCAGCTGCACAGGCTGCATGGGGTTGGTGGAGTACTAGGTCCCTGAGCTGTGTCAAGTCTGGAGGGGACTATGGTGTTGAATGCTGAGCTGTAGTCTACACACTCTCTTCCGTTGAAGTGCCCCTTTTAATAGCTAAATAAAATGTTATATACACAGTTGAAGACATCTACGAATTCATTATCAGACTTTGGCTTAAACAAAACTTTCAGAAAGAGATTGTCGCAGGCATTATGTTTAGTCTTTGAAGTTTATTCAAAGCACGTCAGTGGCCTGAATTTCCAAGCGAATATTTTATATATTTTTCACTCTATACTGGATATAGAGCTGTGCGGGGGAATCCTTTTGGATTCACCACCAACAACAAAGGAACAAAAGATTGTTCCACCTCAGAGAGAACGTTGTATTGACACCCACGTGGCACACTCCACTTTCACAGCAGTCCAGTGAGTGGAACATCAAAGGCAACACATGAATACATACAAGACTATAAATATGATAGAAGACCCGTTCAAAATGCATCAGTCCTATATTTACTGTATACTGTATGAACTCTTTTTGGGTGAGAAAATCGGTGAGACACAGGTCAGATCCTCACCTTACAGTGGCAACAACAGATTTAAATCAGCTAGGCTACCTTAAAGTAATTAGTCCTATAGTTTAAATAAATTTTGTGAAATAAATGCGTATAGGCTATCATTGTAAATGTATAGTGTGTGCGTGCGTGCGTGTGTGCGTGCATGTGTGTGTGTGTGTGTGTGTGTGTGTGTGTGTGTGTGTGTGTGTGTGTGTGTGTGTGTGTGTGTGTGTGTGTGTGTGTGTGTGTGTGTGTGTGTGTGTGTGCGTGCGCGCGCGCGTATAATACAATACCAGCAATACCAGCAATTACACACTTAAGCCCTACAATATGTTGTAGTTTATGGAGTCATGCAGCCAAATATTGCTGATTTAATAAACTCAAAATATATATTTTTTTCACATTTTCAACGTTTCTTCTTCACACCATTATCTTTGCTGGATCTTTGCATAAAAGTGTCTGATATTACAAAGTTAATTAGAATAGTCTACGATTTGCATGTATCAGCGGAAAGTTTCTCTCAAAAACAGATTCTGATTTGCGCTGCTGACTTCAGAACATCTACGTTGGGGATTAGTGGCATGAAAACATAAGCGCCCCACCGGAAGAGGAGGGCTGAGGGTGGACCGAACGGGCCAACATCCTGTTCTCCACATTCTAATCTAATGCATGAGTGGCGCCCCCAGAGAGTCCAGACAGGAGACCGTGCTGTTCTTTAGGGGGGGGGGGGGGTGTTTGCAGTTGGTTTACCAGATTGGCAGAAAGTAAACATTTACATTTAAATTCATTTTACCACTCAGCTGTAAGAAGGTTCTGTGGTGTTTTTGCCCTTGTGTCAGGTCAACATGAGGATGACTGGGATTTTGTTCTGTTAAAGGCTGAATTGTTCGATTGGTTTCAGTTCTTTATTGTGTGCGTGCATGTGTGTGACCGTGTGTGCGTGCATGCCTCTCTGCCTGCATGAGTGTAGGTAGAGAGACTGACAGAAACATAAAGATGTACTGTAGAGAGACGTGGGGAAATGATGATGGGTGTTGAAAACAAACACTTTTAATTTATTCAGATGCTTAAACCCCATACCCCATCTGCCTCCCCACGGGTTCATCCCCAACAAACCCCAAGCTTTATTATAAATTCATTTATTACATTTGTTGAGGGGAAAGTTTATGGTTTACATTACAGAGAGACAAGGGCTTCTATTTCCATCAGACATTATTTGGCCTGCTGTGTTCAGAGACTCTGTTCAAACAAAATGCATCAGAAGTCTTGAGGGAAATTCCAGACATACTTCATCAAAACCCATAACTTTGTCTAGTAACCCAGCCTTTCTGTTTATTATACTGTATATTATGAGGAATTTAGTAATGTCTGAAAAGCAGGGCAGGGGATTTTGGGAATACCCCACCTCGTGCTTTAATGATTGTGTCGGTCATAATAATTATATGTATATAGTGTCTTTACAGTATATGGTAATCAAAATGTATGCTTGCTGCACAATATATGCGATCTGAAGGCTGTGTCCATTCAATAACAACTTTGTTAAATAGACCATTTAACAGGTCTGGGTGAATGTTCCTGTGAGTCATTTGACACTCTCTCTCTCTCTCTCTCTCACACGCACGCGCACGCGCGCACACACACACACACACACACACACACACACACACACACACACACACACACACACACACACACACACACACACACACAACCTGTTCCGGCGGCCCTGGAGGTACCTTATCCCTTTGTTATGTGTCATATCTCTTTTTTGTTTGTATGATTACAGTCACTCTTCTTTGAAGCAATTTGACCTGTACACGTCAATAATTTAACACTGAAAGTGATAATGGTGTGAATATGGTATAATCAATGCATGCTTTGTTGGTTAACTACACAATGTCTGCAGTTCAAACAAGCATCTTTAACTGTAACAAAAAGCTGAACATTTAGCATGTGGAACATTCCTCTACCAGTCTACATCACCAGTTTTACCACCACTGCAACAACACACTGCTTACACTGTAATACACTGTAATCATAGTAATTAGATCCAAAGCTAAATGTTCTCTATAATTACCTTGTGTGTGTGTGTGTGTGTGTGTGTGTGTGTGTGTGTGTGTGTGTGTGTGTGTGTGTGTGTGTGTGTGTGTGTGTGCGTGTGTGCGTGTGTGTGTGCGCGCTGCGTGGATGGCTGTGTTTGTGTTTATTCCCCCATAGTGGTGACATGCCCCACACCCCAGGCGCTCCCCAACGGCCTCCTGGAGGGCTCCATGCTAGAGTGGGGAACCAGCGTGAGCTACAGCTGCCTGCCTGGCTATGAGCTCTCCTTCCCTGCTGTGCTCACCTGCACAGGGAATGGAACTTGGAGTGGAGATCTGCCTCAGTGCCTGCGTAAGTTACCAGTACTCTTATTGATGATGCTGCTTCTGCTGCTGCTGCTGATGATGAATGATGATGATGATGATGATGATGATGATAATGATGATGATGTTGGGGACCTTCAGGGAGGTATCATTCTGTGTCATATAGCTTCGTCCTCATTTTGGAAAAGGTTTCCAGAAGGAGCAATCTGTTTGTCATCTACAGCACTGCGGTGCCGTCAAAATCATCTCTGTTACACTCTCGAGACTTGGCACAATGTGCCAGATTGGGTGTTATTAGCTCGTTGTTTTGGTCATTGGCCAATTATGTTGGCCAGGAAATCTGTTGTAAGGTTGCTGTTTGTGTTTGCGTATTTCACTGTTGTAAAGCAGGTTTAGTGCAAAGGTGCAGTGCAATAATGTGGTTATGTGCATAGAACCAAAGGGAGTGAGAGAGAGACAGAGAGAACCTACAGTATATTACCCCCTCTATAACCCGGCCTGTGAGAGAGACAGAGAGAACCTACAGTATATTACCCCCTCTATAACCCGGCCTGTGAGAGAGACAGAGAGAACCTACAGTATATTACCCCCTCTATAACCTGGCCTGTGAGAGAGACAGAGAGAACCTACAGTATATTACCCCCTCTATAACCCGGCCTGTGAGAGAGACAGAGAGAACCTACAGTATATTACCCCCTCTATAACCCGGCCTGTGAGAGAGACAGAGAGAACCTACAGTATATTACCCCCTCTATAACCCGGCCTGTGAGAGAGACAGAGAGAACCTACAATATATTACCCCCTCTATAACCCGGCCTGTGGGTACTGAAACCTGAACACGGTGATTAAAGCACCACATGTTCTGCTTGTAATAATATATAACTATGAATGTTTTATCTTCTAGGAAAAAGAAGGAATTGCATCTTCCATTTATATCACCGCCAGTACAGAGATCATGCATTCACCCATGCCTGTGTTTCTATCCATAGCTAATCTTGCATACTATTGTACTAGCCCGGTTAAAGACCTTAGTTCTCAGTTAGTTCACGTTAGTTCAGTTTTTCAATGCAATAAGCCAGAAGCAAACAAACTTATTGGCTTATTGAAAGTGGCTCCTCGCCAGCTCTGTTTACACATACATGACGTGCCTGCAGCCTGTGCATTGTGTGAAATGGTTTAACTATATACAAAATGTAGAATCTAAATACTGAAATTATGTTTGAATAAGCAACCTGTTGAATGAAAATGTGAAAATGTGTATACATACATGCCTGCTACTTTTGCAAATGCATTGTTATAATTACTAGCGCATGCCCCCTGGCTTGGATTTATGCTCTTCTGAGCACACCTTTCTACTTTTAAATAGATTCAGTGAAGGGTGAATTGAACCCTAGCTCGAATCAATATTACAGTAGTGAGTCCATAGGGTGAGCCTGTCACTCTTGACTTGCTTTTGGGGCTTGTTACTGCAGGTCTCCTCTCATCTTTCCTAAAACCTTCAATAGCAGTGAGGTATGCGCTGTTTCTTGATGGCACCCTAGTGTCATCGAGAGTCCCTTTGCTGCAGTCAGACAGAAATGAAATTCCAATGATGGGTATTGCTTAAACATATTTGTGTCTTCATGAATTTTAGTCATGACTCAGTGGGTTGAAATTACTGAAGAGACAGGTTTATGTGGCATGCTGAAATATGTTTGGTTCATTAAGACTCTTCAGCTCAGATTGACCATTAACCATTTATTGCAAAGCTATTGCATTTAGTATGGCGGTGTGCTCTGCTCATGTGATATCTCAGATTATCCGTGTACCGAGACACAGCTCTGATATCAACAACCAGGGATGTGCACAGTAATACATGAAAGGGGGCCCTAGCCCCTGCCGTTTTGACCGTCGGAGAAAAGTGCCCTCTCCATCCTGAACTGAAATGTAGCATTTTATGTTGAAATAATTCCCCTCTCGCTCGCTGCCCCGCTACGCAAACTACACAGCAGTTGATTTTTCCTCCCAATAGTAAAAGTAGGGGGCCCAATAGTTTTGAGGGGGCCGACGAAGGGCGGGCGTCGCTTCCTCCTCCCATCAGTGACGGGATGAGGAAGCGACGGTTGTCCGACGGGGGCCCCCTCAAACCCCTAAGCACGTCCCTGTCAACAACAAACCCCAAAGCAGAGCATAACATAAAGACATTACGACAACATAACGGTCAATGCTCCACCCACGCGGCACATTGCTGCGTCGGCCAGATTCCCGGAAAAGCTTTACAAAGCCGCATTCTGCTGCAGGGTAGAGCTTCATTTCCATCCACCAGCTGTCTTAAAAACCCGGAAGAGACTCCGGCAGACAGTGGAAAACGGCAGCGCCTGTCTGCCCAGGTCTGGCAACAGCTAATGAGAGTGAAGGGAATTGACATGGAGAGACACAGCTGATTTAAAGGAGCAGAATTAATTACTGATAGAGAATGAAGGGAGGATTATATAATAAACCGTCTGGCTTCTGTGTCTCAATGAACTATCGCTGCGTTGGATTTTGTCTGAAAGCTGTTCTGCAAATATAGCCTACTTAGTCGCATGGGTGAGTGTGTAGACAATGGATTTTGATCTTGTATTTTAATTAAAAATTTATAGTTAGACAAAGTCAGAATCAAAGATTTCTCTGTTTGACTGTTTATCTTGAGTACATACTGTACAGTATAATGCGTTTAATGTTGACTCAAGAGTTCATAAAATAAGCATACAAATAGGTCAGGGAAATATGTGCATGGGCCATGACAATGGCTGAAATGCCCAGGGTTGAATTTGTAAAGAATCTGAGTGGGGGACCTGTTCTTCACTTAAGACCTTAGTAGTCATAACAGGTCACATTGCGACATGTTGTGTTGTGAGCTTGTAGTTCTGCTATTTTCACTATTGTTATTTAGTTAAATATATTGAAAAATGTGTCAAAAAAGTGTCCAAAATAGGGACTCCAGGGGGATTAGCATATATATTGTTTAATTATTTCTCTAGGTCGTCCTCAGACGAGCCCTCCATTTATTTGGTTAAATGAATTGTGATATTAATATCAAACATGTTAAACAACAGTCTACATTTCCCAAAAAGAAATGCATTCAGTCTGAACAGAAGCAGGGATAAAACATTATTCCCACTGGCCCATAAGAAAAAAGGAATGATATGAGAGAGAGAGAGAGAGAGAGAGAGAGAGAGAGAGAGAGAGAGAGAGAGAGAGAGAGAGAGAGAGAGAGAGAGAGAGAGAGAGAGGTCAAAAGCAGATGCATGTATATCCCCCCAACAAACCAGACACTTCCAAATAGGATTCCAGTTATGGATTCCAATTACTTTGGCTATTCATTCAGTGTAACGGGCTCCTATTGCTCATTTTGTCCAGCCAACAGACTGTGAGTAGTGGCTAGAAGCGATACTTCCTCACGTGCCAATGTACTCTCTGAAATGTCCACATTCCTGCTAATTTATGTTGTGACGGCATCTGATTGATGCCAAGCTTATAGCTGTTATGTTTGTAATGGTGACAAGACATGATGCATGTTTGCATTGGCAACACTGCCTGTTTTTAGAGGCTGTGTTGCTTTTTTCTGGTGGGTTTAATTAGCATGAGTATGATTATCAATGGGTAGGTGGCAGGTGGTTAAGCATAAATATTTTTTATTAGCACATGCATTTTACATTCCATAGGGCTTGACCACACATCAAATCAACTTGCAACGGGAGTTGTAACTATTGAGTGAAAGATTAACTTGTTTTTATATGAGGCATATACGGCTTATTAGCCAGGGATCCTTTTTAAAGGTAATGAAAAGTGAGTCATTTGAATGCTCATGATTTAATACTTAGGAAGTATAGTAGCACATGCCTTCCATACGTTCCATACATTCCATACATGTTGAGTTAAGTTATTGAAACTGACCATGGGGCGCGGGTTGCCAGTTTCGTTTTCCAAGCAAATTGCTCTAGGAAAACATTGTGTTTTCTGAAACTGAAAAACATATATAGCTTGGACTAGTTATCAATCATATGATGTATGGAATGTCCCAATTTATTTATTTTTTATAGCCTACTATACCTCAGTCAGGTCTAGGTCAAGAGTTTTTTGTTTGTTCTGTAAATAAATTGGTATCGACCGATTATTTAAAAAAAACAAGAAAACATTGCTGAAAAGAAATCGGTATCGGGATCACCTCTAAAAAACGTGATCGGAGCACCCGTACATGTGCCTCCTATTCCCTCGTCAACACATCTGATCACCCTCGCAATGTCTCGGTCGCTTTACTAAGTAGTTGTGCTAGTGGTTTTCATATATTGTTCACAGATATATTAGCTAAATCTGGATTTAAAAAAAGATGAATTTCTAGCGAATATGATATAACACTGTTGTTTCTCTATGTATTTGTTTGACAAATGTTTACGTAAACACAGCCTCTGGCTGGACTGCCTGAGTAAACAAGGAAGGGTCTCTTCCTGCTGAGAACGAAGTGTAACTTTCTCTAGTGAATTATTTTTTACTGTTCTTACTATTCAAGAACTATGATTTTTATGTTGCCATATTTGTAACCCTTTTAGAAAAGCAATAAGCCACGCGAGGTCCCATGTTACCTGTGTTTTATAATGTCTGAGAGGGTTGGAGGCATTTCACTTTGCGTCGTGCCTCACTACACCTCTCAGCCATTATAAAAGGTAACCTGACACCTATTGCTTTAGTAGTGTTTTAGTGTGTTAGAATTACAAAAAAATACTCTCTGCACGTTACAAGAAGAGAGGATGAAGGGAATAAACATCAGGCTGTCAAAATATGTATAGTGGAAGGTGTGTACAGTATGTTGTATACCCACTTATAATGTGTTACATGTACAGTACTGTTAGGTTTAGCATTGACATCAAGAGCAGGGCTTGGCATTAAGGCTTGTCTGCTTGTCCGGGAAGTTCTGATATGTTCAGTCCTGCACTCATTCCGGGCCCCTCACCGGAGAGAATGTCTCCGTATTTTACTAAATATACGTTTTCTGCCAGAACTTTCAAATGAATATGAAACTAGTCCCCAAAACGACTCCAAGCCTTAGGAATTAATTATTGGGTGAGTACACATGCAGTGATACAAGTTTAAATGCCGACGAGGTCAGTCTGCTAACCATGCATAGAAACGAGCTATGGCTGCGTATTTGGAATACCTGAAATGTATATTAGAGCACAGACATTCTAGGCCCTAGAATGTCTGTGATCTAATATACATTTCAGGTATTCGACCTGGATCACCAGTTTGACACCCTATTACTGTCTATTACTTGTAAACTGAGAATATTCAACTAATATTCAAACATCTATTCCCCAAAACCAACATACAGTTAGTTCATTTAAAATGTATTTGTGTGTGCTCGTGCTCTGGACATGTGACGTTTGTGTCCAGACAAGTGAATGGGAAATTTACAAGTGCCTCAAAAAGTTAATGTCAAGACCTGAAGAGGCTACATATTCTGAACATTTGAAACTGTTTCAATACTCATTTATCGACAACACTGTGTGTTCTGAATCTCAGATAACTCTTCTCATTTCAGACTTGAGGAAAAGTAAAGTAAAAACCTGCATTTTTCTTGCTTCAATATAGCAATAGGCTAGCAATACACCGGCCACACACATATTAGACAGACATACTGTATTCAAGTACACACACACACACACACACACACACACACGCACGCAGTGCTTTTCTCCACAGTCGACTAGTTTAGAGTCTCTTCTGAGTTTTACACATGCTGCTGTTAGTTTCCAGCACACGGACCACCTTGAATTGTTTTTGAACATTTGAAATTGAACATGTCTATCTGGAGTCTTCATGTGGCCTCTCCTGCTGCTCAGATTCTCTGGCTGATCAGAGTCACACAGTCACAGTCCATCATCCCCTCACTGAAGATCAAAACCTTGAAATACTTGTATTCCTTCACTTAAGGACTCATTCCTTGCATGGAGTGGGCAATTCACCAATTCCCTGCTGAGAACCATGGCCTCAGATTTAGATGTTGATCCTCATCGCAGCTGCTTCACAAATTGCAGCAAACTGATCCAGTGAGTGTTGAAGGTCACAGCCCAAATCCTCAAAAGCTCTCATATTATGGCATTTTTCATTTTTTGCCTATTTAAATGTTAAATGGTGCCTGGTGATTAGCCAAACAGAACCTGGCAGTGTGCACATCAGTTTAATTGGATACACCTTTGTCTTGTGTGGGTTAGAATGCATTAAAAAACATGCTGAAATGTAGTTTTCAGCTTCAGGGATTCATACCAAAGTGAAACAGACTAGCATTAACATAAAGTGGGGTTGTGTGATTTTGGAGATGCACATCTGGGTGGGTACGCTTCTGCCAACTGAAGAGTACCAGAGATAACAATGGACAATCTCCAAGCAGACAAGAGGCGGACAGTGTAAATCGTGTTCCTCCTTGACCCCAAAATTGCAGTGTGCTGCTGATTTGCAAACAACATACCCCCCATAGTTCCTCTCCTCCTACACCAGTGCACTCAAAAGGGGGGCCCACAGCCTTTGTTACTCAGTGTCCTCCGCTTGTGTTTTTACACATGTTGTGAATGTTGCCCAAAAGCATCGTTGGGGCCTGCAGGGTTAAGCTTCCCTTTGTAATGATGATTACATACCACACAGTTATCTTTCCACATCATTTCTTCCTCTCTGCGTTTAACGTACATAGATTTGGGAACAGTCAACAACCGAACCGAACGTTTTGTCCCTGATCTTTTGTAATGGGCCTTTAGTGGATCCTCATCCAACTATATAAAGTGTATTTTAAATGCACTTTATATAGATTGTATTCACAGGTCAGTGTGATTCTCATGTTGGTGTAACATGAGGCAATGATGAAGCCATTGCATTATTCGGTGCACTGTATAATAATGGCTCAGAAACGCTAACAACACTGCTAACCTTTTTTACTCTGTATTCATGTCAGTATAATGCAGAATAATTATACAATCAATTAATGGTAGAATTGCGGTTGAAAAGATAATTGCCCATACCTGTACTCGGCAGTATAGCTAAACTACAGCTCAGCAATATTGCATAAGGTTCTGTGTTTTTGCAAAAGAAGACTAGCCTGTGCAATTCTTCTGTGCAGTGCATAGCAATTTACAGAGTGGTATCTATGCCATTTATGGGATATACGGTAAAGTATGGTAGATTTAGAATATTTACAATCTGTGATCACATTAATCTTCACTACTCCAGCACAAAACACAAAAACACTTAGTTCTTAGACTTGAAATACTGAAAATTATTATTTCATATGCTAGCACTCTCTCTTTCTCTAAGTGCGATTACTAAAACAGTGCTTAAACACCCACATTCATCTTCACACAGTAAAGTCCTCTGTGTTCATTTATCCATTTCCTAACTCAGAGTGTACAAAATGGTAATTTAACCACTTAAACCCTATACTTATAGTTTTCTGGTTTCCCATGGCCTCTAATACTAAGCACGCTCTTGTTTTTGCTCAATATTAAATAGTTGATCAACAAACTCAAACGATTGTGACAAATCATGAGAACAAACACAACCTTTTGGGCCAAACAAATAATTAGAAAGAAGAAAGGGCAGGGTACAACACTTTTTTCTTCTTTGTAATTGTTTGTTGTCATGATTTGTCACGATCCGAGTTAGCTTTGTTCGAGGCTTACAGATCTTTAAATACATTCTTTTAAAAATGTATATGGGAAAATGCATAGGGAATGCATAGGGATATAGAGCGACTGCGACGCTCTATATCGATGCTAGAGGCTGTCTGGGAATTCGGAAGGTCCCTGAGCAAGACCCTTCACCTAGAACTACGCATCTGAGCAGCCATCTGCTGCATAAAAGTCCTTTCTCCTCCCCTGCTGCCCCTGCTGGGGACCAGAAAATAATCCCCACTTCACTGTCTGTGAAGGCTATAGTTCACATTCACGCAGGGATGAAACAGTGATCCCAACTTTGAGTCTCTAGCCTCTGCATACTGATGATTTCAAAGCATAGATAATTCATCAAGGAATGAGACGATGTGAGAGCAATAGAGCAAGCAAGTTTGATAGGAGTATGACGAGTCTCTCGCTCTCTCTCTCTCTCTCTCTCTCTCTCTCTCTCTCTCTCTCTCTCTCTCTCTCTCTCTCTCCCGGCACATTACATATGCTGAGCTTGGTTTGGCCAAGGGCCAATTCTCTTATATTTCCACGAAAAAAGACAACATTTCCTCGAAGTTAGAAGCTTGTGAATGATGTGCATATGTCACCTGGTATTGTCACGACCCCTGAAAAATGACATCCAAATACGACATCATACATCCGAGGTTAAGTGTTTCATAATAATAGTTTATAGGTTTTCTGCTGGATATATTTGGATCTTCAGTTGTAAACACAGCGGAGGGTGGTTGGATGCACAATGCATCTGTTAAAGGGGGAACTGCGATATAGGCAAATATATTTCCTATGCAGAGATACTGTACGCCTCTGAATACATGGATTTGTTACCAAGATAACACTATTTGCAGAAATGGCTTTATTTGAACATTCCTGCATGGGCTGGATTGTAATCTCAACTTCAAGCAGACTATTATCTCAGTGAATATAGTGTGTAATGTGTATAAGAAGACCCTGCTGCTTCGCAAGAACCATGCAAGCAAGAACTTATCTTCGCCTCCAGACCTCCACACTGCAGCACATGTCAGGTCTGCCTTATTATTGGCTTGATCCCCGCAGATCTGTGCTACAACTCACAGCTGTGTGACTGAGTGGTGTGACTCTTTGTCCTGGCCTCTGCTCACTCCCAGAGAAAGAGCATTCCAAACTCCCCACAGCTAACAAGTAACCCTGGCAGGCAAGTATTCCATAGATTTTTTCTTTTTTGATAGAAGGATGGACGGCTAGACGGATGAATGGAATGCTAGCTCCAACTACTCCTGCACGCGCACACGCACACACTGCCCCAAAAACCTTTATTTCTGAGTTGCTGCTATCCAATGATTAGATGTAGCCTGTAGCCAGCTACACCATAAAAGGAGAACGAATTCAAGGAATAATAATCCAATGGGATTCATCTCCCGGCCTATGCAGACGTTGGAACCCCAACAGAACAGGTCCCGTGATGTCAGAGGCTTTCAGAGCAACTGAAATTGCAGATGGCTGTGTTAATCCCAACTAAGGCTCTGTCAAACAAAGTGATATTTAATTGGTTAATGATTTTTTTAAATATAAATTGCAGTGGCGATAACTTGCCACCAAGGTTGATCATTGGGAATTGGAAAAAAGAACACTGATTGGATTGAACATAACACATGTTTTCAGAAAAAATAACATAAAAACAACGTAAGGAATATATTAGTTAATTTTTATCTGCCACTTTATAAAGGAAAAGAAACAACAATGGCAGCAGCAGCAGGGCTGCCACCACTCACGGTGAGCAGCGAGTGTCTGCCACGTTGTTGTAGGGACAACCTTTATTCTCTGAAGGGTAGTGGGCCTTCAGCAAATACAGGTTGTCCCTATGACAACCTGGCAAACTCTTTTCCCTCCTGGCTTCCAAGCTGTGGAATGACCTACCTCCGTCAGTCAGGAATCAGGATTGTAGATTCACTCCCCATTTTACGCCGCAAAAGTTTGAAAACACTCCTCTTTATACATCATCTCATCCAATATAGCACTCCTTATTTATTTTGTGTCTGTACTGAGATGGGGAGGATGTAATTCCATAGTTTTGGAGCTTTGGCTAGGGTGTCGTACTGACGCAATATTACACGAGAGGGTGTGCGTTAGCATGATTATTGGCACACCCACCTCGTTCCGAAAGCATCACGGAACAGTTATACAACAGTTACCTGTTTTCTCTCTCAAAAGAACAACCATTCTGCGAGTCTGCTCTGCGAGACTGCACATCGATGTGCTGCTATGCTTGTTTGAAGCACAGTCAGGTAGATGGTTATTTCAACCAATCCCATTGCTTCGTTGGAACTACCTGTTGTATAATAAAGGTTGGGTCAGTTGTTCTCTTCTGGGTTTGCTGTTCAAAGTGTGCTGAAATGGGTGTAGGACTATATCATATTCTGCAGGGGTGCCATCATGCCTTGTAGTCTAGGTCATCAACAGTTTTTGTTTTTACTTCAAGAACTGGAGAAGCATTGAATGTCAGGAGGTTGAAGACCAGTTGTACTGTAGCTGTAGAGTGATCACTGCAATATGTGTCCAGGACCAGTATTATATTATACTATAGTATACGGTTCTTGGCAGTTTGAGTGGGTGTCACCAGGACTTCCCCGAAGGAAGAAGAGAAGTTGTGATTTGTCTGTGTTGAGCTTGAGATGGTGGGAAGACACCACTGTGAGGTGTCAGCCAAACATGGAGAGATGCACACTTTAACCTGCAATTAAGAGGGATGGAAGGAGAGAAAACTGTGTTTTCATGTTATTCAGATTGATGCTGTTTACATGTTCACAGATGCTACAAAATGTATGTAATTATAGATTTTCAGTTTGCTTATACACAGATGTGAATTATGTTATTTCCTAGGTTTGATGTTTGCACATGTCAGTTGATGCAATCACCCTGTTGGCACAGTAAAATCCTAAGGGTTCATTTATCTCTATTTTTTTAAGTAACACTCTGGATTTTACTCTGTACACAAGCAGATTTAAGTAACATATTATGCTGCCAGTTGCTTTCAGCTATTGATATTTCAGTTGTGTGGAGACTCAAAACGTGCAATCTTTCCTATTTTCTTTCTCAGCCAAGTTCTGTGGAGATCCGGGTACCCCGGCCAAAGGAAGGAAGGAAGGGCGCAGTTTCATCTTCAAGTCTGAGGTGACATTTATCTGCAGCAGCCCATATGTCCTGGTAGGCTCCACAGCACGTCTGTGTCAGGAGGACAGCACCTGGAGTGGAACACAGCCTCGTTGTATAGGTACCACTGATTCATCTGGTCAAATTGTTCATGTTCAATGTGTCAGTGTATTATAATATTGCAAAGAATAGAACAACAACAATACTTCATTAAATTAAAACTCTTTAAGCGCCACCTGGTGGTCACCAGTTTAGGCTCTGAGTGCCCATTATAAAGAAAGAAAGAATTTGTAATTCTATTATGCATGTAATGTGCATGTCATCACCTGTACACCAGATTAGAGGAATTTTCCCAAGGGAGAGACGTCTTGACGCCCGTGGCATCCATTACAAAGACGTCAATCAGATGTCTTGACGTTTTTGGCTAATAAACAGTTTTAACACTCTGGATTTAACTATGGTGTTGGTTTGTTTCAAGGGCCATGAGGCATTGATATGTGAAAGTAAATTCGGGGGCACTTGTATAATTTGAGGAAAAAACGAGTTTCCAAATGTGATTATGTTAGATTTGCTGGTGTCATAAATTATACAAACAAAGGCGGACATAATTAGAGCTGGTATAATGATATGCACTTGCATGACTGGAATTAATTAAATGATGCCGCTGATCAAAATTATTAAATTAGATGTACACAATGGGGAAATTGTCTAAAAGTGTATCAAGAATCCATTCGTACACATTCAGAGTTAAATCAACACTCTAGATCTTTACTGTGCATGATCACCACCATGGTCACCATGACTGAAACTACCATAAGGGACACTGAGGACAGCTGAGCTCCCTCGCGACAGTTACCACACACACACACACACACACACACACACACACACACACACACACACACACACACACACACACACACGTGGGTCTGATGTGTTTATTTTTGGATTAATCCCTATGGTATTGTCAATAGAAACAATACTTCTGTGGCCCAGGGGGAACGGGAGAGATGTCAGGAATTCGGGCTATGGGATCTGAGAAGCCATGGATGTCACTCTTCAAATAGTCCTCTCAGCACAAACACACTGTGGGAAAGGATGGGTAAAGAGGGTTAAAATGTCATCAGCTAAAATTAGGTTGCTGGCTATGGCCGGTTGTCACTGTCATTGTGCTTTTGAATTACTTCCAAATGGTCTGCACATTGTGGTAATGAGCCACAATGAAAACAAGAAATGATGGAGCTTGCAGGAAAACAAATTTCACCCACTGATTTACACCTGTAAGCCATAATGTGCGTGACAATACAAACTGATTGTGATTCCTGTTTCAGAGCCCTCCAAGACCACCTGTGAAAACCCAGGAACACCAGAACACGGCTTCATGAACTACACAACAGGCTTTAAGGTAAACTAGAAAAGTAATTACAGTACAGTACAGTACAGTACAGTACAGTACAGTACAGTACAGTACAGTACAGTACAGTACAGTACAGTACAGTACAGTACAGTACAGATATTCTGTCAATAAGGCCATTCAAACAACAACTTGGACAGACCAACCTCTGGTTTCTTCTGCATTCATGTTCCTGATGGTTTAACTACTTCTTTAGGTAGAAGCATCTTGGTCTTCACTGGTGACTGTGGTCCATTTGTTTGGAAACCGTTGATGTAATTTAACGTTAAAAACAAAAGAAAATAATTGTAAACAGACATCCAAACATTTCTAAAATGTTCAAACTTTTTTCAAATGTTATGAGCTTGTAGATTGCCTATTTTCACTTTATAATTATTCCACTCTACTGTTACTGTTCTTTCCTTAATCCTGTACCTGCCCACTCCTCTGGATTTCTCATCATTAGTCTGTTCCCGCAATGTTTCCAACTTGTCCCCGCCGGCAGTTTATTTTTATATTTGTTTATATTTTTTACCTCCCACCTCCAGCAAAGTACAGCCTGCTCCCGCAGTATGTTAATTGAAATCCAAATATTAACAGAAACACAGCATGAGAGAGATGGACAGGTTTTTACCATTTCAGCACCACGGACAGAGACACAGTAGGCGAGACAATCAATGTCAATTAGTCACTAATTGAATTAATGAAATGTTCCTTAGGGGTCCACTTGGTTACATTTGGACACTAGGGCTGACTCACACTGCCCAGTCAGAAATGTACTTTGTGCTCTTTAGATACCTCAATAAAATTATGAGAAGAAGGTGTTTATGTGCTTGTTCATCCGGCTCTCATTGACTTAAAATGCATCAAACCTTCGGCTCCAGTTTGATTAGAATGTGACGTACGTATCTGACCTCTCCTTCAATACTGGGTTATTCCCCAAACTCCCCAAAAAATTGCTTTGGGTCCTGCGGGACTCACAGGATCCCAATCCCAATACTGTACATGTTGCCCTACTGTATTGTATATTATACCATGTCAACAGGGAAGCTAAATGGATGCTCCATACAGCACCAAAGTCTGATGTCAATATCGGTAGAGGGCGCAAATCCACGGGTTCATGTACTTTTTATTCGCATTGTAATCCCCATAGGGGGAGATCGCCTCATATAAGAAAAATAAACATGTCATCCCGGCTGTTTCACTTATATGGATATGAAGAATCAACTGACTAAGAGAAAACGCTATTGTTACTGCTACTGAATTAGTTACATTTTCACTAGAAAAAAACATATATGAGTGACTGACTGTCGCAAACGATACAGAGACACCTCCCTGACAATAACACTAAGACAGCTTGTTAATTTTTGGACCACAATGCTTATATGAAACGATTTTAAGATGACCCCATGTTGTTCTCCATAGAGAAATTACTTCCGTGAACCAGGGGATGAGTGGGTGACGTCAGAACTTCGGGGCTCTATTATGAATCATTTTGCATTCCATTGGATGATGCTCTTCTTCTTCTCTTCCTTCAGTACTCAAACATACATCATTCCAACCCGTGCAACATCTGAGAATAAATCCCAAATGAAGGCAGATTATTGGGTCTCCTGACCGTGATGGTTTTGATTTTAGAATATAATGAAATTCCCCACGGATTTGACAGCAATCGATGAGAAAATTCTATTATGTAGTACTTGATGTGCAGTTATCGAAAAAATAATACATAAATGATGTGGAGGCGTCAGGTTAGCCTGCATAGAGTGCATCATTTTTGATAACACGTACGTACAGTACTGTATATCGACACATTCTGTATGCTATATGTTCCCATCAAAGATTGAAAGGTTAATATAAAATCCATGTTGTGTTCTAGGACAGCTTGTAGCTAATGTTGGCTTACATTACCGTACATTACAGTAGGCCTAAAGTCTGAGTGAGTGAAATGTTTTGGAACAGGGACCATCGCCCATGCAAAGAAAATAGAACAAACACAATTGAGCAGGCCAGGCAGTATTTCTTTTTCTGATGAGCTTTTCAGACGTGATGCTGGGGGGTATATTGACATTTTCATCAGTGTATGTATTGACCCTCTTCTCTTTTCTCCTGTCCTGTGCTTGTGGTGTTTGTGTTTGGCCAGGTGGGCAGCAGAGTGGAATTCCATTGCCAACAAGGCCACCTACTGCAGGGCTCCACCACCAGGCTCTGTCTGCCAGAACTCACCTGGACAGGAACCCAGCCCACCTGTGTCCGTGAGTAATGGCTCATCTCTGCTTCTTAGCTGCTCTCTTTCTGTCTCCCACTGTCTCTCCTGTCTCCCACTGTCTCTCCTGTCTCCCACTGTCTCTCCTGTCTCCCACTGTCTCTCCTGTCTCCCACTGTCTCTCCTGTCTCCCACTGTCTCTCTCTGTCTCCCACTATCTCTCTCTGTTTCTCTCTCTCTGTCTCTGTTTCTCTGTTTCTCTCTGTCTCCCACTATCTCTCTCTGTGTTTCTCTCGCTCTCTCTCTCTCTCTCTCTCTCTCTCTGTCTCTCTCTCTGTTTCTTTCCCACCGTCCCTCCACTCAATCCCCCATCCGTCCATCTGTCTTTCCGTCCGTCTCCCATCCCCCTGTCAACCCGTCTCCCCATATCTCCACAATGTGACATGTGACATGGCTGTCCACTACGTGGTTGTACCATGACAGTGTCCTTGTTTTCCCTCCTTCCTTCATCATTCCTCTGCCATTTCTCAGTCCCTTCCATCCGTCTCTGCCATCGCCTCTGTCCCACATTGCACCCATATAGTTTCAATCAACCTGCCATTTTCAGTCACTCCGAGAGACTTCAGGTGTTGACAATGATTACATTCTGTCTCAACTGCCGGAACTGTTGACCTGTCCTACACCAATCCAAGCCCACAGTGCAGATCGATTTGTTTATTATTATTATTTATTATTATATTTTCTTGTACTTTCACACACTCAAGAAATTGTGGTTCTTGGCTTTGAATACAAAGTGTGGTCCTTTGAATGAATATACAGCTTTACATTTTGACCCCTACCTGCCATTACAATGTAGTTCCAGTCAGATTTTTGTTTAGTTATTCCTCGCCATGTAAACACTTGATCTTTGGTCTGTATCATGGCAAGGGAATGTAAAATATTTGATGTATTTTGTTATCTTCAATCCAGATACCCAGAGGAATGTCCTGGGGCGATTTGAGCTGAGGCAGCATAAACACTGTAGCCTTCACAGACTGCCCAATGTTTTTGCTGCACTGCACTGCACTGCAGTGCTGTGTGTGTGTGTGTGTGTGTGTGTGTGTGTGTGTGTGTGTGTGTGTGTGTGTGTGTGTGTGTGTGTGTGTGTGTGTGTGTGTGTGTGTGTGTGTGTGTGTGTGTGTGTGTGTGTGTGTGTGTGTGTGTGTGTGTGTGCGCGTGCGTGCGTGCACACCTATACCATAGTATGCAGAGTGTTTCTGAGTGTGTTGGGCCTGGGTCAAACTGGGATCATAAATCTTCTCAAATACCTTTTTGTATGATTGAAAGGTCTTGTTGTCTCTGACTGTGAAGCCACTTAACTTGATTCAAAACCACAAAATCCAGCCATCTGGCACTGATCATACAATTTTAAAAAGGTTTGGAGGATTGAACATATTGTGGATATGATGAGGACCAGTCAAAATTAACCACATAAACCCTTATTCCCTATTCTTGGCATATGACATAGGTGAATATTCAGTGATGAAAATAGCTACAAGCCCATGTGGCAATGTGACACGTTTTTGATGTTAAGCACAGCTAGACTCAAATCAGGTAATACATTATAATTTGCCAAGAGACAATACAACAGCAAGAAAGGTCATGGCTACTTTAAAAGCAGTAGCCACTATAACCAGATATAAAAATAGCTTTTAGTTTAGTTTTTCTTTTAGATGAACACACCAAAGTTGAGGAAGGCATGAAAAGTTCAAGTTGTCTTTTTGGTTTCTGGCGTATTCAAATTAAACATTTACAGTACTTTGCGTTTCTGTCAGTTTGGTTTGTTTGGAATATGGAAATAAGCCTGCTGACTGACTGTGTAACTGCAGAATATGAACAATTAGCCACTTAACTTTGGAAACAATGCGATACTTGCAGTCTTTCTAAACAGTTGTCAGCCATACAAAATGAGTAAGTATTCATATTTTGCAGATTGTATTCAGCAGAGACTGTCAACTAGGCTGCTAGGAATATGCCTTTATGGGAAGTCTAAAGACACCTGGCAGGCCAGGAAACACTATAGTAAACATTAAATCAATATTTAGTTTACATGGGCCAGTGAGCTAAAATATCATCCTAATTATCTGCTAGTCAGGTACAAGACACATACGTAATTACGTATGTGTTGCTGCCCTGCGGAAAACCATGCAGCTAGTAAGGAAGAACTAATAATTTACTCTGGGGAAATGGAGCTGTGAGGTTGTTCCTATGGTCATGTAGTGCTGCATGTAGAGCTTTGTACACTTAACCATTGCTTGGTATACAATAGCTGTCCATGTCTGGCTAACCTTGAGGACGAGCACAGGGATCCATCATTCGCTGTGCTTCCATCACCATCTGTCCCTGTCGATCTCCATCTACCTGAAGCACTATCAGAGGCATCGCATTGCATTTGAACTCTGAGTGAACACTGTTCAGAACGAAGTACAAGACTCTTTTGAGTCCTCTTGTAAAGAGTAAGAGTAAAAACTGGAGTGCTAATTCAAATTTTAATAAACATGGCACTTTATAACTTAAGTGAATGGGAGATTTGTTATGACGTAGTTGCGACATGTTCTTTGGGGACTTACGCTTCATCTGTATTCATGTTATGACTGTACAGCCTGCTTGGACATAATGCTGACAGAATGTCATTTTAAATGGGTTACGTGGAGAGGGTGCTGTGCTATTTTTGTTGCCAAACACTACTGTATGTATACAGTATCCAATGGTGCATCACACCATGCAATGTAAACAGATAACATGAAATATCCTCATGAATCATGTATTCAACTCATTTCAAAAGTTCCTTGTAGCTACGTACCAAAGTTGGCAAACACAGTTTCATTTTCTCTGTTTGTCAATCTTTCAGTATGTTTACTGAATAAACATCTCAGATAGGAGGTGGTACACGCAAAACAACATGCAGCCTAATTTGTGGTTTTTGCTTACTTTTGATGCAGATATTATGTTCAAATGTTTCAGCCCTCTGGCCTTCCTCGGTTTGAAGTGAGCGAGAATGTTGTTAGCTGAATGTCAAGTGTGGACTATCTGCTTTCTCAACTTCATGTAGTGTATTACCATCCTTCTATATCCTACCATAAATACACCTGTAATATGAATAAAACTCTTGTCTCCTCAATGGGTTGGCTCGGCAGCGCAGTCTAATCTTAAATTGCACATGGGTATTCAGCGTTGGCATAGTCTAGGACAAAGCTGATTTGTCCATTTCCCCAAATGTAAGGAGGACGACATAGTTGGGGGTTCACGAATCGACTTGTATGCATTAAAAAAACATTTGAATAATATTCAAGATTGTTTCGTTATATCTTACTATCGTTCAGAACCGACCGATATGTCTGAGTCATAGTGTAGGGGACTATGTCAGAGTACCCTTTGTACTTGGTGATTGATTAGCATATGCCCATAACTAGTATGCCCATATATGGCCATATCGGCAGTTCTGGACAACTGGATATCCATAGATGGACATAATGGGTCGGGTCGGCGTTCTGAACGATCACATTATCCTAACAACTCGGCGGTGGGCATTGTAGTCACATGCCTATTATATGGGTGTATCGTTTATGGCTATGTCTGAGTCATAGTGACTATATATGGCTGTATAGGGTTTGTTTATGGTTATGTCTGAGTCATAGTGATTATATATGGCTGTATAGGGTTTGTTTATGGTTATGTCTGAGTCATAGTGACTATATATGGCTGTATAGGGTTTGTTTATGGCTATGTCTGAGTCATAGTGACTATATATGGCTGTATAGGGTTTGTTTATGGTTATGTCTGAGTCATAGTGACTATATATGGCTGTATAGGGTTTGTTTATGGTTATGTCTGACTCAGAGATACTTCATGGGGTCTGCTCTGCATGTGAAAAATGCTCAAGTTAATTTCCTACAAATGGATGTCACCCGGTTTTCACTGAGAAGTGTTACTGAGTCGACAAGGTTGCTACATAAGTTCTGTATGAAATGTGTCAGGAGTTGAAGGCCATTTTATAATGTTTTCTGCTTCTCTTCATAGCATATGTCAGATAGAACAGAAAAGATTGGAATGTCAATGACATCACAGATGTAGTTGAACCCCTGGCATTGCAAGTGCTTAATGCTCCTTAGAGGGAGGACACTCAGGCTATTAAGCCCTCTATCTGGTGTGCAGTGTCTTAGTCTCATCTGCAGTATAATGTCTAAGCACATGCATGCCCATACATTCTGTACGTACAAGGGCATGCTCACGTGCACTCAAATACATATTGACATTGACAGGAGGTGTCTTTGCGGGAGGCAAGAGCGATTTACAGTTAGCTCAGCCAGCCTTATGTATTCCACCAATGACAACCCCCCCCCCCCCACACACACACACACACACACACACACACACACACACACACACACACACACACCTCCCTGAGTCACACAGTCTCCTCCTCTTTGAAGGCCAGAAAGTGTCTTTCATCCTAGCTGTTTGCATCCACCGCTGCTAATGTCATTAAAGAAGCCATGAAGGGCCAATTTAGTGTCATGACAGCTGTCTCCCATTTGACAGCTGGCAACTTGTTTGTTCTCCCACAGGTGGCAACATTATTCAGGATAGCAATTTTCTTATCTATACCTCCATGCTTGAATGTTTTGGTGTTCAATCAGGACCATTCAGGATCCTCTCAAAGCCAATATATTTTGACTGAACACACACTCAGAATTTAGAAAATGAAGGCATTTAGTATTGTCAATAAAGCTGGTACAGTAGCTTGCAAACGCTGCAGTAAAATGTGTATTTCCTAAAGATGCGGAAGATGATGTAAGCTAATGTAAGCTAGCCCTCTCTGAGCTTTCAATGTGGAAAAACATTGAAAGCCATCAGATTTAGCAGGGCATCTACAGGAGCTCCTCCATGTTTCCCAAAATTATGTTAATTTAACTAATCTTAAATTTCAGTCAGTTGTAACGCTAGTAGTCGTGGTACTGTAGTAGTTGTGGCTGTAATGTACAGTAAGTACGGTAGTTGTTATGGTACCAAGATATAAACACAGAAATAAAATAGATTGTGCCATTGCAGGCTTGTATACTGTAGGATCAATACTATATATAATACAGTATACTGTAGGATCAATGCCATCGTTGTTTTAGCTGTAAACACCCCCATTCTATGCATTACAGTTCTCTATCGTGTTCGAGACTGGCTCTCCACTACATATTTTCAATATGTACGGGAACTGACCCCACAGGGCAGTGTTCATGGATATCTCTTTAAGACACATCTTCTATGGTGGCCCTGCCCAGATTCCAATCAGCGGGCTATTTAAGCCCCATCTGTGCAGTGCCACTTTGATTTTTTGATTTCCACGAGAGCAGACGTTTCGTGTATCTCAGCAGTTTTGACACTATTAAACAACATATATATATATAAATATATATATTTAGAACATGAAGCTGCGTGGCACACAGTCCACTTACCTAGGTAAGAAGAGAGCTGGTCGTCTCGACGACTCCTCTCGGGGCGCCGCGTAGCTCCACAAAAAAACAACAACAGCAACAAGCTGCAGGCCTAATCCGCTAGACAGTGGAGGAAGCCTCAGCTTGTCCGTGCGTCCGTTCCCTGGTGAAACCCGACCACGTTGGGGGAAACCTTGAGACGGCGTTCGGTCCGTGCGTCCGTTCCCTAGTGAAACCCGACCACGTTGGGGGAAACTAGGAGACGGCGTTCGGTGTGGCCAAAGCCAAGTGCGAAGCCGACCACGTTGGCGGAGCCCTGGTTCCCTGGCTGCAGAAGCGGTGAGACCTCCGGGTCTATCATCGCAGCTGTACACCGCAGCGGCGATTGGCGGGGTAGAACCTAGAGGAGCTGACCCAGTCGGCGTACTCTGAGGCCATCTACGTTCGCTGATCGTTGCCGCCGCGGTCCGGGCCAGACCACACGGCAGAGAGTGTAAACAAACAATTCCAGCGTGTTCCAACTTCCTCATTGACAGGTTGACGTGAGCGTCATAGTGTAGGAGGTATGCTCGTCAGGGACGGCTGCCCAGACTGCACTGTGCCTCACGGTTCACAAGAGGGCGGTGTGGCTCAAAGATCAGGAGACAAAAACTCCAGATGACCCACCGTGTTAGGCGCTGCAATTAAATCGCTTACTCTGTCACAATTGGTTCTGGTTAATATATACTTATATATATATATACCTGTGTGTATCAATACAAGCATACAGGTATGTGTATCACGCAAGCTGATACACTACCAATGTATTGTACAGTCTGTACAATACAGTACAGGCATATATATATGTACCATTGTAAAGCGCTTTGAGCACTTGGAAAAGCGCTATAAAAATGCAATTCATTATTATTGTTATTATTATAAGTATGATAATGGCTACAACAACACACTATGCATGTGGACTTGTAGGCCCACTGGTATGATATACAAAAGTTTGGAAGCCTCCAGTGTGCTTAATGTCAGATTGTTTTGTTCTAGAGCGCCTCAGAGCGGCCGAGCAGTTTATGTACAACCTCTTCCAGAGGTCCATAACTCTGCTGGTGACACAAAACAAACTGTGGACATTGATTTGGGGACTCTGTCCTAACAAAGAGAGAGCACACTGAGAATCCGCGTCATGGGGATGTCTTAGGGTACCATGTTGCCTTGATTCGTTTATGCAGCATTGTGAGCTGCAAAGGGTAGATTATGACCCCTCACGTTCAAGCAATTACTATGGGCCCACTCCCTGTGGAGCACATTCCGAACAGTTAAAATATGGTGTACAATACAAGATGTATACATATATGTATATATAGGTACACATATAATAAATAATATATAGGTATACATATGAATATATCTATATAGAGACAAGAGGAGATGGAAATAGCAGGGGTTTCTCAGGCTGCATGTGGAGCTCACACGCCCACAGAGGATGGCCATGACCAGTGTGTGCCCTGCGGGGGCCCTGGTATGAGGACCTCCTGTATGAATGGTCTCTTCCTTCCAGCTGAAGCTGGAGGGGCCATGCCTGTTTTAGAGGCAAAAGACCAGTCGTTTCCACTGACAGACCCATAAAAATGTATTTTTTATGTGAACGGGTATATGCTATTTGTATACAGCTGTGACTCTGTCTCCAAGACAATGTTTTCTCAAGAGAGACAAATAAAGACTACCTTGAACCTTGTCCCAGGTTGGCAGAGCTGGGCGAGCTAAGCTCAGGCTATAGCTCCACCTCGTTCCTGCCCTGCCTGGTACGGACAGGTCTGTAAAGAAGGATTTAGTGAAAGTTTTCGGGACTAACACAATTCCTTGGGGTCAGACGGCCATTAGAGCACACTATACAGGGTATGGTTTACTGAATGGATCCCCATTAGCTGATGCCAAAGCGACAGCTAATCTCCCTGGGGTCCATATGAAATAGACATACAAAGAGTACATGAATACATGTATTGTGGGTGTTGCGCCAGCTTACACCCCGGTGATGTAGTTCGGTATTGTGGATCTGGGTTCAGTGACACAAACAGAACGTGCTGGGTCAGTCGAAGGTTTCCCTTTATGTTGGGCAGTCATCATAGCGCACTATACTGTCGTATTTCTGGCGGGGTGTCAGCTCACGCGACAGTGGTGTAGTTCTGTCACAGACAGGACATGCTGTGTCTGTCCGGCGTTTGGTAACATAGACATGACATGCTGGGTCTGCCAGGAAGTATGCCTGAATCTCAGCCATTATCACACTATAGGGCGTATTGCTGACGAGGTCAGCTCATGCGTCCGTGGTGTAGTTTCACGGTGGAGCCGGGCTCAGTGACACAGCAGAGCGTGCTGTGGCTGTCGGGCAGAGCACACGATACAGTGTACAGTGTGTCACGGCGAGCCGTTTATGCACCTAGGTGTGACTCTGCGGGGTAGAATCCGGTTACCGGTCTGAAACCACAGAGAAAGCTCTTCTCATCCAGAGAAGTCACGAAGTCATGGCTATCTAGGCGCAGCTAGCCAACAACAACAGCAACAAGACTGAGTGCCGAATCTGCCTCGCGGAGGAAGCCTCAGTCTTGTCCGTGAGTCCGCTCCCTGGTGAAACCTGCTCGTCGGGGGAAACCTTGAGACGGCGTTCGGTCCGTGCGTCCGCTCCCTGGTGAAACCTGCTCGTCGGGGGAAACCTTGAGACGGCGCTCGGTGCGGCCAAAGGGTCCCAAGTGCGAAGCCGACCTCGTTGGTGGAGCCTGGGTTCCCTGGCTGCAGAAGCGCTGTGAGACCCCGAGCGAAACCGACCTCGTCGGTGAACCTCCTGGTTGATCATCGCGGCTGTAAACCGTTGCGGCGGGTAGCGGGGTAGAACCCAGAGGAGCTGACCTAGTCGGCGTACTCTGAGGCCATCTACGGTCGCTGATCGTTGCCGCCGCGGTCCGGCCAGACCACACGGCAGAGAGCGTAAACAAACAATTCCAGGGCCAACCGGCGGGGTATGGCTAGAGGTGCTCAGCACACCGAGCCCACTCCTCAGTCCTGACAGTTCAGGATACCCAGCCCCCACATGCTGTCTCTCGAGACAGTGGCGGTCAATTCAGGTGGACCCCTGAGTAGGTTCCACCATGTCATGGGTTGTAGCTCTCTCGAGGTCGTCCTCAGACGAGCCCTCCATTGTCGTTTCCGGTGATCCTGGATCTCCATCTGGCCAGTTTGTTGGTACTTTGCGCTCCTGCGTCGTTCTTGAGTACATCCACGGATGTTGGCGTGGGACGTCCTCGTGACCGGTGCCCGTTTGTTGGATCCCACAGCACTAGTTTGCTGGCTGGCATCTCTTGGCAGTGAGCCAGCTGGTGCCTCCGCCCCTTAGGGCTGAGGGAGACCACGGTGTACCGGGTGCTCGCACATTAGGTCGGCAGCCCCCCCACGGGAGGTGGTACTGTCTGCCTTGCGGCATGAGCCAATTAAGCGTGGACACTTGGGTGGCTTCTCGCAGGACAGCATTTTTGTTGTTAGCAGTGTCAGCCACAAGAATGTCCCTATCAGTGCATGAAGGAGGCTGCCGCTTCCTACATGGCAATGGTTAGGTGGTGCTGGCGCCAATCCCTGCACTCTATACCATACGGCCTGATCAGAGAGTGCTCGGGTAGACCATGGTCGAAGGGTGGACTGTCCCACCGGATCACAGGGGCGATCCAACAGGGACAAGCAGGCAGGAGTGCCAGGGTCGCCTGGAAGGCGGGCACACTCTGCCCATGGGACAACAGCCCCCTGGTTGCTGTAGAATGGTGTATCTCTGACAGAGATCTACACAGCAGTGACATGGGCGACTCTGTCTACATTCACCTTGTCCTACCGATGGAACGTGGTGGCATCCGCTCCCCCTGTGGGAGTCGCTCCTGCGTGCTACTCAGCGGTAGGGTCACCAGCACCTTGACCGGTCAGGTCGGCCGGGCATCTGACGGGCTGGCTTGAGCAGCCCTTCACCCCGGTGGTCACTGGCCTAGCATCATGCTGGGCCAGCTGAGCCTAGGTGGCGTCTTGCGCCTAGGCCACGAGTATTACTTACTTGGTATGAATACTGAAGTTTTGGAGCGTTTTGGCAAGCGCCTGTGACTCATGGCGCTCACCACTTATAGGCTCGGACGGAATTCAGGTTAAACTGCCTCGGGCTGCCGCAGGGGCAGCTGGTCTGCTTATTTCCTCGCGGTGTGTCTTAGAGAGTTCCCGTACATATTGAAAATATGTAGTGGAGAGCCAGTCTCGAACACGATAGAGAACGGAGGGTTACACTCTCTGTATCCCAGGTTCTCTGAGTGGAGAGACTGGCTCTCCACAAAAGAGCCGCTCCGAAATGCGTGTCAATCAAGAATTAATCAAAGTGGCACTGCACAGATGGGGCTTAAATAGCCCGCTGATTGGAATCTGGGCAGGGCCACCATAGAAGATGTGTCTTAAAGAGATATCCATGAACACTGCCCTGTGGGGTCAGTTCCCGTACATATTGAAAATATGTAGTGGAGAGCCAGTCTCTCCACTCAGAGAACCTGGGTTACAGAGAGTGTAACCCTCCGTTCACCAGCTACTGTAACTGTACTAATAAGATTCATTTCATTAGGTAACCCAAACCCAGGCAGATTAATGTCATAAACAGGCTTCTCAAATAACACCTGGGACGAGAGCACGGTTAACAAGCGTGCTGTACGTTTCCTCCATCCTTCTCACTGCCTCATCCCCTCTCGTTTTCTCTCTTTCTCTGTCCCCCATTGACATATCTGCTTGTGATTGCCTAATTCTGTGCCTGTCGCATGTGCTCATTTGTCTCTCTTTCCGTGTGTGTGTGTGTGTGTGTGTGTGTGTGTGTGTGTGTGTGTGTGTGTGTGTGTGCGCGTGTGCGTGCGTGCGTGCGTGACTGCGTGTGCGTTTGTGTGATTGTGTCTAGCCCACTCCTGCAAGCAGCCGCGGAGCCCTGCCAACGCTGATGTGGTGGGTCTGGACCTTCCCTCCTACGGCTACACCCTGGTGTATACTTGTCAGCACGGCTATTTCCTCTCTGGGGGTTCAGAGCACCGTGTCTGCCGCTCCGACAGCAGCTGGACCGGCAAAGTGCCTGTCTGCAGAGGTAGGTGGTGGTGAGAGGTCTCATAGAGGAGATGGGACGAGCAGGGGAGATACAAGGAGTGCGTGCGTGCGTGCGTGCGTGCGTGCAGAAATATGACGTATAAAGGGATTTCTGTGAGATTGGAAGCACCCTCTTACATTAAGTGCATGAGGCAACAAATTTAATATCATAATATAGAGCAAAAAAAAAGCTCAAAATGGGGGTGACTGAACTAAGCTGAATTTTTAATCTATTCCATATCACTCCCTGTCTGCCTGTGCGAGCTACTTACGCAACCATACAGACATGAAATACTACTGTATCATCAAATATTTATACCAAGTGATATTAGCTGTACCCAGTGTTGTGCAAGTTCACACTTTACAAGAGCTTAGCTCAAAGTTATGTTCACACAATTTAAAATGGACTTCTACATTCATTTCTACTGGATTATTTTTAATGAGCTGCTCCGAGCTATTCTTTTCAATATAACCTCCTCCTATTCCATCTCAGCCCACAATCATTGCCATTGCCCCCACTTCCAGTAAATTAATTACTGTAATGTATAGGTTACTACTATAGAATCACAGAGAGATTGCTTTTAAAAGCCAAGGAAAACCAGTCGGAGGAACCTATATGTTTTACCACTGAAAACCCTATATACTGTAGCCTACTTCATTGACTTTGTATTCATGTTGTATTCCCTCTACACCAATATCCATGCAGAAAATAGCCGACCTTACAATGCATCACACCGCAATAGATTGTGAACTTCTGAATGTTTGCATATTATTATGACATGCCCAGAATAGGGACAGTAGGGTTCATGTGGTTAAACAATGTGTCATATTATGCAGAAAGTTAGAAAAAGAGGTGCAGTAAAAAATATAGCCTGCTGTAGATGCAACAGAACTTTTATTTAGGAAGAGTCACTGCAATGTGATTTTTCACTGTCATGAATTCAGTGATTTTGAGAACAAAATTACTGTTTTCATCAGAAGAGCAGTAAGCTGCTGTGCGTGATAGCATAAACTCAAGTACAAGTACAGTACGTCTCTAACTAAATCTGCAGTCTCTCGTCTCATGATGAGCACGTTTTTGTGATTTGTGCCAAAACACAAAATCAAGTCTGTGCTTTGTCTCTCAATGTGCATTTGCAAATGGACACATTAAGTTCACCGTTTGCCAAAGTTGAGCACGTTCAATGAATTTTGAGCTATTATGTCATTGAATCTCATTTCACCATGCCTGATGTGTCTGACTATTTGGCGAGTTTTCCCTCTGCGTCAATTTGAAAATATGCGTGGTTAGAACTAACCATCCCCAGTGGGTTATGAAATACCAAATTGGGGGAAAGCAATGTGTCGGCAGCATTTTAAGAGTTGAGCAGCATTTACTTTTTTCACTGCATCCTTAGGGTGTTTGTGTATTGGTGCGTATTTGTGACATACATATTTATGTCTTCCCACAGCCGGTTCCAAATCACATGAGAAAGCAGTCAAGCCAATACTAGTCACACCAAGCCCAAAAATTAATGGTAAGTAGAACAAAAGTTGTTACTCTGTTGGCCATTTCAAAAATCCATGGCATCTGCTGTGGACAATCGTTCCTTGCTTTATTTACAGAATATGTCAAATGAGTGTATAAGACATCATTACTTTCTGGTCAGCATATCCATTACTTACACTTTTTGGCAGCTGAAAAATGTTTCACTCACAGGTGGAAGACAGTTTTCTCTCTTCTTTTTTTTTTTCTTACATTTTTATCCCACGATTTTTGTAACCCAGTTTTCTTTTCACCCAGTGCCAATTATCTAATGTAATCCTGGGCGCTACACTTCCTCTGCCAACCTGGGGGGGCAGCGGACTGACCTCATGCCTCCTTCTATGCATGAGGAGTCCAAGCTGCTTCTTTTCACCTGACAGAGGGGAATTTCCCCGGCCGGACGTAGCGCGTGGGAGAGTTTTCTCTCTTCTTTGTAATGTAACTAAAACATAATATTGATTTTAGGTTTTATAACAAATATACATTAGCAAAGCTTCTGCCAAATGTAACTCACTCACTTGTTTAAATAATAATAATAATAATAATTATTATTATTTTCTAAAACATTTCTCATTCACATCCTTTGCGTTTTCAGTTGTTTTTTTGCATCCTCTTTTTGACTGTCCTTACTTTCACACAGTTCCTGATGACGTCTTTGCCACTGATTTCATCTGGAAGGGGTCTTATGACTTCAAAGGCCAGAAGCAGCCCATGACATTGACAATTACCAGCTTTAACACCACCACAGGAAAAGTCAATGTAACGTTAACCGACAGTAGCATGGAGTTTCTGCTCTCGGGTGAGTCATCTATACATCATCTGTTAGGACTCTTCCTCCCACTACCCCTGCGTGTCACTTTCATTTATTTTACGGGTGCCTCACGTCAATCAGTCAATCAGTGAATTATCTCATGCATTGAGAGTGAGAATGAATTATTGGCTCTAAAGACGGATACTATTACTCTGCAGTGACTGCCTGGCTGGTTGACTGCTCACTGAAGAAGCACTCGTCTTCTCTTCTTTTGTCTTATATTGCCTCTCTGTGATGTTCTCGTCCTCCTCTCCTGTCCTTGCTCATCCTCCTCTCTGTAGGAGTGTATAAGAGCCAGGAAGCTAGGCTAATGCTGCTGCTGCACCAGATGAGAGCACTGGTCCACAGCTCCTTCAACAGGATTACAGATGACACCTGGGCAATGGATGGATTTGTGAGTAAAGCCAGGAATTTGGAGAAAATAACCAAGCCCAGGGACTGTTTTGTAACAAACAAAACGACTGTTTTTATATTCACTCAGAAATAAATCACTGAGAAAGGTGTGTTATTGGGGGCTGGGCAATTGTACCTATTTTTGTTCCAATTACCAGGCATGCCTACAGTATGTGTCAGAAAAGACACATACATTTTGACTAGTTATATATGCTCCATTTACTGTGGATATTTTCTATAATGGTTTTATATATTTGTACCACAGCTACAATTCTCTGTCTGTGAATCATTTAATGTGAGTTGCCTACACAATGATATATCTACAGAAGTACCTAGGTGTGCTGGGATAACTAGAGTATTTTCATTGGTTGAAAATATGCATCTGAAGTAATCTCTCTCTCTCAAAGAAAATACATGAATTAAAAAAAATAATATACAGTGTATATATATTATGTGCATGCTTGCGTGCGTGAGTGAGTGTTTTTTATATTTTTTGATATATGTTTTTTTTTACCGAATGGGTTCCCAGATTGCGTCTGAACTAAACTTCAAAGTCTATTGAGTAAAGCAGTGTGACAGATATTGGCTAGAATAAGTTCAAATAAGGAAAGTGTAATTTCTGAATGTGGCATGAGGGGATATGTTGTCTTTTAAAATATGTATGTATGTACTTTTTGATATTGTAAGAGATTTGATGAAGAAAAAATACATTTTAAGTTTCCTCAAGTTTCCACATGAAGCAACATGTAATTTTACTCTTTCAACAGGTTTCAGCGGAGCCAGAGGGAGGCAGCTATGTGTTCCAAGGTTTTATACAGGGTAAAGACTATGGACAGTTTGGACTGCAGAGACTTGGTAAGTGCCTTCTAAAAAAAAAAAAAAAAAATCTTTGCCTCCTTCATCATCAACTCATTTACATATGGTTGTAACCTGTTTATAGCAAATGTAATGGCTGTTTAATGAGTCGTAGAGAAAATATCAGATTGCAAATTATTTCTTCCTGTTGTTTCACATTTAACGCATTTCACTTTCCTGCATTTGCACATGTGGTTGAAAATGTGATTGTTTATGTGTAAATGTGGCGTTCTGTAAAGCATTGGGTTGTGTTACCCTCCTCACAGTTAATATTCTGAAACCATTCTGTGGTCCATTCTGTCTATATTTATTTTGATTTGTTGATAACACTGTGAAAAAAAGGGTCTCAGGCTTCTTTCTGGAAATGTTGCACCTGCCCTGGACCATTCACCATTCATGACAAAAGTACAATGATGTTTTTAATACTGATCCTATTGGCGGGCAACACTGAATTAAATAAAAAAAACCCAGATTGATTTTAAAACAATCAAGCTGAGCCGTGCAGCTGCCCTGACAACCTGTCATCAAATACATATTGTGGCCATCATAGAGCATACAGCAGATTATACCCATCCTCGTTATCCCCTTCATTTCCTCCTGCTTCCGCCTGCATTGTTATTTTTTATTGACTCTTTCATTGTCATCAACGTTCATCACGATCATTACGCCGATCGTGATGATCATTATCATCATCATATATCATCCTTTCTACGGCTGTCATCATGGTTGTTGTCATCATCCAGCCATCTGCCGTCGCTCCTCTTCACCCTTAATATCAGCCGCTTATTTCTCCTCATTCGCATTAGGATCATTATTTCCATCAACAATGTCAACACCAGTAAGTACGCCAGGGGCCTGTTTCACGAAACTTGGATGAACTAATCCAGGATTTAGGCCAAAACCTGACTTTTTCAATCCTGGTCTTTACAGCCTGGTTTATTCCGTTCCACTAAAGCCAAACGAGGCTCAGAATTGGCGGATTTGGCGAGCCGGGATCAACAAGCCTGGCTGAATAGACAGCCTGGCTTTTTGTCTCTAGACCCATTCTGTAGAACACAGATTTACTGATCCTTCTTCTTCATAGGGTATTATGGCAGTTTGCATCCTTAATAGTTGCATTACTGCCCCTTCTGTATATCTCAGTATCTTTACTAATCTATTCAAGACTTACTGATACAAGGACTTAAGCTTCTAAAATAAATACTGCTGCTGTAATTAAAGAGAGAACATACTCTCAATAGTGGATAGACTGAATGATTAACTACCCCAAAAATATAGTTTACATTTTACCACTACTATTAACTTAAAACAGAATTCTTAATATTGTAAGCATAATGATATTGTCGCATTGTGATATTTGGCCATAACTCCCTCCTCTGAGGGAGCTACCTTTGGGGAAGGGGTTGTTGTCCAGACAGGGGCCATACTGGTGAACTGTGGGCCATGGGTTCAATAGTGGGTGAAACGTTACAATGGTAATATGTTGTAAAACAATGAGTAATGGTAATATTTTGTGGTTTTCACTTTAAAAATAAATAAAAAAATAATATAATATAATATAATAATTCTTCTTAACACATCGCACGCTATTAGCGTATCCATACACTTTATTATACGCATACGTGGTATGCGCATAGCGTTTCTATACGTCTTATGGTACGATATACGTTTTTTTATTGATTACTGTAGTTCAACTATATATGCGCCCGGACAACTCATAATGTAACACCGATCGGCTCTACAAAGAGTGAAACCCCCCCCCCTCCTGAAAAGAGGTGTTGGTCTGAGAAGCGTCTGGCACTATTGGTTGGTCTATGCGAGGAGGCAGCCCTCCATTACGACGTAATGGAGACGGCCGTCCGGCATAGACCAACGCAGATGTCAGGGGAAGTTTCCAAGTCCGTTTTATGATCAGATATGTGCATCAAGACTCTCTGCTTTCATAAGAAAAAAACTAATACTGTAATTGCGAACCCAGTGAGCACTTACTATGAGACCTAGCAGATCACGTCTGTCTGTCTGTCTGTGTGTGTGTGTGTGTGTGTGTGTGTGTGTCTGTCCCGCTTTCTGTCCCGCTTACTGTATATGTGGACCTGGCCCCTTTTGTGCCCATATATGGAGCTGAGTGATTTGTTTGTTGTGGACCTGGCCCCTTTTGTGCCCATATATGGAGCTGAGTGATTTGTTTGTTGTGGACCTGGCCCCTTTTGTGGCCATATATGGAGCTGAGTGATTTGTGAGTCATGGTGACATGAGTGTGATGGCGTGGTCCTGCTTTGGGGACTCCTTATATGGTTATGGCTGAGTCATGGTGACATGAGTGTGATGGCGTCTTTTGTGACCATAATGGAGCTGGCGTGGTCCAAGCACTAACTATGACACCCTGTAGATCATGTCTGTAATTTATTACTTGCGCAAGCAGAGCGCGCAAGTAATCATTTCGCTTGGTCTCTTCGAAGTGAAGCCAAGTTTTCTTCAACCGTAAGTCTGTGCCTGGTTTGCTGGGACTAGTTACAAGTTACAAGTTACAACATTACGTCATATACACACCATGTACTCTGGTCCCAGTTCTCAACGATGACGTAATGTTGTAACTGGTCCCAGCAAACCAGGCACAAACCTATGGTTGAAAAAAACTTGGCTTCACTTTTTGGAACCAAGTAACCACAGTATACTGCTAATCAAATTACAACTACATACCGTAAATCCTCCAATAAACTCCTCCTTTCTATTAATTACCGAGCCTCTATTAATCACCGGTGATGGCGTTGAATTAAGTAAATAAATTCCGGCCTCCTTTTATGAGCCGGGGTTTTTTGTGTTGTTTTTTTTTTCAAGTGCCGTATCTGTTACTTTCGCTGCTCTGGCTGGCTGTGCCTGCCTGTCACGTCAGCGTCCACTGTCCAGATGCCGTGGCCGCGGTGCTCGGCTCGCACACAATACAACAAAGTTAATAACTTCGGGAGAGAGCCCCCACAGATCTGCCCTTCATGCAACGAACGTTGGTTCTATAAACGGCAGGTCGATGAGCGCATGGGGGGTTTTGCAGCCTGGCGCAGCAACATGCGCCTTTTGGATCTCTCATTTTATGGAACGAACGTAGCCTACCACCGGTATGCTGTTAGCTTGTTGCTAACGGGACACCGTTAGCAACAACTCTCTCTCTCTCAGACGTTCTCTACGTCTCTCTCTCTCTCTCTCTCTCTCTCTCTCTCTCTCTCTCTCTCTCGCGCGCGCGCGTTAGAGAGAGACGCTCTCTCTAACACGTCTCTCTCTCTCTCTCTCTCTCTCTCTCTCTCTCTCTCGCGCGCGTTAGAGAGAGACACTCTCTAACACGTCTCTCTCTCTCTCTCTCTCTCTCTCTCTCTCTCTCTCCCTCCCGTTGAAGCACTGCAGTATTGCACTGTTCTGATTTGATATTACCGGTATATGAAATAGCCTATCATACATTTTATTTTTATGTTATTATTTGCATCTGAACTTGTCAGTAGCCTAACTGTAGGCCTTTACCACAGTACTGTGGTAGTCTATCTCAGTTGAAGTTATACCGGTATATTGAATGTGACCAGATTTGACTGAGGGACTGCCATTGTATTTTTATTTGTTTCATGTCATATGAAAGCAGGTAATCATATAGCTTCAAATGACATAGCAGGGAATCATATAGCTTCAAAGGACATTGGTTATTCAAGTTAAATTGATGTTATTATGGTATTTACCATAGGCAATATGCCAATAATGGAAAAACAGTTAAAATGACCATTGAGCACCTGCAACTGCACTGTTCAATATTTCACGAGGACTTGGTTTCAATAGGCTATGAGCCCAATACATTACACATACAATAAAAAATACAATACACACACATACTGTGTTCTAACTGACCCAAAATGTGATTTGTTCATTATCATCAGTTTGAAAATTAGAAATAAAATTCCTCCTTCTTATAGCTGCCTCCTTCCAATAAAAGCCCGGTATCGGGATCGGTTGAGACAAATAATAGCCCGGGTTCCTAAAAGAGGATTTACGGTACTCTGTATGTAGTTGTAATGTGATTTGTAATTTGTAAATCTGTGCCTGGTCTGCTGGGACCAGACTACACAGATGACCATATATCTTACGTCATCACTGAGAGCTAGTCATACATATACACACCGTGTACTCTGGTCCCAGCTCTCAACGATGACGTAATGTGGTATCTGGTGGGACCAGATTACACAGATGACCATTTCTCTTACGTCATCACTGAGAGCTAGTCATACATATACACACCATGTACTCTGGTCCCAGCTCTCAACGATAACGTAATGTGGTAACTGGTCCCAGCAAACCAGGCACAGACTTACGGTTGAAAAAAACTTGGCTGTCACTTTTTGGAACCAAGTAACCACAGTATACTGCTAATCAAATTACAACTACATACTCTGTATGTAGTTGTAATGAAAAAAGTAGAACACGTATGTATACATGTAAAAAATAAAGATCTATATATCATTCTTATGTACAGATCACCTAAAACAAACCTTTCGGAATTAAACACATTTCTCAAAGAAATGGTAAAGTATCTATCATCTCCGACTTCCACAATTATGATAATAGGAGATTTCAATGAAGACCATTATACTGAAAAAGATATAAATATAAAGACCTTCATGTCAAGATTAGGCTTTAAACAATTAAATACAAATCCAACTACAGATTTCGGAAGTATTTTAGATCATGTATATTTCAACAAATTTGAAAGTATTATTACAGAAATTGAAGTTAGAGACACATATTACTCTGATCATGATTACTTGCGCAAGCAGAGCGCGCAAGTAATCATTTCGCTTGGTCTCTTCGAAGTGAAGCCAAGTTTTCTTCAACCGTAAGTCTGTGCCTGGTTTGCTGGGACTAGTTACAAGTTACAACATTACGTCATATACACACCATGTACTCTGGTCCCAGTTCTCAACGATGACGTAATGTTGTAACTGGTCCCAGCAAACCAGGCACAGACTTACGGTTGAAAAAAACTTGGCTTCACTTTTTGGAACCAAGTAACCACAGTATACTGCTAATCAAATTACAACTACATACAGAGTATGTAGTTGTAATGTGATTTGTAATTTGTAAATCTGTGCCTGGTCTGCTGGGACCAGACTACACAGATGACCATATCTCTTACGTCATCACTGAGAGCTAGTCATACATATACACACCGTGTACTCTGGTCCCAGCTCTCAACGATGATGTAATGTGGTATCTGGTGGGACCAGATTACACAGATGACCATTTCTCTTACGTCATCACTGAGATACAAATCCAACTACAGATTTCGGAAGTATTTTAGATCATGTATATTTCAACAAATTTGAAAGTATTATTACAGAAATTGAAGTTAGAGACACATATTACTCTGATCATGATTTAGTATTAATATCACTATAGTACAAAATGAAATACATTTAAAACAATTGACAATTTACAATAAGTAATAAAATAATTATACTGTATAATATATTTTAATTCAGTTTATATACCTTTTTTTCATCACATATCAATGATTCATTTTTCTGTAAAAAAGTAGTTAGGTAGAAAATAGTTACACGTAATGATTATACATTTCAAACGTTCCTTCACAGAGATACTGAGATGTGATAGTTTCCAGCGGTCGAAAGTACTTGCGCGCTCTGCTTGCGCACTAGTAGGCCATTTATGGCCTACTAGTGTGCAACAAGCAAGTATGCACTCGGCAGAGTGCAGTTCTAGTTCTAACTAGTCCTTACCCGTTCTGAATATATGAACAGCAAATATATATATAGTAAATATATATATATATATATATATATATAGAATATTAGTGGTCCATGACATGAAAATGTTTGAGAACCACTGCTCTGAAACAACATTGGACAATGATGTTTGACAGTCAGCTATATTGTTGCTTATTGTAGATTTATTTTCGGTTTTTCTGACTTATTCTGGCCTGTTAACATTTTCATAGACCTGGTTGCTTGTTTCCCTCTCAGTCAATGTGGCAACCCTGGTGATTGCCCAACACTGTTTTGGTTCCGTTCCTATGCTAATGTAGCTTAGCAACAGCTAGGAGAATGCAGTAAGCTGCTGCGGTTTAAAAGTGTAGAAGTTTTTTGCGCACACACACACACACACACACACACACACACACACACACACACACACACACACACACACACACTGTGAAGGCCGTAGTACTGTAAATATGACATGAATATGAATGCAAAGTAGCGGTCCATGTGTGGACTGGACAGGCTACCTGTCGCCGCGGTGCATGATGAGATGTGTGCAAACCGTGTAGTTTATCAGGAGAAGACTACCAAAGGATGCAACACGCACACACACAGTCAGCGGTGCCAAATTGTATAGGGCACAATTTGTTGTGTTGCAGCGCTAGCTAGAGGAAGCATGCCAGTGGGGTAACGGTGGGAACGGTGGGAACGGTGGCCTGTGATGCAGGTGTCGCTAAGGTGTGAGGGTGCGAGGTTAATTCACTAATAAATTCATTGCATCCTTTGGTATTCTTCTCCTGATAAACTACACGGTTTGCACACATCTCACCATGCACAACGGCGACAGGTAGCCTGTCCACACATGGACCGCTACTTTGCATTCATATTGACACTACAATACCCATTTTTGCATTTTTTAATCCACTAATAAATTAATTTTAAATCATTAATGTGTCAAATCGAAAAAAGGGCTCCGTTAAGACCTCCATATAATTATGGTCCATGCCTGTGTGAAAAGTGGGAGCGATTGGTGCAGCCAATGATGAGATAAAGCGCTGTCAGTGACATTCATTCATTCATTCAGACATTCAGAGATTCGCTGAATTATTATAAGGATAAGGATATTATAAGGATTGTTATTGCAATTTACGATCTGCGTTCGCTTCCCGCGTTCGCGCGTCTTACTCGTAATAATAAAAATCACACCCCTGTGAAGTGAGCAGTGCAATGTTGTGAAGTGAGCAGTGCAACATTGCACTGCTCACTTCACTGGGGTGTGATTTTTATTATTATTACAGTATTAGTATTTTTCTTATGAAAGCAGAGAGTATTCTGTTTCATACGGTATATAGTATGTACATGTCGCTATAGGCCTTATTTTGTGAATATTTAGTTGTTAGGTCCATGCTTTCTCTAAAGTTCTCTGGTGGGCGCAAGCTGCATTCAATAGCCAATTAGTGACAAACTGTACATGGGATCAATGTGTATTTGTTTTCCTCCTAAAAGTAGACATTCAGGGCTTTCATTCAGTGTATAGTATGTATATGATATTATTTGTGTTCATTTTTATATCTGTCTGTCAATGTCTGTCAACTTCAACCTTCCATATCTCTGCTGTTTTTTCAAACGAGCAGCGTGCAGGCAAAAGCAGGTGTTAGAAAAAGGTCAATATCTCCAGAATGGAAGATGGTAGAATCATAATTTTGATGAGATTCTCGCTATAAGAGGCCCCTCGCTGTGGGCCCCCAAAAAAGTTCAAAAATCCAATGTTAATCGCTTAGCACCAGCAAGCCTGAGCTCACTTTAAACTGTAGCACACTAAGGGCTGTATTTTGCGTGTCTTAAGTACCAGGTCTTATTCCCTAACTTGAGTAAACTAAAGACCTGGAGGCGTGATCAATGCCATTTGGCTATTCTGAGTGGCCAAAGAGCATTGATCACGCCTCCAGGTCTTTAGTTTACTCAAGTTAGGGAATAAGACCTGGTACTTAACACACGCAAAATACAGCCCTATGTGTTAACCGTGCACTTGCACGACAGCAAACCTATTCTGGGGAACATTCACCAAAAGCAGCTGATCTACAAGCTCACAAGCTGTCATGATATTGTGCAGCCTATATATTTTGGTTATTTGATTTGATATAGTGCTTAAATTTGTCCTTTAATGCAGACCGATACAAATAAGGCAACATAAACCCATACTAATTGAATAAGTCTGGAAAACATCATTGGTTTGTGATCAGTTTGACTGCTTAATGAACAGTAAAGACATCAGGATTAGGTTAAACCTGGCTGTTAGCCTGGTCCGGAGCAGGCTAAATCCAAAGCATTAGTTTCCATGGTAACTAATGTAGCATCACTTTCATGAAACCGAATCAAGCCTCAACATATCCAGGTTAACTGGTTAAATTAATCTGGCAAGATTAACCAGCTTTCATGAAACCGGTTAATCGTTGATCCAGGATATATTAAACCAGGATATGTGTTAAATCCCGGTTTAATCTCTAATCCAAGTTTCGTGAAACAGGCCCCAGTCCTCTTACACGTATGTATTGGTTCTCTGTCATGTCTACTACTTCCCGTTCCATAGGTCAATCTTGATCTGAATATATTGAGTCTGAGTGGTTAACCACATTAATATTGGCATCGCTATTTTGGCAATATTATCATATGGATTAAGGCGAAGATTTATAAGCTCATGACACGTTGTGATGTATACGCATTGTGGCGGATATTTTCGCTATTCATCCTACAATGAAGTGTAGCCATATATATATGTGGATCAAATGGTTACCATCTTCACTGCTTCCAGGTATGAGCGTGAGAGAGAATGCCACGCTACCTGACCCTGAGCCTAACGGTTCCAGCAACAGCAGTTCTGTGGCCATCGCAATCCTTGTGCCTTTCTTCGCCCTCATCTTCGCTGGCCTGGGTTTCTATCTCTACAAACAGAGGTATGTACTGTACTGTAGTAACAACATGCTTTGTTCGACATAAGCTGTTAAATGCCTATCTATGATGGAAAAGCAATATATTTCCACGAGTTTGGATTATTTGGTAAGGGCCAGGATACCTAGGTTGCATGCGAAGTTGAAGAATACCCTTACTCACATGCAATTATGTCTGCATAGATTTACAGACAATTCAAATGTGCACTAAGGTGGCATGGATGGTCATGGCCGAGCTCATAAAGACAGTTTCCTTATCTGTTGGATAAGATAAAAACAATTATGTATCTTTATTTATCCCCAGAGGGAGATTCAGGTGTCATTGCAGCAACAGTAGTGAGAATAAAACACTGAGAGGTACGGGTAAAGAGTCAAGAACCAAATCAAGATAAATATAGAATAAAAAATGAAGATGAAATAAAATAATGAGCTTCTGGCTCTAGTTATCGGTACTGGATCTCTTGATGCGTCAATGCATGATGTAGTATCAGCAGTCTGATTACTGTCTCAGCGACAGGGTATTGCACCATACTTTGAACATTTTAAATTAGTTCATTATTTTCCTGTGTGTGTTTATGAATGTTGTACATGAAAGGTACATGAATGGTTTATCACAAAATATATACATGTAGGACCTACTGTATGACATTTGCATTAAGACTATTCAGACTTAATTTCAGTATTGATTATAATACCTAATTTACCTATAGTGCCGCAGCTATACACATCCAACATCACTGAAGCGTGCACCTTTATTGAATTTGAATTAGGGCAGTGTATTTGGTATACTGTCTTTATGCTGATATTACAATTATTAATTTATTTTCCAGGAAAACAGATAAAGCGCAGTACACAGGCTGTTCTGTCCATGAGAACAACAATGGACAAGCCACCTTTGAAAACCCCATGTACAACACAAACACTAAAGCTGCTGAGGGGAAAGTAGTCCGCTTCGACCCGAATCTCAACACTGTCTGCACCATGGTTTGATGTACTGATGGGCAACACAGACAAGCAGAGTGATACAGAGAAAGAAAAGGCGATGACGCTAAATGAAGAACAAAGAAATAGCAAGCTTTTCTTTGCTTCTACACCATCAACATATAAACATCTATTTATTTTTTCCCTGTTTCTGATGACGCACACAGACACAAGGAAATGGAGAGAATCGCTCAGAAATGTAAAGCACACTTTCGGCAACAGATGCTACAGTTGCAGTCAATCATATACAGAAAGGGGAAAGAAGAAGGAGAAAGAGAGGAAGGCGACGTTCCACACCTTTTGAGATCTTCCACCGGTTTGGTGAAGAGAAGTGTTCTTTCTTTACACTCTGTGAGTGTTGGCTTTACAGTTAAAAAGAGCCTCTGGCATAGATAAATTGAGTATTTTTTACTCTTTATAATTAAATGGTGGGAGGGGTTACTTCACAATGCCAAACCAAATGTTCATTTCTTTCCTGTAGTACAGCCTGGTTCCCCATTTACTATTTTTTTAAATTAGTCACATATTGTTAGAATTTTGAGAGATAAGTGTTCAGGTTTAGTGTGTTGTCTCAACGAGTTGCTGAGCCCCTCAACTGTGAGTTGATCAGAGTGATGCGTGGAGTTTATTTTAGCACTGGTATGTGTCGTGAGATGGCAACGAGGGAAAAAAGACTGCATGAGACGCGTCCGCACTCTACTCAAGAGTTCTTCGGTCAATTATACCTCTTAATTGGATGTAGCCTCCCACTGATGACATGTTTAGCCAGGTATTTGATTACTGAAGTGCAGTAGATTTATTTTTTAGCAGTATGGTAAATTATGGGGTTTTATTGAAGTACAAGTTATCTGATAATAGTTTCTTCATAAGAGTTCTAGCCAGCGTTACAGTCGGTATATTATCAAGGATATGCAGTGCTCTTTCCTTCCATTACTATGGTGAGCTGATGTTATCTGGTTGAGAGTTTAAGTTTAGTGATTGTAGTAAAAGTATCAGCCACAATATGATGCTCTCTGCAGAGCTGTGGTCAAATCACTTTAAATTCAATTTACGGTAATGATGTGGTTTTTAAAAGAAAACATCCCTCCCCCTCCAGCTTTGAAATGGCAAAGTACACCCACTTGATGAAGTGGACATGATGGGAGTGAATTAATCCTAGCCCCGACGATGTATACATCAAGCATCTCAAAGTAGGAATTCTGCTCTAGGATGAATGACACCTTTCATAGTAAATGAGATTATCCAGACATGAGTCTACAAGTACTTAGGCCTGGAGTTTCCCTGGAGTTTCTTAATGCTTTGGTGTCAGTAAGGTAGCGGAAATATGGACAGGGCAGATTAAGGGGGGAAGAAAGGGCATGTCATAATTTAGATTTTGTTCTTCTAATACAACATTTGAACATGACCCTTCTTTATTATGAATAAATATGAACTAATGCTAAACTACCACCCCCTTGTTAAATTCAAATCAAATTCAAATATCATCAGATGTCAGTGAAATTGACAAAACTGCTTTAGTCACTAACTCTTAGATTACAAATCCTAGACTCTTGGTAAATTCAGGGCTTTGGACTATCATGGATTTCAACTGATACAAATGATCGTTTAATTGTCTTACTGAACCTTCAGCTTCTACCAACACACATGTACAGTACAGCTATATATACAGATTTTGCACACTTAAAAATGAGCCGCCATCAGTATCTTACTATCACCTGGGTCCAAACATGTATTCCACAATGTCATTATATTATTAAATATATCATTGCAGTGCCTTGAAAACAGTATGGGCATAAGTCTTTAAGGAAGACACAGCGTTTATTTCATTAGTTATACTGTACATTAGTGGAATTTATGATAAGTTAACTGAGTGATGTCAGCCTTCATGATTTATCAAAGAAGAGATGTGTTTAAAAAGCAGCTCATACTTTCATAACTGTGCATGTCTGCCAAAAGTGATCCAGTATAGCAATTGCTGCTATCGCTCTTTGTACCACTATGTTTATTCCTGTCATTGCTGTTACATTTTGTACATTTTTACAGTTTTGATACTTGATGGCATTCTCTTTGGCAAAATGTCTTGTGTTACCAATATGTATTATATTTTGCGGTTTCATATTTCTTATTGAGGAGGGGAAAAATGCACCTGGAAGAAAACATATTATGTCAGTATCACATCAGACTGGAGTAGATTAGAATGCTTTTAAGTGTACCACTCAATGGTCATCCATTCAGAAGCAAGTGTATGTATATGTACATATTACAATACTTTTGTAAAGAGATATATTTTTATGCAAATAAAGCATTTGTAAGTTATTGAATATGTTGTGTAAATTTTCATATGTAAATGTCATGTAAGATCCCCCCAAAAATTGTTTTGTATTTTTTCTTTATAGGCAATGTATAAATCCGTAATTTATATATAAAATATAAATTCTAATGAACTCACATTCTGATTCTGTTTCATTAAATGGCAGGTGAATGTAGCCCAGCACTCATACCTCTGTCCAGAAGCCACTGAATTTAAAGGAATGGCTTGACACGCTGGTGAATAAGCCTTTTCATCAAGTAAAAATATCTGGAGGCACATTTTGCCTCGGTTTGAACTTGGTTGCATATACCACTCTATGCTATGTACTATTGCTGTATGTTTACATAAAGTATACAGCTCGTGCAATTCTTGAGAAAGTGAGATAATCTAATTTGTGAAGTGTCACAATAAATGGATGGGTGCATGATCTTCATTTAAAGTTAGAAAAGGCCTTAAAACCTGAATGTGGTATATTGAACAGACATGAACCCAAAGAAATCAAAGTTGAAACGACTGAGCTTGAAACTACACAGAGAAACTTCAAATAACATCGTTGTACTGTGCAGAGTTATGGTGACATGAAATATTGATGGGATGCTGAAATGACTGAAAGGAGAAAAATAACAGTCTGGCTCCATTTGATAGACTTTCTGTTAAAAAGTGTGTTTTTTCTTTAGGCTTGGCAACGAGGGGCAATGACAGACTGTAATAATGACATTATGTAACAGGATGAAAGGAGGCAAATGGCAAGAGCCAAAGGAAAATAAATGATCTGCTAGTGTAGGAGATGACAGAATGTTCGATCTAGAACGCACATTCTACAGAATTCTAATTCTATGTGGATGTTAAATGGCTGGTACTTATTCCATTTAGACCCACATTAAGCTTACTATACAACTTAAAGCCTAAGCCTAAGCCTTCCCTACAGTATTTATGTATGGATTGGAAATACTATTTGTAGTGACTTACCAATTTCAACCAATGGAGATAAGGCTGTTTGTGCTGATGGTGCATTATGGGAATTGAGAAATAGCTATAGGGTTTCTGCATTTATGGACATACTTTCAATGCAAAAAACACACTGCTAGAGTAGCCTAACATTTTACGCAATAGAAGTTGACCCATATTGGCTTCACATTTGTTTCTTGGTAGTAAATATGTAATCTGAATAGAATCTCATCTGGAGGTTGCTCTAGAGATATGGTTAGTAATCAGGATACGTAACAGTGAGCTGAATACAGTTCATCATGTTAATAGAGCCTCCTCGATATTCACAGCTTTGCAGCACAGGCATGAAAAACATCAATTTTCACAGGGATACACAATGAAGAGATTTACATGATTAGCAGTGCTATTCTATTCCCATATCCTGCAGCATTCAAACAGGGAGCCTCTGAAATTGTACCAATCATACCCGTGTGAAGTGAGTGATATTTTTCAAGACAAAGAAGGTATTGTGGAAGAGGTGCAGCCAGAGGTGCAGCCAGAGGTGCGGTGGCAATCTACAAGAAAACAACGCTTGTCAACTACCGCGGCTTGTGAGGAAGTGTTATGAGTGGGTCCAATAAACAACAAAGGGCTACATTTCTAAGAATGATCAAGATTGAAATATTGATTAACAGTTTGCAGAATTACAGTACATTTCAAGCACAACTCATTACATAGACTGTTAACTGTGAGTGTATGACCCAATAAAGCATTGCACTTGTTTACAAGAGGGTCCACCTTGTTCAAATCATCAAAACATTTAGAGACGTACAAATAGACATTTCTATATAGCCCAAAAGAAAGAGAGAAGAGAGAGCTATACAGTAGAGTCATTTGTGTTGAATTATCTCAAGTGCACATGCTATTTTATCACACGCAATTTCCGCTTTCCGCAATTTCCAATTTCCGCAATTTCCAATTTCCGTAATTTCCACAATTTCCGCAATTTCCAATTTCTGCAATTTCCGCAATTTCCGCTATCCGCAATTTCCAATTTTCGCAATTTCCAATTTCCGAAATTTCCGAAATTTCCGAAATTTCCGCAATTTCTGCAATTTCTGCAATTTCCGCAATTTCCAATTTCCAATTTCCGTAATTTCCACATTTTCCGCAACACTCCGCAATTCTCCTCGATTTTCACCTTTTTTAAATCCTCAAAAATGATGAAGACTATAACGATGACCTCTGAGACCATGGACAAAATTTCAAAAAACATGGGCTATAACCCATCGTTTTTGTAATTTCGTCATTTTTTTCAAATCCTCAAAAATGATGAAAAACGGCGCGCTATAGTATGCCGTACGATATGGGCTATAGCCCATGGTCCAAAATGATGAGAAACGAGGATAACTTTTTTTTTCAAAATTTCAAAAAACATGGGATATAACCCATCGTTTTTGTCATTTCGTAATTTTTTTCAAATCTTCAAAAATGATGAAAAACGGCGCGCTATAGTATGCCGTACGATATGGGCTATAGCCCATGGTCCAAAATGATGAGAAACGAGGCTAACTTTTTTTTTCAAGATTTCAAAAAACATGGGCTATAACCCATCGTTTTTGTAATTTCGTCATTTTTTTCAAATCCTCACAAATGATGAAAAATGGCGCGCTATAGTATGCCGTACGATATGGGCTATAGCCCACGGTCCAAAATGATGAGAAACGAGGCTAACTTTTTTTTTCAAAATTTCAAAAAACATGGGCTATAACCCATCGTTTTTGTAATTTCGTCATTTTTTTCAAATCCTCAAAAATGATGAAAAACGGCGCGCTATAGTATGCCGTACGATATGGGCTATAGCCCATGGTCCAAAATGATGAGAAACGAGGATAACTTTTTTTTTCAAAATTTCATAAAACATGGGCTATAACCCATCGTTTTTGTCATTTCGTAATTTTTTTCAAATCTTCAAAAATGATGAAAAACGGCGCGCTATAGTATGCCGTACGATATGGGCTATAGCCCATGGTCCAAAATGATGAGAAACGAGGCTAACTTTTTTTTTCAAAATTTCAAAAAACATGGGCTATAACCCATCGTTTTTGTCATTTCGTCATTTTTTTCAAATCTTCAAAAATGATGAAAAACGGCGCGCTATAGTATGCCGTACGATATGGGCTATAGCCCACGGTCCAAAATGATGAGAAATGAGGCTAACTTTTTTTTTCAAAATTTCAAAAAACATGGGCTATAACCCATCGTTTTTGTAATTTCGTCATTTTTTTCAAATCCTCAAAAATGATGAAAAACGGCGCGCTATAGTATGCCGTACGATATGGGCTATAGCCCATGGTCCAAAATGATGAGAAACGAGGATAACTTTTTTTATCAAAATTTCAAAAAACATGGGCTATAACCCATCGTTTTTGTCATTTCGTAATTTTTTTCAAATCTTCAAAAATGATGAAAAACGGCGCGCTATAGTATGCCGTACGATATGGGCTATAGCCCATGGTCCAAAATGATGAGAAACGAGGCTAACTTTTTTTTTTCAAAATTTCAAAAAACATGGGCTATAACCCATCGTTTTTGTCATTTCGTCATTTTTTTCAAATCTTCAAAAATGATGAAAAATGGCGAGCTATAGTATGCCGTACGATATGGGCTACAGCCCACGGTCCAAAATGATGAGAAACGAGGCTAACTTTTTTTTTCAAAATTTCAAAAAACATGGGCTATAACCCATCGTTTTTGTAATTTCGTCATTTTTTTCAAATCCTCAAAAATGATGAAAAACGGCGCGCTATAGTATGCCGTACGATATGGGCTATAGCCCATGGTCCAAAATGATGAGAAACGAGGATAACTTTTTTTTTCAAAATTTAAAAAAACATGGGCTATAACCCATCGTTTTTGTCATTTCGTAATTTTTTTCAAATCTTCAAAAATGATGAAAAACGGCGCGCTATAGTATGCCGTACGATATGGGCTATAGCCCACGGTCCAAAATGATGAGAAACGAGGCTAACTTTTTTTTTCAAAATTTAAAAAAACATGGGCTATAACCCATCGTTTTTGTCATTTCGTCATTTTTTTCAAATCTTCAAAAATGATGAAAAACGGTGCGCTATAGTATGCCGTACGATATGGGCTATAGCCCACGGTCCAAAATGATGAGAAACGAGGCTAACTTTTTTTTTCAAAATTTCAAAAAACATGGGCTATAACCCATCGTTTTTGTAATTTCGTCATTTTTTTCAAATCCTCAAAAATGATGAAAAACGGCGCGCTATAGTATGCCGTACGATATGGGCTATAGCCCATGGTCCAAAATGATGAGAAACGAGGATAACTTTTTTTTTCAAAATTTCAAAAAACATGGGCTATAACCCATCGTTTTTGTCATTTCGTAATTTTTTTCAAATCTTCAAATAAGATGAAAAACGGCGCGCTATAGTATGCCGTACGATATGGGCTATAGCCCATGGTCCAAAATGATGAGAAACGAGGCTAACTTTTTTTTTCAAAATTTCAAAAAACATTGGCTATAACCCATCGTTTTTGTAATTTCGTCATTTTTTTCAAATCCTCAAAAATGATGAAAAACGGCGCGCTATAGTATGCCGTACGATATGGGCTATAGCCCACGGTCCAAAATGATGAGAAACGAGGCTAACTTTTTTTTTCAAAATTAAAAAAAACATGGGCTATAACCCATCGTTTTTGTAATTTCGTGATTTTTTTCAAATCCTCAAAAATGATGAAAAACGGCGCGCTATAGTATGCCGTACGATATGGGCTATAGCCCATGGTCCAAAATGATGAGAAACGAGGATAACTTTTTTTTTCAAAATTTCATAAAACATGGGCTATAACCCATCGTTTTTGTCATTTCGTAATTTTTTTCAAATCTTCAAAAATGATGAAAAACGGCGCGCTATAGTATGCCGTACGATATGGGCTATAGCCCATGGTCCAAAATGATGAGAAACGAGGCTAACTTTTTATTTCAAAATTTCAAAAAACATGGGCTATAACCCATCGTTTTTGTCATTTCGTCATTTTTTTCAAATCTTCAAAAATGATGAAAAACGGCGCGCTATAGTATGCCGTACGATATGGGCTATAGCCCATGGTCCAAAATGATGAGAAACGAGGCTAACTTTTTTTTTCAAAATTTCAAAAAACATGGGCTATAACCCATCGTTTTTGTCATTTCGTCATTTTTTTCAAATCTTCAAAAATGATGAAAAACGGCGCGCTATAGTATGCCGTACGATATGGGCTATAGCCCACGGTCCAAAATGATGAGAAACGAGGCTAACTTTTTTTTTCAAAATTTAAAAAAACATGGGCTATAACCCATCGTTTTTGTAATTTCGTCATTTTTTTCAAATCCTCAAAAATGATGAAAAACGGCGCGCTATAGTATGCCGTACGATATGGGCTATAGCCCATGGTCCAAAATGATGAGAAACGAGGATAACTTTTTTTTTCAAAATTTCATAAAACATGGGCTATAACCCATCGTTTTTGTCATTTCGTAATTTTTTTCAAATCTTCAAAAATGATGAAAAACGGCGCGCTATAGTATGCCGTACGATATGGGCTATAGCCCATGGTCCAAAATGATGAGAAACGAGGCTAACTTTTTTTTTCAAAATTTCAAAAAACATGGGCTATAACCCATCGTTTTTGTCATTTCGTCATTTTTTTCAAATCTTCAAAAATGATGAAAAACGGCGCGCTATAGTATGCCGTACGATATGGGCTATAGCCCATGGTCCAAAATGATGAGAAACGAGGCTAACTTTTTTTTTCAAAATTTCAAAAAACATGGGCTATAACCCATCGTTTTTGTCATTTCGTCATTTTTTTCAAATCTTCAAAAATGATGAAAAACGGCGCGCTATAGTATGCCGTACGATATGGGCTATAGCCCACGGTCCAAAATGATGAGAAACGAGGCTAACTTTTTTTTTCAAAATTTCAAAAAACATGGGCTATAACCCATCGTTTTTGTAATTTCGTCATTTTTTTCAAATCCTCAAAAATGATGAAAAACGGCGCGCTATAGTATGCCGTACGATATGGGCTATAGCCCATGGTCCAAAATGATGAGAAACGAGGATAACTTTTTTTTTCAAAATTTCAAAAAACATGGGCTATAACCCATCGTTTTTGTCATTTCGTAATTTTTTTCAAATCTTCAAAAATGATGAAAAACGGCGCGCTATAGTATGCCGTACGATATGGGCTATAGCCCATGGTCCAAAATGATGAGAAACGAGGCTAACTTTTTTTTTCAAAATTTCAAAAAACATGGGCTATATCCCATCGTTTTTGTAATTTCGTAATTTTTTTCAAATCCTCAAAAATGATGAAAAACGGCGTGCTATAGTATGCCGTACGATATGGGCTATAGCCCATGGTCCAAAATGATGAGAAACGAGGATAATTTTTTTTTCAAAATTTCAAAAAACATGGGCTATAACCCATCGTTTTTGTAATTTCGTCATTTTTTTCAAATCCTCAAAAATGATGAAAAACGGCGCGCTATAGTATGCCGTACGATATGGGCTATAGCCCATGGTCCAAAATGATGAGAAACGAGGAAAACTTTTTTTTTCAAAATTTCAAAAAACATGGGCTATAACCCATCGTTTTTGTCATTTCGTAATTTTTTTCAAATCTTCAAAAATGATGAAAAACGGCGCGCTATAGTATGCCGTACGATATGGGCTATAGCCCATGGTCCAAAATGATGAGAAACGAGGCTAACTTTTTTTTTCAAAATTTCAAAAAACATGGGCTATAACCCATCGTTTTTGTAATTTCGTCATTTTTTTCAAATCCTCAAAAATGATGAAAAACGGCGCGCTATAGTATGCCGTACGATATGGGCTATAGCCCATGGTCCAAAATGATGAGAAACGAGGATAACTTTTTTTTTCAAAATTTCATAAAACATGGGCTATAACCCATCGTTTTTGTCATTTCGTAATTTTTTTTAAATCTTCAAAAATGATGAAAAACGGCGCGCTATAGTATGCCGTACGATATGGGCTATAGCCCATGGTCCAAAATGATGAGAAACGAGGCTAACTTTTTTTTTCAAAATTTCAAAAAACATGGGCTATAACCCATCGTTTTTGTCATTTCGTCATTTTTTTCAAATCTTCAAAAATGATGAAAAACGGCGCGCTATAGTATGCCGTACGATATGGGCTATAGCCCACGGTCCAAAATGATGAGAAACGAGGCTAACTTTTTTTTTCAAAATTTCAAAAAACATGGGCTATAACCCATCGTTTTTGTAATTTCGTCATTTTTTTCAAATCCTCAAAAATGATGAAAAACGGCGCGCTATAGTATGCCGTACGATATGGGCTATAGCCCACGGTCCAAAATGATGAGAAACGAAGATAACTTTTTTTTTCAAAATTTCAAAAAACATGGGCTATAACCCATCGTTTTTGTCATTTCGTCATTTTTTTCAAATCTTCAAAAATGATGAAAAACGGCGCGCTATAGTATGCCGTACGATATGGGCTATAGCCCACGGTCCAAAATGATGAGAAACGAGGCTAACTTTTTTTTTCAAAATTTCAAAAAACATGGGCTATAACCCATCGTTTTTGTAATTTCGTCATTTTTTTCAAATCCTCAAAAATGATTAAAAACGGCGCGCTATAGTATGCCGTACGATATGGGTTATAGCCCATGGTCCAAAATGATGAGAAACGAGGATAACTTTTTTTTTCAAAATTTCAAAAAACATGGGCTATAACCCATCGTTTTTGTCATTTCGTAATTTTTTTCAAATCTTCAAAAATGATGAAAAACGGCGCGCTATAGTATGCCGTACGATATGGGCTATAGCCCACGGTCCAAAATGATGAGAAACGAGGCTAACTTTTTTTTTCAAAATTTCAAAAAACATGGGCTATAACCCATCGTTTTTGTAATTTCGTCATTTTTTTCAAATCCTCAAAAATGATTAAAAACGGCGCGCTATAGTATGCCGTACGATATGGGCTATAGCCCATGGTCCAAAATGATGAGAAACGAGGATAACTTTTTTTTTCAAAATTTCAAAAAACATGGGCTATAACCCATCGTTTTTGTCATTTCGTAATTTTTTTCAAATCTTCAAAAATGATGAAAAACGGCGCGCTATAGTATGCCGTACGATATGGGCTATAGCCCATGGTCCAAAATGATGAGAAACGAGGATAACGTTTTTTTTCAAAATTTCATAAAACATGGGCTATAACCCATCGTTTTTGTCATTTCGTAATTTTTTTCAAATCTTCAAAAATGATGAAAAACGGCGCGCTATAGTATGCCGTACGATATGGGCTATAGCCCACGGTCCAAAATGATGAGAAACGAGGCTAACTTTTTTTTTCAAAATTTCAAAAAACATGGGCTATAACCCATCGTTTTTGTAATTTCGTCATTTTTTTCAAATCCTCAAAAATGATGAAAAACGGCGCGCTATAGTATGCCGTACGATATGGGCTATAGCCCACGGTCCAAAATGATGAGAAACGAGGATAACTTTTTTTTTCAAAATTTCAAAAAACATGGGCTATAACCCATCGTTTTTGTCATTTCGTCATTTTTTTCAAATCTTCAAAAATGATGAAAAACGGCGCGCTATAGTATGCCGTACGATATGGGCTATAGCCCACGGTCCAAAATGATGAGAAACGAGGCTAACTTTTTTTTTCAAAATTTCAAAAAACATGGGCTATAACCCATCGTTTTTGTAATTTCGTCATTTTTTTCAAATCCTCAAAAATGATTAAAAACGGCGCGCTATAGTATGCCGTACGATATGGGCTATAGCCCATGGTCCAAAATGATGAGAAACGAGGATAACTTTTTTTTTCAAAATTTCAAAAAACATGGGCTATAACCCATCGTTTTTGTCATTTCGTAATTTTTTTCAAATCTTCAAAAATGATGAAAAACGGCGCGCTATAGTATGCCGTACGATATGGGCTATAGCCCACGGTCCAAAATGATGAGAAACGAGGCTAACTTTTTTTTTCAAAATTTCAAAAAACATGGGCTATAACCCATCGTTTTTGTAATATCGTCATTTTTTTCAAATCCTCAAAAATGATTAAAAACGGCGCGCTATAGTATGCCGTACGATATGGGCTATAGCCCATGGTCCAAAATGATGAGAAACGAGGAAAACTTTTTTTTTCAAAATTTCAAAAAACATGGGCTATAACCCATCGTTTTTGTCATTTCGTAATTTTTTTCAAATCTTCAAAAATGATGAAAAACGGCGCGCTATAGTATGCCGTACGATATGGGCTATAGCCCATGGTCCAAAATGATGAGAAACGAGGATAACTTTTTTTTTCAAAATTTCATAAAACATGGGCTATAACCCATCGTTTTTGTCATTTCGTAATTTTTTTCAAATCTTCAAAAATGATGAAAAACGGCGCGCTATAGTATGCCGTACGATATGGGCTATAGCCCATGGTCCAAAATGATGAGAAACGAGGCTAACTTTTTTTTTCAAAATTTCAAAAAACATGGGCTATAACCCATCGTTTTTGTCATTTCGTCATTTTTTTCAAATCTTCAAAAATGATGAAAAACGGCGCGCTATAGTATGCCGTACGATATGGGCTATAGCCCATGGTCCAAAATGATGAGAAACGAGGCTAACTTTTTTTTTCAAAATTTCAAAAAACATGGGCTATAACCCATCGTTTTTGTAATTTCGTCATTTTTTTCAAATCCTCAAAAATGATGAAAAACGGCGCGCTATAGTATGCCGTACGATATGGGCTATAGCCCATGGTCCAAAATGATGAGAAACGAGGAAAACTTTTTTTTTCAAAATTTCAAAAAACATGGGCTATAACCCATCGTTTTTGTCATTTCGTAATTTTTTTCAAATCTTCAAAAATGATGAAAAACGGCGCGCTATAGTATGCCGTACGATATGGGCTATAGCCCATGGTCCAAAATGATGAGAAACGAGGATAACTTTTTTTTTCAAAATTTCATAAAACATGGGCTATAACCCATCGTTTTTGTCATTTCGTAATTTTTTTCAAATCTTCAAAAATGATGAAAAACGGCGCGCTATAGCATGCCGTACGATATGGGCTATAGCCCATGGTCCAAAATGATGAGAAACGAGGCTAACTTTTTTTTTCAAAATTTCAAAAAACATGGGCTATAACCCATCGTTTTTGTCATTTCGTCATTTTTTTCAAATCTTCAAAAATGATGAAAAACGGCGCGCTATAGTATGCCGTACGATATGGGCTATAGCCCACGGTCCAAAATGATGAGAAACGAGGCTAACTTTTTTTTTCAAAATTTCAAAAAACATGGGCTATAACCCATCGTTTTTGTAATTTCGTTATTTTTTTCAAATCCTCAAAAATGATGAAAAACGGCGCGCTATAGTATGCCGTACGATATGGGCTATAGCCCATGGTCCAAAATGATGAGAAACGAGGATAATTTTTTTTTCAAAATTTCAAAAAACATGGTCTATAACCCATCGTTTTTGTCATTTCGTAATTTTTTTCAAATCTTCAAAAATGATGAAAAACGGCGCGCTATAGTATGCCGTACGATATGGGCTATAGCCCATGGTCCAAAATGATGAGAAACGAGGCTAACTTTTTTTTCCAAAATTTCAAAAAACATGGGCTATAACCCATCGTTTTTGTAATTTCGTCATTTTTTTCAAATCCTCAAAAATGATGAAAAACGGCGCGCTATAGTATGCCGTACGATATGGGCTATAGCCCATGGTCCAAAATGATGAGAAACGAGGATAACTTTTTTTTTCAAAATTTCATAAAACATGGGCTATAACCCATCGTTTTTGTCATTTCGTATTTTTTTTTAAATCTTCAAAAATGATGAAAAACGGCGCGCTATAGTATGCCGTACGATATGGGCTATAGCCCATGGTCCAAAATGATGAGAAACGAGGCTAACTTTTTTTTTCAAAATTTCAAAAAACATGGGCTATAACCCATCGTTTTTGTCATTTCGTCATTTTTTTCAAATCTTCAAAAATGATGAAAAACGGCGCGCTATAGTATGCCGTACGATATGGGCTATAGCCCACGGTCCAAAATGATGAGAAACGAGGCTAACTTTTTTTTTCAAAATTTCAAAAAACATGGGCTATAACCCATCGTTTTTGTAATTTCGTCATTTTTTTCAAATCCTCAAAAATGATGAAAAACGGCGCGCTATAGTATGCCGTACGATATGGGCTATAGCCCACGGTCCAAAATGATGAGAAACGAGGATAACTTTTTTTTTCAAAATTTCAAAAAACATGGGCTATAACCCATCGTTTTTGTCATTTCGTCATTTTTTTCAAATCTTCAAAAATGATGAAAAACGGCGCGCTATAGTATGCCGTACGATATGGGCTATAGCCCATGGTCCAAAATGATGAGAAACGAGGCTAACTTTTTTTTTCAAAATTTCAAAAAACATGGGCTATAACCCATCGTTTTTGTCATTTCGTCATTTTTTTCAAATCTTCAAAAATTATGAAAAACGGCGCGCTATAGTATGCCGTACGATATGGGCTATAGCCCACGGTCCAAAATGATGAGAAACGAGGCTAACTTTTTTTTTCAAAATTTCAAAAAACATGGGCTATAACCCATCGTTTTTGTCATTTCGTAATTTTTTTCAAATCTTCAAAAATGATGAAAAACGGCGCGCTATAGTATGCCGTACGATATGGGCTATAGCCCATGGTCCAAAATGATGAGAAACGAGGCTAACTTTTTTTTTCAAAATTTCAAAAAACATGGGCTATAACCCATCGTTTTTGTAATTTCGTCATTTTTTTCAAATCCTCAAAAATGATGAAAAACGGCGCGCTATAGTATGCCGTACGATATGGGCTATAGCCCATGGTCCAAAATGATGAGAAACGAGGATAATTTTTTTTTCAAAATTTCAAAAAACATGGGCTATAACCCATCGTTTTTGTCATTTCGTAATTTTTTTCAAATCTTCAAAAATGATGAAAAACGGCGCGCTATAGTATGCCGTACGATATGGGCTATAGCCCATGGTCCAAAATGATGAGAAACGAGGCTAACTTTTTTTTTCAAAATTTCAAAAAACATGGGCTATAACCCATCGTTTTTGTAATTTCGTCATTTTTTTCAAATCCTCAAAAATGATGAAAAACGGCGCGCTATAGTATGCCGTACGATATGGGCTATAGCCCATGGTCCAAAATGATGAGAAACGAGGAAAACTTTTTTTTTCAAAATTTCAAAAAACATGGGCTATAACCCATCGTTTTTGTCATTTCGTATTTTTTTTCAAATCTTCAAAAATGATGAAAAACGGCGCGCTATAGTATGCCGTACGATATGGGCTATAGCCCACGGTCCAAAATGATGAGAAACGAGGCTAACTTTTTTTTTCAAAATTTCAAAAAACATGGGCTATAACCCATCGTTTTTGTAATTTCGTCATTTTTTTCAAATCCTCAAAAATGATGAAAAACGGCGCGCTATAGTATGCCGTACGATATGGGCTATAGCCCATGGTCCAAAATGATGAGAAACGAGGATAACTTTTTTTTTCAAAATTTCAAAAAACATGGGCTATAACCCATCGTTTTTGTCATTTCGTAATTTTTTTCAAATCTTCAAAAATGATGAAAAACGGCGTGCTATAGTATGCCGTACGATATGGGCTATAGCCCACGGTCCAAAATGATGAGAAACGAGGATAACTTTTTTTTTCAAATTTTCAAAAAACATGGGCTATAACCCATCGTTTTTGTAATTTCGTAATTTTTTTCAAATCCTCAAAAATGATGAAAAACGGCGCGCTATAGTATGCCGTACGATATGGGCTATAGCCCATGGTCCAAAATGATGAGAAACGAGGATAATTTTTTTTTTCAAAATTTCAAAAAACATGGGCTATAACCCATCGTTTTTGTCATTTCGTAATTTTTTTCAAATCTTCAAAAATGATGAAAAACGGCGCGCTATAGTATGCCGTACGATATGGGCTATAGCCCATGGTCCAAAATGATGAGAAACGAGGCTAACTTTTTTTTTCAAAATTTCAAAAAACATGGGCTATAACCCATCGTTTTTGTAATTTCGTCATTTTTTTCAAATCCTCAAAAATGATGAAAAACGGCGCGCTATAGTATGCCGTACGATATGGGCTATAGCCCATGGTCCAAAATGATGAGAAACGAGGAAAACTTTTTTTTTCAAAATTTCAAAAAACATGGGCTATAACCCATCGTTTTTGTCATTTCGTAATTTTTTTCAAATCTTCAAAAATGATGAAAAACGGCGCGCTATAGTATGCCGTACGATATGGGCTATAGCCCATGGTCCAAAATGATGAGAAACGAGGATAACTTTTTTTTTCAAAATTTCATAAAACATGGGCTATAACCCATCGTTTTTGTCATTTCGTAATTTTTTTCAAATCTTCAAAAATGATGAAAAACGGCGCGCTATAGTATGCCGTACGATATGGGCTATAGCCCATGGTCCAAAATGATGAGAAACGAGGCTAACTTTTTTTTTCAAAATTTCAAAAAACATGGGCTATAACCCATCGTTTTTGTCATTTCGTCATTTTTTTCAAATCTTCAAAAATGATGAAAAACGGCGCGCTATAGTATGCCGTACGATATGGGCTATAGCCCATGGTCCAAAATGATGAGAAACGAGGCTAACTTTTTTTTTCAAAATTTCAAAAAACATGGGCTATAACCCATCGTTTTTGTAATTTCGTCATTTTTTTCAAATCCTCAAAAATGATGAAAAACGGCGCGCTATAGTATGCCGTACGATATGGGCTATAGCCCATGGTCCAAAATGATGAGAAACGAGGAAAACTTTTTTTTTCAAAATTTCAAAAAACATGGGCTATAACCCATCGTTTTTGTCATTTCGTAATTTTTTTCAAATCTTCAAAAATGATGAAAAACGGCGCGTTATAGTATGCCGTACGATATGGGCTATAGCCCATGGTCCAAAATGATGAGAAACGAGGATAACTTTTTTTTTCAAAATTTCATAAAACATGGGCTATAACCCATCGTTTTTGTCATTTCGTAATTTTTTTCAAATCTTCAAAAATGATGAAAAACGGCTCGCTATAGTATGCCGTACGATATGGGCTATAGCCCATGGTCCAAAATGATGAGAAACGAGGCTAACTTTTTTTTTCAAAATTTCAAAAAACATGGGCTATAACCCATCGTTTTTGTCATTTCGTCATTTTTTTCAAATCTTCAAAAATGATGAAAAACGGCGCGCTATAGTATGCCGTACGATATGGGCTATAGCCCACGGTCCAAAATGATGAGAAACGAGGCTAACTTTTTTTTTCAAAATTTCAAAAAACATGGGCTATAACCCATCGTTTTTGTAATTTCGTTATTTTTTTCAAATCCTCAAAAATGATGAAAAACGGCGCGCTATAGTATGCCGTACGATATGGGCTATAGCCCATGGTCCAAAATGATGAGAAACGAGGATAATTTTTTTTTTCAAAATTTCAAAAAACATGGTCTATAACCCATCGTTTTTGTCATTTCGTAATTTTTTTCAAATCTTCAAAAATGATGAAAAACGGCGCGCTATAGTATGCCGTACGATATGGGCTATAGCCCATGGTCCAAAATGATGAGAAACGAGGCTAACTTTTTTTTTCAAAATTTCAAAAAACATGGGCTATAACCCATCGTTTTTGTAATTTCGTCATTTTTTTCAAATCCTCAAAAATGATGAAAAACGGCGCGCTATAGTATGCCGTACGATATGGGCTATAGCCCACGGTCCAAAATGATGAGAAACGAGGCTAACTTTTTTTTTCAAAATTTCATAAAACATGGGCTATAACCCATCGTTTTTGTCATTTCGTATTTTTTTTCAAATCCTCAAAAATGATGAAAAACGGCGCGCTATAGTATGCCGTACGATATGGGCTATAGCCCACGGTCCAAAATGATGAGAAACGAGGATAACTTTTTTTTTCAAAATTTCAAAAAACATGGGCTATAACCCATCGTTTTTGTCATTTCGTCATTTTTTTCAAATCTTCAAAAATGATGAAAAACGGCGCGCTATAGTATGCCGTACGATATGGGCTATAGCCCATGGTCCAAAATGATGAGAAACGAGGCTAACTTTTTTTTTCAAAATTTCAAAAAACATGGGCTATAACCCATCGTTTTTGTAATTTCGTCATTTTTTTCAAATCCTCAAAAATGATGAAAAACGGCGCGCTATAGTATGCCGTACGATATGGGCTATAGCCCACGGTCCAAAATGATGAGAAACGAGGCTAACTTTTTTTTTCAAAATTTCAAAAAACATGGGCTATAACCCATCGTTTTTGTCATTTCGTAATTTTTTTCAAATCTTCAAAAATGATGAAAAACGGCGCGCTATAGTATGCCGTACGATATGGGCTATAGCCCATGGTCCAAAATGATGAGAAACGAGGCTAACTTTTTTTTTCAAAATTTCAAAAAACATGGGCTATAACCCATCGTTTTTGTAATTTCGTCATTTTTTTCAAATCCTCAAAAATGATGAAAAACGGCGCGCTATAGTATGCCGTACGATATGGGCTATAGCCCATGGTCCAAAATGATGAGAAACGAGGATAATTTTTTTTTCAAAATTTCAAAAAACATGGGCTATAACCCATCGTTTTTGTCATTTCGTAATTTTTTTCAAATCTTCAAAAATGATGAAAAACGGCGCGCTATAGTATGCCGTACGATATGGGCTATAGCCCATGGTCCAAAATGATGAGAAACGAGGCTAACTTTTTTTTTCAAAATTTCAAAAAACATGGGCTATAACCCATCGTTTTTGTAATTTCGTCATTTTTTTCAAATCCTCAAAAATGATGAAAAACGGCGCGCTATAGTATGCCGTACGATATGGGCTATAGCCCATGGTCCAAAATGATGAGAAACGAGGAAAACTTTTTTTTTCAAAATTTCAAAAAACATGGGCTATAACCCATCGTTTTTGTCATTTCGTATTTTTTTTCAAATCTTCAAAAATGATGAAAAACGGCGCGCTATAGTATGCCGTACGATATGGGCTATAGCCCATGGTCCAAAATGATGAGAAACGAGGATAACTTTTTTTTCCAAAATTTCATAAAACATGGGCTATAACCCATCGTTTTTGTCATTTCGTAATTTTTTTCAAATCTTCAAAAATGATGAAAAACGGCGCGCTATAGTATGCCGTACGATATGGGCTATAGCCCATGGTCCAAAATGATGAGAAACGAGGCTAACTTTTTTTTTCAAAATTTCAAAAAACATGGGCTATAACCCATCGTTTTTGTAATTTCGTCATTTTTTTCAAATCCTCAAAAATGATGAAAAACGGCGCGCTATAGTATGCCGTACGATATGGGCTATAGCCCATGGTCCAAAATGATGAGAAACGAGGCTAACTTTTTTTTTCAAAATTTCAAAAAACATGGGCTATAACCCATCGTTTTTGTCATTTCGTAATTTTTTTCAAATCTTCAAAAATGATGAAAAACGGCGCGCTATAGTATGCCGTACGATATGGGCTATAGCCCACGGTCCAAAATGATGAGAAACGAGGCTAACTTTTTTTTTCAAAATTTCAAAAAACATGGGCTATAACCCATCGTTTTTGTAATTTCGTCATTTTTTTCAAATCCTCAAAAATGATGAAAAACGGCGCGCTATAGTATGCCGTACGATATGGGCTATAGCCCACGGTCCAAAATGATGAGAAACGAGGATAACTTTTTTTTTCAAAATTTCAAAAAACATGGGCTATAACCCATCGTTTTTGTCATTTCGTCATTTTTTTCAAATCTTCAAAAATGATGAAAAACGGCGCGCTATAGTATGCCGTACGATATAGGCTATAGCCCATGGTCCAAAATGATGAGAAACGAGGCTAACTTTTTTTTTCAAAATTTCAAAAAACATGGGCTATAACCCATCGTTTTTGTAATTTCGTCATTTTTTTCAAATCCTCAAAAATGATGAAAAACGGCGCGCTATAGTATGCCGTACGATATGGGCTATAGCCCACGGTCCAAAATGATGAGAAACGAGGATAACTTTTTTTTTCAAAATTTCAAAAAACATGGGCTATAACCCATCGTTTTTGTCATTTCGTCATTTTTTTCAAATCTTCAAAAATGATGAAAAACGGCGCGCTATAGTATGCCGTACGATATGGGCTATAGCCCATGGTCCAAAATGATGAGAAACGAGGAAAACTTTTTTTTTCAAAATTTCAAAAAACATGGGCTATAACCCATCGTTTTTGTCATTTCGTATTTTTTTTCAAATCTTCAAAAATGATGAAAAACGGCGCGCTATAGTATGCCGTACGATATGGGCTATAGCCCATGGTCCAAAATGATGAGAAACGAGGATAACTTTTTTTTCCAAAATTTCATAAAACATGGGCTATAACCCATCGTTTTTGTCATTTCGTAATTTTTTTCAAATCTTCAAAAATGATGAAAAACGGCGCGCTATAGTATGCCGTACGATATGGGCTATAGCCCATGGTCCAAAATGATGAGAAACGAGGCTAACTTTTTTTTTCAAAATTTCAAAAAACATGGGCTATAACCCATCGTTTTTGTCATTTCGTCATTTTTTTCAAATCTTCAAAAATGATGAAAAACGGCGCGCTATAGTATGCCGTACGATATGGGCTATAGCCCACGGTCCAAAATGATGAGAAACGAGGCTAACTTTTTTTTTCAAAATTTCAAAAAACATGGGCTATAACCCATCGTTTTTGTAATTTCGTCATTTTTTTCAAATCCTCAAAAATGATGAAAAACGGCGCGCTATAGTATGCCGTACGATATGGGCTATAGCCCATGGTCCAAAATGATGAGAAATGAGGATAATTTTTTTTTTCAAAATTTCAAAAAACATGGGCTATAACCCATCGTTTTTGTCATTTCGTAATTTTTTTCAAATCTTCAAAAATGATGAAAAACGGCGCGCTATAGTATGCCGTACGATATGGGCTATAGCCCATGGTCCAAAATGATGAGAAACGAGGCTAACTTTTTTTTTCAAAATTTCAAAAAACATGGGCTATAACCCATCGTTTTTGTAATTTCGTCATTTTTTTCAAATCCTCAAAAATGATGAAAAACGGCGCGCTATAGTATGCCGTACGATATGGGCTATAGCCCATGGTCCAAAATGATGAGAAACGAGGCTAACTTTTTTTTTCAAAATTTCAAAAAACATGGGCTATAACCCATCGTTTTTGTCATTTCGTAATTTTTTTCAAATCTTCAAAAATGATGAAAAACGGCGCGCTATAGTATGCCGTACGATATGGGCTATAGCCCACGGTCCAAAATGATGAGAAACGAGGCTAACTTTTTTTTTCAAAATTTCAAAAAACATGGGCTATAACCCATCGTTTTTGTAATTTCGTCATTTTTTTCAAATCCTCAAAAATGATGAAAAACGGCGCGCTATAGTATGCCGTACGATATGGGCTATAGCCCACGGTCCAAAATGATGAGAAACGAGGATAACTTTTTTTTTCAAAATTTCAAAAAACATGGGCTATAACCCATCGTTTTTGTCATTTCGTCATTTTTTTCAAATCTTCAAAAATGATGAAAAACGGCGCGCTATAGTATGCCGTACGATATAGGCTATAGCCCATGGTCCAAAATGATGAGAAACGAGGCTAACTTTTTTTTTCAAAATTTCAAAAAACATGGGCTATAACCCATCGTTTTTGTCATTTCGTCATTTTTTTCAAATCTTCAAAAATGATGAAAAACGGCGCGCTATAGTATGCCGTACGATATGGGCTATAGCCCACGGTCCAAAATCATGAGAAACGAGGCTAACTTTTTTTTTCAAATTTTCAAAAAACATGGGCTATAACCCATCGTTTTTGTAATTTCGTCATTTTTTTCAAATCCTCAAAAATGATGAAAAACGGCGCGCTATAGTATGCCGTACGATATGGGCTATAGCCCATGGTCCAAAATGATGAGAAACGAGGATAACTTTTTTTTTCAAAATTTCAAAAAACATGGGCTAAGCCTATAACCCATCGTTTTTGTCATTTCGTAATTTTTTTCAAATCTTCAAAAATGATGAAAAACGGCGCGCTATAGTATGCCGTACGATATGGGCTATAGCCCATGGTCCAAAATGATGAGAAACGAGGCTAACTTTTTTTTTCAAAATTTCAAAAAACATGGGCTATAACCCATCGTTTTTGTAATTTCGTCATTTTTTTCAAATCCTCAAAAATGATGAAAAACGGCGCGCTATAGTATGCCGTACGATATGGGCTATAGCCCATGGTCCAAAATGATGAGAAACGAGGATAACTTTTTTTTTCAAAATTTCATAAAACATGGGCTATAACCCATCGTTTTTGTCATTTCGTAATTTTTTTCAAATCTTCAAAAATGATGAAAAACGGCGCGCTATAGTATGCCGTACGATATGGGCTATAGCCCATGGTCCAAAATGATGAGAAACGAGGCTAACTTTTTTTTTCAAAATTTCAAAAAACATGGGCTATAACCCATCGTTTTTGTCATTTCGTCATTTTTTTCAAATCTTCAAAAATGATGAAAAACGGCGAGCTATAGTATGCCGTACGATATGGGCTATAGCCCACGGTCCAAAATGATGAGAAACGAGGCTAACTTTTTTTTTCAAAATTTCAAAAAACATGGGCTATAACCCATCGTTTTTGTAATTTCGTAATTTTTTTTAAATCCTCAAAAATGATGAAAAACGGCGCGCTATAGTATGCCGTACGATATGGGCTATAGCCCATGGTCCAAAATGATGAGAAACGAGGATAACTTTTTTTTTCAAAATTTCAAAAAACATGGGCTATAACCCATCGTTTTTGTCATTTCGTAATTTTTTTCAAATCTTCAAAAATGATGAAAAACGGCACGCTATAGTATGCCGTACGATATGGGCTATAGCCCATGGTCCAAAATGATGAGAAACGAGGCTAACTTTTTTTTTCAAAATTTCAAAAAACATGGGCTATAACCCATCGTTTTTGTAATTTCGTCATTTTTTTCAAATCCTCAAAAAATGATGAAAAACGGCGCGCTATAGTATGCCGTACGATATGGGCTATAGCCCATGGTCCAAAATGATGAGAAACGAGGATAACTTTTTTTTTCAAAATTTCATAAAACATGGGCTATAACCCATCGTTTTTGTCATTTCGTAATTTTTTTCAAATCTTCAAAAATGATGAAAAACGGCGCGCTATAGTATGCCGTACGATATGGGCTATAGCCCATGGTCCAAAATGATGAGAAACGAGGCTAACTTTTTTTTTCAAAATTTCAAAAAACATGGGCTATAACCCATCGTTTTTGTCATTTCGTCATTTTTTTCAAATCTTCAAAAATGATGAAAAACGGCGCGCTATAGTATGCCGTACGATATGGGCTATAGCCCACGGTCCAAAATCATGAGAAACGAGGCTAACTTTTTTTTTCAAATTTTCAAAAAACATGGGCTATAACCCATCGTTTTTGTAATTTCGTCATTTTTTTCAAATCCTCAAAAATGATGAAAAACGGCGCGCTATAGTATGCCGTACGATATGGGCTATAGCCCATGGTCCAAAATGATGAGAAACGAGGATAACTTTTTTTTTCAAAATTTCAAAAAACATGGGCTAAGCCTATAACCCATCGTTTTTGTCATTTCGTAATTTTTTTCAAATCTTCAAAAATGATGAAAAACGGCGCGCTATAGTATGCCGTACGATATGGGCTATAGCCCATGGTCCAAAATGATGAGAAACGAGGCTAACTTTTTTTTTCAAAATTTCAAAAAACATGGGCTATAACCCATCGTTTTTGTAATTTCGTCATTTTTTTCAAATCCTCAAAAATGATGAAAAACGGCGCGCTATAGTATGCCGTACGATATGGGCTATAGCCCATGGTCCAAAATGATGAGAAACGAGGATAACTTTTTTTTTCAAAATTTCATAAAACATGGGCTATAACCCATCGTTTTTGTCATTTCGTAATTTTTTTCAAATCTTCAAAAATGATGAAAAACGGCGCGCTATAGTATGCCGTACGATATGGGCTATAGCCCATGGTCCAAAATGATGAGAAACGAGGCTAACTTTTTTTTTCAAAATTTCAAAAAACATGGGCTATAACCCATCGTTTTTGTCATTTCGTCATTTTTTTCAAATCTTCAAAAATGATGAAAAACGGCGAGCTATAGTATGCCGTACGATATGGGCTATAGCCCACGGTCCAAAATGATGAGAAACGAGGCTAACTTTTTTTTTCAAAATTTCAAAAAACATGGGCTATAACCCATCGTTTTTGTCATTTCGTAATTTTTTTCAAATCTTCAAAAATGATGAAAAACGGCGCGCTATAGTATGCCGTACGATATGGGCTATAGCCCATGGTCCAAAATGATGAGAAACGAGGCTAACTTTTTTTTTCAAAATTTCAAAAAACATGGGCTATAACCCATCGTTTTTGTAATTTCGTCATTTTTTTCAAATCCTCAAAAAATGATGAAAAACGGCGCGCTATAGTATGCCGTACGATATGGGCTATAGCCCATGGTCCAAAATGATGAGAAACGAGGATAACTTTTTTTTTCAAAATTTCATAAAACATGGGCTATAACCCATCGTTTTTGTCATTTCGTAATTTTTTTCAAATCTTCAAAAATGATGAAAAACGGCGCGCTATAGTATGCCGTACGATATGGGCTATAGCCCATGGTCCAAAATGATGAGAAACGAGGCTAACTTTTTTTTTCAAAATTTCAAAAAACATGGGCTATAACCCATCGTTTTTGTCATTTCGTCATTTTTTTCAAATCTTCAAAAATGATGAAAAACGGCGAGCTATAGTATGCCGTACGATATGGGCTATAGCCCACGGTCCAAAATGATGAGAAACGAGGCTAACTTTTTTTTTCAAAATTTCAAAAAACATGGGCTATAACCCATCGTTTTTGTCATTTCGTAATTTTTTTCAAATCTTCAAAAATGATGAAAAACGGCGCGCTATAGTATGCCGTACGATATGGGCTATAGCCCATGGTCCAAAATGATGAGAAACGAGGCTAACTTTTTTTTTCAAAATTTCAAAAAACATGGGCTATAACCCATCGTTTTTGTAATTTCGTCATTTTTTTCAAATCCTCAAAAAATGATGAAAAACGGCGCGCTATAGTATGCCGTACGATATGGGCTATAGCCCATGGTCCAAAATGATGAGAAACGAGGATAACTTTTTTTTTCAAAATTTCATAAAACATGGGCTATAACCCATCGTTTTTGTCATTTCGTAATTTTTTTCAAATCTTCAAAAATGATGAAAAACGGCGCGCTATAGTATGCCGTACGATATGGGCTATAGCCCATGGTCCAAAATGATGAGAAACGAGGCTAACTTTTTTTTTCAAAATTTCAAAAAACATGGGCTATAACCCATCGTTTTTGTCATTTCGTCATTTTTTTCAAATCTTCAAAAATGATGAAAAACGGCGCGCTATAGTATGCCGTACGATATGGGCTATAGCCCACGGTCCAAAATGATGAGAAACGAGGCTAACTTTTTTTTTCAAAATTTCAAAAAACATGGGCTATAACCCATCGTTTTTGTAATTTCGTCATTTTTTTCAAATCTTCAAAAATGATGAAAAACGGCGCGCTATAGTATGCCGTACGATATGGGCTATAGCCCATGGTCCAAAATGATGAGAAACGAGGCTAACTTTTTTTTTCAAAATTTCAAAAAACATGGGCTATAACCCATCGTTTTTGTCATTTCGTCATTTTTTTCAAATCTTCAAAAATGATGAAAAACGGCGCGCTATAGTATGCCGTACGATATGGGCTATAGCCCACGGTCCAAAATGATGAGAAACGAGGCTAACTTTTTTTTTCAAAATTTCAAAAAACATGGGCTATAACCCATCGTTTTTGTAATTTCGTCATTTTTTTCAAATCCTCAAAAATGATGAAAAACGGCGCGCTATAGTATGCCGTACGATATGGGCTATAGCCCACGGTCCAAAATGATGAGAAACGAGGCTAACTTTTTTTTCCAAAATTTCAAAAAAACATGGGCTATAACCCATCGTTTTTGTAATTTCGTCATTTTTTTCAAATCCTCAAAAATGATGAAAAACGGCGCGCTATAGTATGCCGTACGATATGGGCTATAGCCCATGGTCCAAAATGATGAGAAACGAGGATAACTTTTTTTTTCAAATTTTCAAAAAACATGGGCTATAACCCATCGTTTTTGTCATTTCGTAATTTTTTTCAAATCTTCAAAAATGATGAAAAACGGCGCGCTATAGTATGCCGTACGATATGGGCTATAGCCCATGGTCCAAAATGATGAGAAACGAGGCTAACTTTTTTTTTCAAAATTTCAAAAAACATGGGCTATAACCCATCGTTTTTGTCATTTCGTCATTTTTTTCAAATCCTCTAAAATGTAGAAAAACGGCGCGCTATAGTATGCCGTACGATATGGGCTATAGCCCACGGTCCAAAATGATGAGAAACGAGGCTAACTTTTTTTTTCAAAATTTCAAAAAACATGGGCTATAACCCATCGTTTTTGTCATTTCGTCATTTTTTTCAAATCTTCAAAAATGATGAAAAACGGCGCGCTATAGTATGCCGTACGATATGGGCTATAGCCCACGGTCCAAAATGATGAGAAACGAGGCTAACTTTTTTTTTCAAAATTTCAAAAAACATGGGCTATAACCCATCGTTTTTGTCATTTCGTCATTTTTTTCAAATCCTCAAAAATGATGAAAAACGGCGCGCTATAGTATGCCGTACGATATGGGCTATAGCCCACGGTCCAAAATGATGAGAAACGAGGCTAACTTTTTTTTTCAAAATTTCAAAAAACATGGGCTATAACCCATCGTTTTTGTCATTTTCTCATTTTTTTCAAATCCTCAAAAATGATGAAAAACGGCGCGCTATAGTATGCCGTACGATATGGGCTATAGCCCACGGTCCAAAATGATGAGAAACGAGGCTAACTTTTTTTTTCAAAATTTCAAAAAACATGGGCTATAACCCATCGTTTTTGTCATTTCGTCATTTTTTTCAAATCCTCAAAAATGATGAAAAACGGCGCGCTATGTATGCCGTACGATATGGGCTATAGCCCACGGTCCAAAATGATGAGAAACAAGACTAACTTTTTTTTTCAAAATTTCAAAAAACATGGGCTATAACCCATCGTTTTTGTCATTTCGTCATTTTTTTCAAATCCTCAAAAATGATGAAAAACGGCGCGCTATAGTATGCCGTACGATATGGGCTATAGCCCACGGTCCAAAATGATGAGAAACGAGGCTAACTTTTTTTTTCAAAATTTCAAAAAACATGGGCTATAACCCATCGTTTTTGTCATTTTGTCATTTTTTTCAAATCCTCAAAAATGATGAAAAACGGCGCGCTATAGTATGCCGTACGATATGGGCTATAGCCCACGGTCCAAAATGATGAGAAACGAGGCTAACTTTCTTTTTCAAAATTTCAAAAAACATGGGCTATAACCCATCGTTTTTGTCATTTCGTCATTTTTTAAAAATCCTCAAAAATGATGAAAAACGGCGCGCTATAGTATGCCGTACGATATGGGCTATAGCCCACGGTCCAAAATGATGAGAAACGAGGCTAACTTTTTTTTTCAAAATTTCAAAAAACATGGGCTATAACCCATCGTTTTTGTCATTTTGTCATTTTTTTCAAATCCTCAAAAATGATGAAAAACGGCGCGCTATAGTATGCCGTACGATATGGGCTATAGCCCACGGTCCAAAATGATGAGAAACGAGGCTAACTTTTTTTTTCAAAATTTCAAAAAACATGGGCTATAACCCATCGTTTTTGTCATTTCGTCATTTTTTTCAAATCCTCAAAAATGATGAAAAACGGCGCGCTATGTATGCCGTACGATATGGGCTATAGCCCACGGTCCAAAATGATGAGAAACAAGACTAACTTTTTTTTTTCAAAATTTCAAAAAACATGGGCTATAACCCATCGTTTTTGTAATTTCGTCATTTTTTTCAAATCCTCAAAAATGATGAAAAACGGCGCGCTATAGTATGCCGTACGATATGGGCTATAGCCCATGGTCCAAAATGATGAGAAACGAGGATAACTTTTTTTTTCAAAATTTCATAAAACATGGGCTATAACCCATCGTTTTTGTCATTTCGTAATTTTTTTTAAATCTTCAAAAATGATGAAAAACGGCGCGCTATAGTATGCCGTACGATATGGGCTATAGCCCATGGTCCAAAATGATGAGAAACGAGGCTAACTTTTTTTTTCAAAATTTCAAAAAACATGGGCTATAACCCATCGTTTTTGTCATTTCGTCATTTTTTTCAAATCTTCAAAAATGATGAAAAACGGCGCGCTATAGTATGCCGTACGATATGGGCTATAGCCCACGGTCCAAAATGATGAGAAACGAGGCTAACTTTTTTTTTCAAAATTTCAAAAAACATGGGCTATAACCCATCGTTTTTGTAATTTCGTCATTTTTTTCAAATCCTCAAAAATGATGAAAAACGGCGCGCTATAGTATGCCGTACGATATGGGCTATAGCCCACGGTCCAAAATGATGAGAAACGAGGATAACTTTTTTTTTCAAAATTTCAAAAAACATGGGCTATAACCCATCGTTTTTGTCATTTCGTCATTTTTTTCAAATCTTCAAAAATGATGAAAAACGGCGCGCTATAGTATGCCGTACGATATGGGCTATAGCCCATGGTCCAAAATGATGAGAAACGAGGCTAACTTTTTTTTTCAAAATTTCAAAAAACATGGGCTATAACCCATCGTTTTTGTCATTTCGTCATTTTTTTCAAATCTTCAAAAATGATGAAAAACGGCGCGCTATAGTATGCCGTACGATATGGGCTATAGCCCACGGTCCAAAATGATGAGAAACGAGGCTAACTTTTTTTTTCAAATTTTCAAAAAACATGGGCTATAACCCATCGTTTTTGTAATTTCGTCATTTTTTTCAAATCCTCAAAAATGATGAAAAACGGCGCGCTATAGTATGCCGTACGATATGGGCTATAGCCCATGGTCCAAAATGATGAGAAACGAGGATAACTTTTTTTTTCAAAATTTCAAAAAACATGGGCTATAACCCATCGTTTTTGTCATTTCGTAATTTTTTTCAAATCTTCAAAAATGATGAAAAACGGCGCGCTATAGTATGCCGTACGATATGGGCTATAGCCCATGGTCCAAAATGATGAGAAACGAGGCTAACTTTTTTTTTCAAAATTTCAAAAAACATGGGCTATAACCCATCGTTTTTGTAATTTCGTCATTTTTTTCAAATCCTCAAAAATGATGAAAAACGGCGCGCTATAGTATGCCGTACGATATGGGCTATAGCCCATGGTCCAAAATGATGAGAAACGAGGATAACTTTTTTTTTCAAAATTTCATAAAACATGGGCTATAACCCATCGTTTTTGTCATTTCGTAATTTTTTTCAAATCTTCAAAAATGATGAAAAACGGCGCGCTATAGTATGCCGTACGATATGGGCTATAGCCCATGGTCCAAAATGATGAGAAACGAGGCTAACTTTTTTTTTCAAAATTTCAAAAAACATGGGCTATAACCCATCGTTTTTGTCATTTCGTCATTTTTTTCAAATCTTCAAAAATGATGAAAAACGGCGAGCTATAGTATGCCGTACGATATGGGCTATAGCCCACGGTCCAAAATGATGAGAAACGAGGCTAACTTTTTTTTTCAAAATTTCAAAAAACATGGGCTATAACCCATCGTTTTTGTAATTTCGTAATTTTTTTTAAATCCTCAAAAATGATGAAAAACGGCGCGCTATAGTATGCCGTACGATATGGGCTATAGCCCATGGTCCAAAATGATGAGAAACGAGGATAACTTTTTTTTTCAAAATTTCAAAAAACATGGGCTATAACCCATCGTTTTTGTCATTTCGTAATTTTTTTCAAATCTTCAAAAATGATGAAAAACGGCGCGCTATAGTATGCCGTACGATATGGGCTATAGCCCATGGTCCAAAATGATGAGAAACGAGGCTAACTTTTTTTTTCAAAATTTCAAAAAACATGGGCTATAACCCATCGTTTTTGTAATTTCGTCATTTTTTTCAAATCCTCAAAAATGATGAAAAACGGCGCGCTATAGTATGCCGTACGATATGGGCTATAGCCCATGGTCGAAAATGATGAGAAACGAGGATAACTTTTTTTTTCAAAATTTCATAAAACATGTGCTATAACCCATCGTTTTTGTCATTTCGTAATTTTTTTCAAATCTTCAAAAATGATGAAAAACGGCGCGCTATAGTATGCCGTACGATATGGGCTATAGCCCATGGTCCAAAATGATGAGAAACGAGGCTAACATTTTTTTTCAAAATTTCAAAAAACATGGGCTATAACCCATCGTTTTTGTCATTTCGTCATTTTTTTCAAATCTTCAAAAATGATGAAAAACGGCGCGCTATAGTATGCCGTACGATATGGGCTATAGCCCACGGTCCAAAATGATGAGAAACGAGGCTAACTTTTTTTTTCAAAATTTCAAAAAACATGGGCTATAACCCATCGTTTTTGTAATTTCGTCATTTTTTTCAAATCCTCAAAAATGATGAAAAACAGCGCGCTATAGTATGCCGTACGATATGGGCTATAGCCCACAGTCCAAAATGATGAGAAACGAGGCTAACTTTTTTTTTCAAAATTTCAAAAAACATGGGCTATAACCCATCGTTTTTGTCATTTCGTCATTTTTTTCAAATCTTCAAAAATGATGAAAAACGGCGCGCTATAGTATGCCGTACGATATGGGCTATAGCCCACGGTCCAAAATGATAAGAAACGAGGCTAACTTTTTTTTTCAAAATTTCAAAAAACATGGGCTATAACCCATCGTTTTTGTAATTTCGTCATTTTTTTCAAATCCTCAAAAATGATGAAAAACGGCGCGCTATAGTATGCCGTACGATATGGGCTATAGCCCACGGTCCAAAATGATGAGAAACGAGAGGCTAACTTTTTTTTTCAAAATTTCAAAAAACATGGGCTATAACCCATCGTTTTTGTAATTTCGTCATTTTTTTCAAATCCTCAAAAATGATGAAAAACGGCGCGCTATAGTATGCCGTACGATATGGGCTATAGCCCATGGTCCAAAATGATGAGAAACGAGGATAACTTTTTTTTTCAAAATTTCAAAAAACATGGGCTATAACCCATCGTTTTTGTCATTTCGTAATTTTTTTCATATCTTCAAAAATGATGAAAAACGGCGCGCTATAGTATGCCGTACGATATGGGCTATAGCCCATGGTCCAAAATGATGAGAAACGAGGCTAACTTTTTTTTTCAAAATTTCAAAAAACATGGGCTATAACCCATCGTTTTTGTCATTTCGTCATTTTTTTCAAATCTTCAAAAATGATGAAAAACGGCGCGCTATAGTATGCCGTACGATATGGGCTATAGCCCACGGTCCAAAATGATGAGAAACGAGGCTAACTTTTTTTTCCAAAATTTCAAAAAAACATGGGCTATAACCCATCGTTTTTGTAATTTCGTCATTTTTTTCAAATCCTCAAAAATGATGAAAAACGGCGCGCTATAGTATGCCGTACGATATGGGCTATAGCCCATGGTCCAAAATGATGAGAAACGAGGATAACTTTTTTTTTCAAATTTTCAAAAAACATGGGCTATAACCCATCGTTTTTGTCATTTCGTAATTTTTTTCAAATCTTCAAAAATGATGAGAAACGGCGCGCTATAGTATGCCGTACGATATGGGCTATAGCCCATGGTCCAAAATGATGAGAAACGAGGCTAACTTTTTTTTCAAAATTTCAAAAAACATGGGCTATAACCCATCGTTTTTGTCATTTCGTCATTTTTTTCAAATCCTCAAAAATGTAGAAAAACGGCGCGCTATAGTATGCCGTACGATATGGGCTATAGCCCACGGTCCAAAATGATGAGAAACGAGGCTAACTTTTTTTTTCAAAATTTCAAAAAACATGGGCTATAACCCATCGTTTTTGTCATTTCGTCATTTTTTTCAAATCTTCAAAAATGATGAAAAACGGCGCGCTATAGTATGCCGTACGATATGGGCTATAGCCCACGGTCCAAAATGATGAGAAACGAGGCTAACTTTTTTTTTCAAAATTTCAAAAAACATGGGCTATAACCCATCGTTTTTGTCATTTCGTCATTTTTTTCAAATCCTGAAAATGATGAGAAACAAGACTAACTTTTTTTTTCAAAATTTCAAAAAACATGGGCTATAACCCATCGTTTTTGTCATTTCGTCATTTTTTTCAAATCCTCAAAAATGATGAAAAACGGCGCGCTATAGTATGCCGTACGATATGGGCTATAGCCCACGGTCCAAAATGATGAGAAACGAGGTTAACTTTTTTTTTCAAAATTTCAAAAAACATGGGCTATAACCCATCGTTTTTGTCATTTTGTCATTTTTTTCAAATCCTGAAAAATGATGAAAAACGGCGCGCTATAGTATGCCGTACGATATGGGCTATAGCCCACGGTCCAAAATGATGAGAAACGAGGCTAACTTTTTTTTTCAAAATTTCAAAAAACATGGGCTATAACCCATCGTTTTTGTCATTTTGTCATTTTTTTCAAATCCTCAAAAATGATGAAAAACGGCGCGCTATAGTATGCCGTACGATATGGGCTATAGCCCACGGTCCAAAATGATGAGAAACGAGGCTAACTTTTTTTTTCAAAATTTCAAAAAACATGGGCTATAACCCATCGTTTTTGTCATTTCGTCATTTTTTTCAAATCCTCAAAAATGATGAAAAACGGCGCGCTATGTATGCCGTACGATATGGGCTATAGCCCACGGTCCAAAATGATGAGAAACAAGACTAACTTTTTTTTTCAAAATTTCAAAAAACATGGGCTATAACCCATCGTTTTTGTCATTTCGTCATTTTTTTCAAATCCTCAAAAATGATGAAAAACGGCGCGCTATAGTATGCCGTACGATATGGGCTATAGCCCACGGTCCAAAATGATGAGAAACGAGGTTAACTTTTTTTTTCAAAATTTCAAAAAACATGGGCTATAACCCATCGTTTTTGTCATTTTGTCATTTTTTTCAAATCCTCAAAAATGATGAAAAACGGCGCGCTATAGTATGCCGTACGATATGGGCTATAGCCCACGGTCCAAAATGATGAGAAACGAGGCTAACTTTCTTTTTCAAAATTTCAAAAAACATGGGCTATAACCCATCGTTTTTGTCATTTCGTCATTTTTTTAAAATCCTCAAAAATGATGAAAAACGGCGCGCTATAGTATGCCGTACGATATGGGCTATAGCCCACGGTCCAAAATGATGAGAAACGAGGCTAACTTTTTTTTTCAAAATTTCAAAAAACATGGGCTATAACCCATCGTTTTTGTCATTTTGTCATTTTTTTCAAATCCTCAAAAATGATGAAAAACGGCGCGCTATAGTATGCCGTACGATATGGGCTATAGCCCACGGTCCAAAATGATGAGAAACGAGGCTAACTTTTTTTTTCAAAATTTCAAAAAACATGGGCTATAACCCATCGTTTTTGTCATTTCGTCATTTTTTTCAAATCTTCAAAAATTATGAAAAACGGCGCGCTATAGTATGCCGTACGATATGGGCTATAGCCCATGGTCCAAAATGATGAGAAACGAGGCTAACTTTTTTTTTCAAAATTTCAAAAAACATCATCTTCATCAAACAATCTTCAAAAATGATGAAAAACGGTAACCTGACGCTGCCAGATGAGGGCGGTATTGCGGAAACATATTCCCCAACACAACACTCATCTGGGATCTCTGACAGAGTTGAGCCCTGAGTCAGATCTGCTTCGCACCGAACCAATCAGCGTGAGCTAAACGCGGGATGCGGATGTGACGGTATATAGACACGTCGATATGATTGGTTGTGTTTGCACACGGTGATAGACAGACGCTCCCATCCAATCATCTACCATGTATCTTGAAAAAAAGGAACAGCCCCGTCATCGAATTTGCTTCCGCGATCCCAGATCCAAATAAGCTGTGAAACAAATTTGTGTAGCAAGCTTTTTGGATCTGGCAGCGTCAGGTTAGAAAAACGGCGCCGTACGTCATGAACCATGTAAATATAACACATTGAGCAGGGCACTGCAGGGAGTTGCACCCCGTTCCGGTAAACCAGAAGTACGACACCAGTGCCTTAGTTTTTGTGCTGTCCTTTGGTTAAAATTTCAACAGTAAAGTAATATATAAACAGAATCACATTCATCAAATGCTTTGAGCACTGTTTTGTACATATAGCATGTCGTATTCCGTGATTTTGGAGGATACCGCATATCATATGATCAGCAATAGCCTACATTTGAATATTCGTCCTTGTACAACGTTGTCAATCATGTGCTTAAGATATCAAGATGTCAAGTTTGCAAGCTGTAGCACACATCATATACTGTATACATACGCAAAACATTACTAGTTTGACGGGAATAAATGACACAGGAGGATCGATGCATGACATATAAGTGGCAGCTCTCCATCTCTAAATTGTAATATTGCATTGTAAGTATTCTGATCACAGTGCAGCCAGCACCTTCCCTTCCCTGCCAGCTGCTTTATGCCGGTTGAATCTAAATGACCTTATTTTCAAAGGTGCTAAACCATTTGTTTTACTCTTTTGTAAGATAGACTGCAAAACAAAACAGAAGAGAGAATCAATCAGTCTTGCAGTATATCAGGTTAACCATGGGTGGTACCATTAGATAAAAATGGATAAAGTGCGAATGTGAAACGTTGTTTTATTACTCGCATCAGTCTCATGCTACATTCTGCTGCTTGGTTAGTAAATATAATATAAAATACAAACCTGCAGAAGAAATTGCATTGTTTTTGTCCTGGTCTACATCATATGCAGCCTATATAATAGCTTTCACTGCCTAGCTATAGAATTAAATGTAACATTTTAGCCAAATATGCTTTGGCAGACGTCATGAGTATAACGTTAGGGTTTAACCCAGGGGTGTAGTGCAGGGGGAGTGCAATGAAGCAAAGTTCTTCACTTCAAAAAATACGATTTTGATTGTGGTCAATTTAAATGAGTTTGTTTTCATTCTGTATATTGACGCCGTGATTTGGCCAGAACCCATCAGTCGATTGGTTGTGATGTCACCATGACAACCAAACAAGTAACAACCAATAAAACCATGTCCACAGCATATCTGTCCACTGACTGTCAGTCAGAGGAACACGTTCTGCTCCCATCTGCTCAAATCTGGCCAGTGAGGTCTAGTTTAATATCACTGATCTAAACTCTATGCTTTGTGGGAGATGTTTCCCAAAACTCACAATGCATACGCGGGGAAACAAAACTTATGTGGCCGTATTTCAATAATGTAAACATGTTTATTTTTTTTTATTTTTTTTTATAATATTTGTTTTATTTGGAAAGTGCAGTATAGTACATATAGCATTTCTACAAACGATACAAGAGCAGTTCCCAAGATTTTCTTCTTTTCTTTTTTTCCCACCCCTCTTCCCTCCCTCATCCCCCCTCCATGTGGCACCATCTCCAATGTCTCTGTATAGTATAGTCCTTTTTCTATATAAGACATCGAGTCCACACTCAAACAGGGACAGACAAGGCAATAACACTTCAGGTGGTACATTTCAGGAGGACAAAAAAAAGAAAGAGTGGGCGGAAAAAGACAAAAAACATGTTTATTTTAAATGGATATGAGCTAGAATGGTGTGGGACTTCCACAGGATCTGGGGGTCCTATGGAAGTTGGTGCGGTCGGCCGAGTGCACCACAACAGCAGGTGCTTTAGTAAGACAACAACAATTATGAAAGACAAACACCACCCTAATAACAGACCAAAACTGTGAGTATGTGGACTGGTAAGCACTTGAGGTGTCTCAAAGCCCCGGGCTCAATGCTCAGAAAGAGAAAGATACGGTAACAAATTAAGTAACAAGAAGTAAAGAGTGGGGCATGAGGTGGCCGTCTTAATAGTTAGAAGAGGAAGTCAGAGACAAGATAAAGATAGAACCGACTGACAGCCAGCAAGAGAGAGATACTGTTCCCTTGTTCTCTGCCCCAGAATAAAATATTACATGTGCTGTTTAAATTAGGGAGCCCAATTACTCACTCACAAGCTGGAAGTGATCAAAAGCAAGCCCCCCTCTACTTTGCTGCGGCTCTTGGGATGTTCCTGTAGGGAATTTTGGGGAGCGTGGGAGTTTTGTGACGGCCATGATGGAGGCTGTGAGTGATGATGAATTTAGAACAATGCATGCTGCAATTTAAATCACTAGTCATGCTCTCCATGAAGCTCACAAGAGTTTCAGTTTGATATCCTGAAAAGAAAACTCGCTGGATCAGGGATTTACTACTTCAGAGGAGCGAGAGAGGGAGCGAGAGAGGGAGCGAGAGAGCGCGCTGCACTTATCTGGACTGGGCTGTGATGGACCTGCCAAAGGGTAAAGAAAAGGGTTAAGTCGGCCTCCCAAATTGGTACACATGATCTTTACAGTCATGTGAAACTTTGCATGCACATCTCCACTATGTTAAGGGTTATTATAATGAGTAACTAAGTTATGATTGGTGCTTGTGTGACCGGTGGCCGATTAAGTCACAAATAACAATCAATATAAAAACATCATGAGCAACACAGTAATATATATTTAAAGTGCACTGTTTAAAATGCGTGTGCATGTATACTGTGAGACCTAATGTCTTGTATAGCCCACTACGCCACTTGCTTTGGGGAGGTGCAAGTCCTCAATAATATTTCAATTTCAAAGGACAGGTAAAAGAGCAATACATCATAAAGAAACCATCCCTCAAAGGTAAGTATACACATTTATTATAATTTATTCCTAATAACATGGGTTCCTATAAGACACCTGCTTACAATAGAATAGAAAATGAATACTAAATCCTAACCAAACAATTAACCAAATAAACAAAACAATAAACTCTTAAAATCCGTTACTATCAAAATGTGCAACATCAAGGCTACAGAGGAGGTACTTATCTGAAAAGAGGGGCTAGTCGCAACTTGGCCCCTCTGTTGAGTCAGGTTCCCCGGTCAACCTGTGTGATCATCTCATCTGCTGGTTCTCCTTCATCCCTTGTATAGTTGCCTCACACGGACGGCCACACAAGCTATCCTGGCCTGGTGTGGGAATTGTCCTCTCCTCTGTCCAGTACCCCACCTCCTCAGCCCTGTCGCCGCACGGACAGAGCTGCTACCTTCCAGACCCGCTTCCTTGGCTCTCTCTTCCCAACTGAGTGTGTCCCTATTTGAACCCCAAGGCGGCCCAACGTCATCAGTGTGGCTGGCACACATCAGGCAATCAAGGGAGACGTTCAAGAACACAACATTACTAAACACACTCAGACAGTAATACAAAAGGAGAACATTGCATTAACAGTAAATTAGCACAGTAATATAAATGACACAAGGGAAAACAATATTACGCAACAGGTAAATAAATAAGGCCATTATGCAACACAAAAAAAAGAAAGAAAAGCACACTTGACCCCCGTCACACTTCCAGTTAAATTATCCCAAATCGGTTAAAGGTTTAGTTGTCTTTCAACTGGGTATGGTTAGGGTACTATATAGGGCCCTATCTTGCGTGTCGATTTACCCCTTATCCTTAGCCTCTCCAATTGATCCAGAATTGCTAAGGCAAGATAGGGCCCTATGTGCCATGTGTACTAGTATGAGTTGGCTAACAACGGTAGTATCATGTGCTTGTCTTGGTCTGTCACTCACTCCCATTAGCTTGACAGCGTATCAAAACTGTGACAGCACCATTTTTCTCTGTCATATCAAGTCCAAATAAAACGTAAACATGAGTCACTAAATGCAATCTTTTTCATGTGAAAATGACACATTTTCTTCTTTGGGAACATGAACAAAATAAGTTGAAGAAGTGAGATGTAGTCCCCCACTCCCCAGCAATCACATCAAGTCAATGACAGCTCAAAGGCAAGGCTTCTAGATTCATGCAACGGTTGCGAGATTTGTTATTATCTAGTTCAGAAAAGCAGCAGGGCCAGACAGCATCAACTCTCGGGTGCTGAGGGTCTGTGCTGAGGAACTTGCTGTCCCGTTCAGGGACCTCTCAACCTCTCCCTGAGGCTGGGGATTGTGCTTTAGCTGTGGAATAACTTTCAAAATGTGTTTTTTTTGGTTGATGAAAAAAAAATGTTTTCTCGGTTTAATTCAGTAGAAACACGATGATGAATATTTCATTAGAAGAGTCGAAGACTACATTTTCATAAAGAGACTGGGAGGCAAAGATAAAATGCTTCAAATCTGCAAATTCATAACACGTGTGCATGTGTGTGTGTGTGTGTGTGTGTGTGTGTGTGTGTGTGTGTGTGTGTGTGTGTGGACTGAGACAAACGACAAAGCATTCCCTGGCTCTGTGTAGCAGGAGTGGCTCCTTATAGATTATAGTGGAGACAGTTAAACGTGGCCAGGCTACCAAATCCAAAACGCATCAAAGCCCAATTGGCCTCATACAAGTGCCATAGTCAATATTTGAATCAAAAAATGCCACACACAATAGCTTTGCCAACTCATATTGAATTGAAAATTCCGGAAATTGGAAATTGCGGAAATTGCGGAAATTTTGGACCGTGGGCTATAGCCCATATCGTACGGCATACTATGGCACGCCGTTTTTCATCATTTTTGAGGACACACTCAACACACAACACTCCGCAATTTGCCAATGTTTCTCATCCTCCGCAACACTCCGTAATTTGCTAATGTTTCTCATCCTCCGCAACACTACATTTTTCCGGTAAATACAACACATTGAGCAGGGCACTGCAGGGAGTTGAACCCCGTTCCGGTAAACCAGAAGTACGACACCAGTGCCTTAGCTTTTGTGTATTCAACTATTTGGGTAACATGTGAGATTTATCCTCTAATTCATGGGCCTGGATTTTTTTTCCCAAAATTTCAAAAAACATGGGCTATAACCCATCGTTTTTTTCATTTTTTCATTTTTTTTTTATCCTCAAAAATGACGAAAAACGGCGTGCTATAGTAAGCCGTACGATATGGGCTATAGCCCATGGTCCAAAATGATGAGAAACGAGGATAACTTTTTTTTTCAAAATTTCAAAAAACATGGGCTATAACCCATCGTTTTTTTTTTCAAATCCTCAAAAATGATGAAAAACGGAAAATAAAAAGAATATTATCAAAGAAAACCTACACTGGCTATTCTACTACCCGGTACTCTATCCTAAGTGAAAACATAATATAAATACTGGCAACTACACTCTTACCCAGAGTGCTGTACAACAGGCTATCTATATAAAAGTGAAAATCAATAACCTATGCACTTACAGTACTTATCTTGGTTACAGTTTTCCTACTAATGCAAGTATGCTTGTTACCACTCAACCTATATCGGCTAATCTGAGTTCATGCAGAACAGCACTCTGTCTCAATGACAGTCAAAATAGCCACCTGAAATATAATTAAGCACTTTTCTACTGGCAAGGAAAGTGAGCTTTGATTGAATAGGTCAATCTTGGGAGGTAGGAACCATAAACCACCCAGCACTTTAGTAGTGCTGGGTGGGTACTCAATTTGACTGCTCCAATCATATGGATTGAATTGCACCTTTAGGACAAAATACACAAGGCAAGGCGGAGCCTACTACAATGTCAGTAACACCCCACCCATAAGAAACAAACCTTTTGATTTGCTTAATAAAACTTGATAAATAATTAACCTTACTCTCTGGACTAGGCAGCAGCCAATAGCTTCTCTGTTCCGTTCTTATGTTGAATTTCAAGGTTATACTGCTGAACTATTAGGCCCATCGCATCAATCTTTGATTGAAAAATCATAGCTGCCTTGACAGGCAGTGATAAATATCTGTTATAGCCAAGATGACTGTGTTGAGACCCCACAAGCCTTAGTCAGTCGATTGCTCACCCCTTGTCTGTCAGTACAGCTGATATGGAAGGATTCTTGTGTCCTTTTTCCAAACTTCCTCTCCCTCTACTGCTGCGATCAGACGTCACATGTCACACTAATCAGATACTTTTTATTGCTGTCCAACCACAAAACTAAAGACAAAAAACTAAACAATATGTATGTGAGATTTTCATCTTGAGACAGCAGTGGAAAGATTGAATCGGTGTCACAAGATAGATGAAAATATACTGTAAAGTCTGAGCTAGCCAAGAGTATATGCCATTATCTTTTCTCACCTTTATGCCCTTAATATGAACAAGAACAACATAGTAATCCATACTGCAAGGAAGGGCCTTGTAAAAACCCAGCATGATGTGATTGTGGTATATACTGTACCTGCATCCGAGCTACAAACTCTGACGGAGACTTTCCATGAAAGTGTTTGCTTTGGGCCCCGAGGGAACTAAACGCTCTCCAGCCGGCCTTTGAGATGGCAGTGTGCCTGTGTACCCAGCCTGTCAGACACTCCCACTGCTTTGGAAAAGCTTCCCTTCACCCCTTCAGCGGCATATTGACACTCCCTCTTGAGTCAGCCCCAAAAGCTCCAACTCAGCATCTTAAGGTCACATTCACACCAGAGAGCTTTACTGCGATTAAAACGAATCCTGCTGCGCATTTTCAGAAAGTGCACTTCGTTTGGCGGGTGTGAAGGCTCATTCGAATCCTAATGCAAAAGAACCGCATTCTACTCCGAGCAAAAACGGGGGTTTCGCTTCACTTCCAATCGCACTTGATTACGATTCGGTGCAGGTGTGAATGCAATCCGCAGTAAATAAAGGAAATGAAGCAAACAATGTGGCGGGTGAGGAGCTGAACACAATTGGAGACGGAGAAGGCATATTTTACACAGCGCAAAGATGTCCCGCTACCGTGGATAGACATAGTCGAATGAGGAGACTGAAGTCCTGATCGAAATGAGGACGAGTACATTAATCAATTGCTTAAGAAAACACATAAACACTGCAGTGTAAAATAGCCTACAGAATATTCTGTCTGTCTGTCTGTGCGTGCCGTAAACATGGAGTGCTGTCACTGTGTGGGGACTGGGGAGTAGGGACTTTCATCTCGATAAAATTGTAAACATTTTGCGCTGCTGTCTGTTATATCAGTGCGCTCAGCGCTGTGCCTCCATGCCCAAAAGAACAGTGCGTGCGTATAGTGAGAGAGCGAGAGAGAGAGGGGGGGTCAGTCCCAGACGGCACGACACATGCACGTTATGAGTATAATTTTATCACCATAGATTTTCACTGTGTTATGAATGGAACACATTGATAAAGGTCCCCCTGCTGCGTTTGCAATTGCTGCGAATGACAGTGTGAAGGCAAACCGCAGCAAATTAAATATGCAAGAATCCCAATTTCTCCACCCATACGCATCAAGTCTACCGAAGTATTAGGTGGGAATGTGACCTAGACACCTTTACAAAGCTGAGCAGGTATAGAGTAACTTTAAGTTTAAAGGACAACTTTAGTTTTTTTCAAGCAAGGTTCATGTTTTAGGTTGTTGTTAGAGAAAGTAAAAGATGAGTGTTCATTTCTTTTCATTTGCTGCTTTCTTTCGTTTTAGGGATTTTAGCTGTTTTTGACAGGGGGTGGGGCATTCAAGCAAGGGGCTAAATATGTTTTTCTTTTTTACAAAATATTATGTTGATTTATTTTTTTATTATTTATTATAGTCTTAATAGACCCCAGGAAATTACATCCGGCCACAGAATCTATACTAAATGTGAAGGAGGCCTACTGGGGGGCTGCCATACTGTGTGTATAGGCTCAAGCCTCAATATGTCAGTTTGACACATTCAGTAGATCTCGTGATCTTTTGTGGCCAGATGTAATTTATTGGGGTCTAGTAGGACTATAGTAAATAATATAAAAAGAAATCGCTATAATTTTTTGTAAAAAAATACATATTTAGCCCCATGCTCGAATGCCCCCGCCATCTGACAAAAATAGCTAAAATCCTTAAAACGAAAGAAAGCAGCAAATGATAATAACAACCTAAAACATGAACCTTGGTTGAAAAAAACTAAAGTTGTCCTTTGACAGGGTGTCATTTTGTGGGACATGAATTTACACACCTGGCTTCAGAGTATTTATTTTACCATGAGACCGTACGTTTTTTTTAACTGAAAAAGATCTTGTGTTTTTCGCTCCATTGATCAAAAGAACAACTTGGAGTTTAGTAAACGTAAAGGTTTTGAAATCTATATACTAATACTAAATTCACCCACACCCCCCCCACTCTACCCCCCCCCCCCCCCCCCCCGCTGCCGGCTGAACGTTTTTTTTTTCCTGCCCTAAGGCAGCCCTTCAAAGAAGCGTGGCGTTAGGATCAGTGTTTTTTATCTGTTCAGACCCAAAATCAACCCCACCCCCACCCAAGTCATTTCGTGCCTGCACAATGCAACTGTAATGTGTGTGATAATCTGCCCCTACCCCCCCCCCCTCCCTATCTGTCATTACCCCCCCCCCCTCCCCACCCAAGTCTTCTTACCCCCCCCCCCCCCCTCTCCACCCCCCCTATCCTTCTTCTTCCTCTTTTTTTTTCCTATGATGCAAGAAAGATGTATTTGGCGCTGCACTGTGGCGACATGGACTAGGGCTACGCTTGCATGCGGGCCCTTTGTCTAAGACAAATTTCTTCCTCGGGAGACTAATAAAGTATATCTCTATCTCTATCTCTATCTCTAAATTCATATTAACCAGTAAGACATGAAAACCTATGAAAACTATGAAAACCTGCATTTCCGTGTGTCATGTCACACCTCTATACCATCTCTATACCATATATGGAGCTGACCTCTTCTGACATACCATTTCCATATGTTTTTTTTTTTATCAAAGTTTTTTTATTAATTTTCACACGTGAAGATATTATACAACATTTTTTTCCCTAGCAAAAGAGATGCAAAGGCTATCATATTCTTGTTGCCGGCTAAGATGTAGATCTTGGGAAATAACACTGCAATAGTGGCAGAGGGTTCTATGGGCACTTCTAATACATCCGAAAATGTTTTAAATATTGATTGCCAAAATGTATTTAGCTTTGGACAAAACCAAAAAGCATGTGCACGGGTAGCTTGATCTTGATTGCAACGATCACATATAGGATCCATGGAAGGAACGAACTTAGATAGTTTTACTTTGGACCAGTGGAGGCGATGTGTAACCTTAAACTGAATAATAGTATGCCTTGGTGTAGAGGCATTCGATATCCAAACCTCTAACTCCACATGGTGAGGGCCCTGGCGTGTTATGACTCGTACTCCATCCAACAGAAAAAAGGTGCAGAGAAGAATTGTGGCTCAACTAAAGAATATTTATTAACTCCAAATATCTACAAACAAAACATGAAATAATAAGTATATGAAATAAGTAAGCAAGTGCGTAAGTGCGGTCAAAAGCTGTATGCCTTCCCGGCCTCACCAAACATTTCCTATTGTTCTCTAAATGCCTGTCAAGTGACCTTTAACAAGCTACGGCCCTTCCTGTCTCCCAGTGAACCTTTCAAAATAAAAGTTACAAATAAAAGTTACAAATCACTGCAGGGAGGTTTTACTTTGAAGGGGAGAAATTATACAGGAAGTGCAAAAGGGCTCACTAAATTAACATGACATACCAGGGAATCTAATTTGAGGTGGAGGCTTCTAATGATCCAAATTATAACATTCTCAACAAATAAAGAAAACATAAAACTGGCTCCAATGTCACACCTCTATACCATCTCTATACCATATATGGAGCTGACCTCTTCTGACATACAATTTCCATATGTTTTTTTTATTAATTTTCACACGTGAAGATATTATACAACATTTTTTTTCCCTAGCAAAAGAGATGCAAAGGCTATCATATTCTTGTTGCCGGCTAAGATGAAGATCTTGGGAAATAACTCCAAACACTGCAATAGTGGCAGAGGGTTCTATGGGCACTTCTAATACATCCGAAAATGTTTTAAATATTTATTGCCAAAATGTATTTAGCTTTGGACAAAACCAAAAAGCATGTGCACGGGTAGCTTGATCTTGATTGCAACGATCACATATAGGATCCATGGAAGGAACGAACTTAGATAGTTTTACTTTGGACCAGTGGAGGCGATGTGTAACCTTAAACTGAATAATAGTATGCCTTGGCTTAGACAGATTGAAGAGGAGTGTATCCTATCCAGCGCTTCCATTTCCATATGTTGATCCTCCCCAGTCCCACCCGTCCTTCCCTCTTCGATGTCTCCCTTTTGACTGATACCTGTCCATTCAAACTCTAGACGGGTCTGCCCCAAAGTTATTAGTGCAGCCATGCCCGGCAGCCGGCGAAAACTAGAGTTATCAACAGGCCCGAAAATGAAGGCCCAGCCCTACCTGGCCCAAACTCTGTACACTCAATACACTGCCCCCGCTGCCACCCATAGATCTCCATTCTCCATATATGGAGCTCCATATATGGCCAGTACAGAATCCATACAGTATGTTCATCTGACCCCCCATGCCAAAGCGCCAGTGCTGGCCCAGCAGTCTGCCGGCACCCAGGCAGACGGCATGAAGTACGAGGTCTTTTCTCGCCCTCAGGGCGTCTTACTGATAATAATAATAATAATAATGTGAAATAAAAAAGTAGTTATGATTGTTTTTAGATTAAAAAGTAGTTTCGGAATATGTGTCATTGATCAGATGTGGCGCAATGTATCCAGAATGGAAAGACATTGACTGAAAAAATAGGTTTGCATCCATATTTGGGGGAAATGGGGAAATAGGGATAAAACAATTGGAGGTGTCAGTGAATTTGGCCACAAACTCAGCAGTAAAACTGTGAGATTGTATAAATTGAGATTTTTTAAATTAAAAATTAATAACTTACTAAGGAGCTTTAAAATAACAGTATAGCAGTAAATTGGTACAACAGTATAGCAGATGTTCTTTTATTCTTTCCCAGGGGGAAATGGTGCTGCTGGTTTTCTGTCTAATCTTTTCTAATCAGGAAATAATTTACACTTGGGAGTTGGGACAGAATGTGAATGCAATTAACCTGAATGGTAAAAAAGAAACCCATCAATACTCTGGTCCCCAGGACTGGAGTGAAGAACCACAGTCATAAAGCATTCAACTAGCCAAGTTTAAAGGTAGAGTAAGTGATATTTCTTTGTTAAAACAAAAAAAAATGGTTAAAAGGTTAACGTCCGGAGACTCCCGTCCTGCTTCAGACGTGCCTCCTCGGGTGACTTATTGGCTCAGATCTGAAGCCATATCACTATATTCTGATATCTATATTATGAGCATTTGTGCCTGTCGTAGACATGCGCAGAGCAAGTTCAGTCAGGGAACCTCAGTTCAGTCGCGCCGGCCATAATTGGGCCACCGCAGCATCAGGCTCTCATCCACATGATTCACTCAGCCAATCACACACTCACTCCATCTCATACCGGCTACTTTAACTGGAGGTTTTGCATTCCTCCTCCTGCTTGCTTGCTTGCTGCTGCTTTACTGTATACTGTGCGCTGCTGTATACAAGTGCTCACCCACCTCCACCCCAGCTACCACCTGTCATTTTGAATCTACTGTTTAGGTACGGGGGATTCGGAGTCCCTATGGTCGGGACTGATGCGCTTGACCTGAGTACCTAAAAAGCAGATCCAATACATCGCCAAACCATAATAAATATATTGTATTGCTTATCTTATATTCAATAAATATATATATTACATCCTTCTTGAGTTGTCTGACTGAACTGATAGTTATCATTGCTATAGAGTGTTTGCTCTGTAACAGGGGTCTACCTGAGTCTCTCCAGGAGAGAGTAGCTTAAGTTTGATACTGTTCCAGTTCCAATTTTGTCTGCTCATTTCTTTGTGTCATCACTTCCAATAAACCAATTCCACTTGTTAAATCTGTATCCTGAGTTCTCTATCCTCATTGGATAAAACCACACCCATGAAGTGAGGGGTGCTCTATTCATCGTACATATACTTAACATGTATACTTCGCATACGTCGCAGTTCCGCCCCCTTTCATGATGACAACAGGCACAGAAAACAATTCCCATGCATTTTTCCATAGACGTTTCAAAAAGGTTTTTTTTTAAAAGATCTGTAAGCCTCGGACAAAGCCAACTCGGATCGTGACAAATCATGACAATAAACACAATATTTTGTCAGTGCACGTCACTGAGCCAGATGAGATTCACACATTTTTCATGGGTGACATGTAACCCACATACTCAGCTGCGCTGCTCATCCATAGACTGTAAAAAATATGGACAAAGCGTTCCCCGGGTCTAACATGGACGTAAAATGAAGCCTGTAATTCCTTGCACTGTAAGTCGCCATATTTCTAGATCCGTTTGGGCCCAGCTGGCCATTGGCTGGCCCAGACAACGAGGCGTGACTTCCCCCCTTACTCTTCGTTGGTTTTTATTTTGACTGAACAGGGGGTGGTGTTCATACTAACTGTAACGGTAGCCACGCCCCTCAGAACATACGCGACTTTATGGTATTTTTTTAAATAAATGGGACCATAGTTTTCCAAAAATAATATTATGACATGAGAAATGAGACTTTAAACTAGTGACTGGAAGCAGAAAGTATTCATTTTTTTAAATATATTTTTTATCCCACGATTTTGTAACCCATTTTTCACCCCTGTGTCAATCATCTTATGTGATCCTGGGCTCTACACACCCTCCGCCAACCTGGGGAGAGCAACGGACTTAACTCATGCTTCCTTCATGCTTGAGTGTCCAAGTTGCTCCTTTAAACCTGACAGGGGGGAGTTTCCCTGGTTGGACGTAGCGCGTGGAAGGAACACGTTATTCCAACCAGTTCCTTTCCCCTCCATCAGGCTCCCCGGCATGGGCCTCTATGGAGCTATGGGTTTTTTTGGGCCCAATGACAACGCCACAACAGGCCATTATATGAACTTTCAGGAAGTCCCGATTTCCTTAGTGGCTTCACGAAATATCTGTCTGACTGCCCCCATGTGCTCATCCCACAAATGGGGCACCATTTAAAAGGTAAATAATCAGGCTTAGGTATACTAGTTATCGTCAAGAAGCATTGTTACAACTGTGAAATATGAAACAATTTTGAAGTGAAAATTCTATCATGTATTTTGCAACAGACTTAATATTTAAACAATGTGTGTTAATGACGTACAAATAATGGTCTGTTTACCTCACAGAAACAGTAAACATCACTTACAGTTGTAAGTACAGTACAGTTAGACATTATGGCTAAATGGATAACGCAAAAAAGTTGTGTGTTTGTGTGTGTATGTGTGTGTGTGTGTGTGTGTGTGTGTGTGTGTGTGTGTGTGTGGTCTGTGCATAAACAAAATACATAGAAAATAATCAGTACAATATCTGTGGTTACAGAACATCCAAAGCACTTTCATAGGCAAAATAAACATCCATAACAAATCTCTACATTGCAAACTATAAATCTTAGTTGACCATAAACTGAAACATGTGCTGTGATAACATGGAAAAAATGCACTTACATATTGTCATTGACAGTCAAAGGGAGGTGTTGTTCTGTCAAACAAAACTACTTGAACTCATAGATCTGCACTGCAGAGCAAGCTGACTATAGGCTACTAAAATATAATTAACAGCACAGGTGTCTGTAATGCACTCTCATTAGGCCAATCAAAGGCACTTCCTAGAAATTGCTTTTATCTCCCCTTGTGGTCCTCCTGAAATTTCCAGACATTTTTGAAAGAAACCAGTGATTTACATCTCTTTTTAATGTGTAGTAGAATGAGAATTTACCCATGTTTGTTCTATATTTCAGTACCAGATAGTTTTCACTCCCTCTGGCTGTGGGTGTCACTCACTTTGGAGAAGCATGCAGTTAGTCAGGTATGAGGGTATTGAGGGGCACTGCCACTTTGACTATCTTAAAAACCAATCTAATCCCATTTGTATTTGCTTAACCCTGCTTCTAGCCATCACTGACTAGCAAAGTGTGTTGGAATTAGGTGGGTCATGGGTATTAGGTTGAGAAGTAGTCGAAATTTGTTTTGGGAAGCTTAGATTTGAGTGACATTGAGATGTTGGATAACCGAGGTGCAAGCATAGTCAAAATGGCATTGAATGATCGAGGGCTCTCTAGAGCCTTGAGACTTTTGTTGACAAAGATCTTGTTCTTTGATTCACTTTCTTGATCACATTTGAAACATTAATATGATTTAATTATTTCACACACCTTTTGGAGTGAGGTTTATTTTAGCAAATCACATTGTTGGTAGTGTTATCATATGATAACACATTTTCTTTACATTTCAGTTCAGGAAAAGAACAAAATAATAGCTCTGTTACAGTAAGTCCTTGACGACGCTCAATCAATAAAACATCCCATTGAATATGATAAACATAGGATCTTCCAGGAGCTTATTTGCAATTCATCTGATGGAGAACTCAATGTGGATAGTGCTAATGTAAACTATGACCGTAATCAGAGTAGAGTTTTATCAAATGTTATGATCACTGTTTGAATAATTGTTAATATGACGTACTGGCATTCACTAAGTGATGCAAGTCTTTTTGGATAAAGCACTCATCTCATGTCCAATTATATACGTTTCCCCCCCCCCTGAAATAACAGGGTATAACACAGATAAATTGAGCATTCAATTTTGACTATAGATTTAAACACTGTTCGTCTCATGCTGCATATCTCATGCCAGACAATTCCGCTGTACTGGGAAATCAGTACAAGTCCTTCCCATCATGCATATCTTCTATCTATCATCTCTTGTAGTCCATTTTGTTTCTGACCTGTAAATCTGATCTAAAGGTCATCATATTATTTCTGGTACCTTCTGATGACTGGAAACAAGAGCACTGTTTCCAGTGGGTAGATATTGCAGCAGTAATTAGTGTGGTTGCCCTAAAGGGGCAACCAGACTCTTGTAACTGTAACACTTTATTCCACACCTGGAGTAAGACAAAGTTTGGCGCCCTACAACAACAAGAAGTTTTGACTGTACGCACTTGAGCCATATGTCAAATTGACCGGAAAAATCGAGGAATCGAGCGCTTGTACTGTGCGAAGAGAAATGTTGTATATTTTATTTGATATGAATTTATTAGTGAATTAAATTTCCCCATTGACATGAATGGGGAAATGCAAAAAAAACACATTCAAGTATTTTTCCCTCTGAGACTGTAAGCACTATAGTTACAAAACTTTCAGGGATATTTCCTAATTATCACTAAAATTAATTAAAAATATAATTTTTTAGGTCGGCCTCATGGTGGCGCTATAACATCCCACTTTACCTTTTGGCTCATAACTCTTGAACCGTAGGTCGTAAAATCAAAATTATTTTTCCCCTGGATTCTTGTGTTGCTTCTTTCCAATGTGTCAGATAGTTTCCTTTTTAAAATTTGGTTTAGTCTAACTTTAACTCTAAACCCAAATACCATATGAACAACAGATACATCAATTTGAAGCTATGATTCACAGCTTTCATAAGACATGAAAAAGCAAAAAGAATCCAATGGCAGTCAGTCAAATTTGGTCACATCTTTTCGTGAAAACCGACGGTTCAGCCAGAACTGGCATTTTTGGTGGAAGGAGAAGAGAAAAATAAGGGACCAAGAGTCCATTTGGTCTTGGTCCCTAAATGGACTTGTAACCCAACTGTAGAGAGTACAAACACAGTAAAGAACCTGGGGGTTATCATCTATGCAAAGGAAACACAATGAGCAGAAAATGAACCATGTAAATACAACAAATTGAGGGCACCGCAGGGAGTTGAACCCCATTCTGGTAAACCAGTAGTACCACACCAGTGCCTTAGTTGGTTTTGTTGTAATTTACATGTCCAAAAGCAATCATTCATAATAATTTGATTCATAGACTATAAATGATAGCCATGATTATGTCTTTATACAATTGAAAATCGAGAAGAAGAAGACTCACTCCACAAATACCTTAAAGAAAACTCCTGACATAAACTAAGAAAATCTTTATTTTTCCATGCTCATAAAGTGCTCCAAAGTGCTAAAAGTGAAAGTGCAGCAGAAAACCTTTGGGTCATAGGCCCATCGTCAATGCCTCGCCTACTGACCGGCATGAATGAAGTTTTAGCTGCAAATGGCAGCATAAATAAATCACATCAATACACACCACATAATGTGATGTGAACTGACGCGATTACGCTTCACTCGCACATTATAAAAGACTTACATCACATCAATCCACATCACATACCTAACCCTACCCTAACCCTAAGTTCATTATGTGATGTGGGGATGACGTGATGAAGCCTTACTCACCAATGTGAAATGATACGAGACATAAACACACATCACATACCGGGCATGTGATGTGGGCTTACTTGATGAAGCTTTACTCACAAATTAGATCTGATAATATAGCACCAACAATGGTCTTATGACCTAGAGGTTTGCTGCTGCTGGACTTTCACTTAAAGCACTTGGAGCTCTTTATGAACATGAACAAAACAAAAAGATTCTTGGTCTCCGCCCAAGCAGTTGGCCGTAGGTTTTCGTGGTGCAAGATTTTCTAGCCAGTTGTCCCTTGTTTCCTACATTTTTATTTTAAAATTTATATTTAGTGTTTTCAAAATAATTGCCTACATTTAAAAATATATATATTACAATTTATGCCATTTGTGGACGTTTGACATAAATTATACGAGGTGCAAATTATGCAATGGCAGCAGCATTCTTTGGACCCCAGTATTTGTCAGCAATACAGCAACACTATGAACATGAGAACACAACAACACTACGAATGACATTAGAAACACAACAGCAATGAACAAAATTCGTATGGCGTGCGACGACACCGACGAGCTATCCGCAATTACTGTGAAAAAAAAAATCACAAAAAAAAATCACATAAATGCACATCACATACAGGCAGGGCCGCTTTTAGGGTAGATCGAATGGTGCCGCCGCACTAGGCCTCGCGCATGCGAGGCCTCGCGCTAGGCAGCGTTTTTTTCTTTTTTTTTTAGAAACACTTTCCATCTCAGAGTCAGAGCTAAAATATAGGCAGCTACGCACGGCGGCTAGAGGCCCCGAGAGTTCTCCCTGCATCGCAGTTCGCAGCCCGTTCCGTCGCAGTTGATTTTTCACCTATTTAATCTGCGGTCGGTTGGGGGGCCTCCGACGGCCGCGCGTCGCCTCCTGAGCCTCCTCCATTCAACCGCCGTCACTTCTTCATCCTACCGTTAAGCGACACCCGGCTGTCCGGTCGTGGGCCCCCCTGTTGTCCCCCTCTGCGCTGTGCCGGCTTGCGCTGCAGAAGTAGAGCAGATCTACAAGCTCACAATGCGTTGAAGCGCGACGCGTTGTGAGCTTGTAGATCGGCCGCACCACCGCGCAACGCATGCAGTCGAATTATACACACAATGGAATCGAAACAAAAACAACTGAACACATGTAGGCTAATTGAGTGTACAACGGCTCCGCTCACAATCAAAACGACTCGTCACTCGAGTGAAGTGAAAAGGTATGCTGTCATGTCATGTAGGACTGTGTGTGGACAAAAAAAAGTTTTATTTCAAATAATTTGTCACGCATGGACCGACAACCTCTTTCTCTTTCTCTCTCTCTCTCTCTCTCTCTCTCTCTCTCTCTCTCTCTCTCTCTGTCAGTCCAGTCAGTGTCATGATTTCACAATTTTCAAATTGAATTTTGATCGATCACAAACTGTCTGCAGGCAATCAAGCAAATGTGATACTTAATATTTATAACAAATAACAGCAACACAAGCAAGCAGCTGTTCATTTTACTTGTATAACCAGTAAGTTGAGCTGCATTGCAGGGCAGACTGGTTGGGTGGTGGTTTTATATCAGTTTATGATCAGGGCAACAGGTTTGTGTTCCATTGGTATTCGTTGTAGAGTAGAGTAATACATACATAGACAAGTTAAATTGCTCATATAGATCATCAGACAGTGTCAGCCCCAGAGACCCCTCCTGTGACAGCTTGCTTGACATGACTCATGTCATGTTAATTGTTAACTATAGCTTCCTTACAACAAATAAAATAACACAATGTGGAGGACCACAATCTCTGCATTCACACTGTTAAGCTGCTAAATTAGGCAGTGCATGTCAATTTCTTACTCATTGGAGATGAGAACCTGGCATATAATATCTGTAGGAAAGTGAAGGCAAAAGTAAGTATTAATTAATTAATTAATTCAAAACATTTGCGCGTGCTTTCCCCCGACATCTCGCACAGGGCCTCGCATTTCTCCCAGACGCCCCTGCATACAGGGTGTGTTCATATCTGATGTGAACTGACGTGATGGCGCTTTACCGGCAAATGACGCAAACGCAAAACGACATACAGCTCCAATCAATGATTAGAAACTGTACGCGAGACACGACCCGACACACGCACCACATACACTAGTGAAGAACTAGCAATAGATAGGAAAGAAAGAAAGAAATTACTTTGAATAAAATATGAAGCAAAATGCGATTAAAAACTCTGAGACCAGAAAAACCAATAACTTTATTAAAGCAAAGAATAGAAGAGGAGATGAAAGGTCGGGTAGAAACCGTGCATGTCCAAAACAGTTACTGGACAAAAAAAACCTGTGATACGATTATATTTATTATTAATATAATGATCTGTGTTCCAATGTTTAGTCACAAGCTCTTGTTTATACTTAAATGGTTCGATACATACAAAAATAGGTTATATTCAATAATGGATGATCTTTGCATCCTGAGCCATTTGCTACTTTAGTGTGTGACACTGTAGCATGACCAAGTAAGGAAATTAATTTACAAAACTATGGAGATACAAGGTTTCTGCCCGACAGCCAAAGATAATAAACTACGCTCACTTACCTTCACTATCAGCACTAAACAAAACACACTAACGAAGGAAGAAAATCTGCCATAATTTTCTTCCTGTTAGTGTGGACAGATCTACAGCATAGAAGGCTGTAAACAGTGTTAAGCAGGCTACATGCTACCGGACATAAGTCACATACCGTCACATCACATTTGTACAGTCCACTAGTGAAGAACTAGGGCGATAGATAGGCAAGGAGGAAGAAATAAAGTGTTTTTTTTTTCCTGAGACAACCAAAACAAATAACTTTATTAAAAGCAAAGAAGAGAAAGGAGACACTAGAACAGAACATACATATGTGATGTGACGTGAAAGCTTTACCCGTAAATTATGTTAAACGATAAATAAATCACATGCCTACACAAACATCACATAGCGGCATGTGATGTAGAGTGGCATTATACACAAATTATGTGAAATGATACACGGTGCGAATGACAACCTACGGTAGCCTACGGTAGCATGTAGCCCACTTACACAAGCAGCAGGAATCAAAAGGTTCATTACCAACCTCCACTGCTAACAGCACCCAGCAGCGGCAACAGCATAGAGTTTGTACCTTCAATACAGACGTCGCCCAGCTTCACGTTCTGAAATGACAGGGAAAATAGGAAACATTAGTTGTCTGCCTACAGGATGACATTTTGGAAATCATAACAGTCACTGAAAGCTGTGTCACCATCCTTTTACTGTATTAACAACAGTCACTGACAGGGCTACATGTGTCACCAATATTTTACTTTAATATAGTCTCAAAAGTGTGATTAAAGCAGCTATAAGCAATAATGTCAATTATAATGATTTTTATTTCATTCAGACAGCCAGCAATGAGTAAAACACTACCACAAATTATTTAGTCTCTGTGACACATCTAGGGGCCATAATCTGCAGTCAAAGATGTTCCTAGAAGCTTTGTCATTGGTCGAAGAAACCGGTCGAAATGACTAACCAATCAGGAAGTAGACAGGCAAATCGACCAATGACAAATCTAGGAAAATCTTTGAATGCAAATTGTGGCCCCTAGATGTGTCAGAGACAAAATTGTGTTTTAGTTTTACCCATTGCTGTCTGAATACCAAAAAATAAAATTACATTTGACATGTTGCTTATAGCAGCTTTAACGATTCAACCAATTAAAGGGAGACTTCACCCCTTTTGCAAACAGAGCTTATTTCAATTATGTTTTGGAGACAAGAAACACTTTCCTGGGTTTTTTATGTGGGCAATAATTATTTTACAAAAGTGTCCATGGGCTCCATGACATGTCATGGACACTGGGCTCACTTCCTTCCTGGACTACATGTTGTCTCAGTAAGACAGCCCTCACCCTATCCACAAGGATCAGTGCACCAAAGCATTATGGGAATTGTAGTCTGGGTAGGAAGTGTCCATGACATAATGGACACTTTGAAATACTAAAGACGCATTAAAAACCTCAGTAAAGTGTTTATCTCCCAAAAATAATTAAAGTAAGATTTGACACAGCCCTAGTTTCTACTACAGCCACATGCAATCCCGGTACGTACCATGGGGGGGCTTCCGTCGCTCGGTTGAAGATAGCCGGTATTAATAGAGCCGCGAAGGTTGTATGGCACAATACGTCCCGATCGTCACCGTTCGCCTCGTAATCTCAGGAAGAGCGTTCGTTGACACCGTTAGAAGTTTCAGCTCAACCGAGTAGACACTCTATTACCAATACCAGCCATCTCCTGATGACCCCATCCAAGGTCACACATGACACCAAGGTCACATGATTAACCTGTAAGACACATAAAAAAAACCATTAGACTCTTTATCCAGATTTCATACATTGTAAAATTAATATAATAAAGGGATATTTCACTTTATCCTCTACTGAGGCCTTTTGAAAAGAACAGATCTAAAAGCTCACAATGTGTCACATCACAATGCATTGTGAGCTTGTAGATCAGCCAAATGGCCAAAATATGGCTGTAGTGGTAAATGAACAATGTAGGCTAGTACGTTTAGTAATAATACAAATCTACAAAGTAACTAGTAGTTAAACATTTCCAAATAGAGTACATTTTCTACACTACACTTGAGTAAAGGTATAATGATTTAATTTCCACCACGGTTTGTTTGTTTGCGATTGTTCCTTCTCTAAGGCCTCGATCATCAATGCTTTTCACATGGTTTGAGCAAACATTTGTTTGATGGCTGTGTCTGTCCCCCTCCCCTCCAGCAAACAAATGTTTGGTCAAACCGTGTGACTTCCATTGGAAAAGCATTGAGGCGGCCATTAAAAACAGACGAGACAAATGTTTCACACAAACGTATGTTCTGTGCTCTGCCTGTGTTTGATGGCCACTTCAATGCTTTGCCAATGGGAGGCACATGGTTTGACCAAACATTTGTGTTTCATGGAGGGGAGGGGGACAGAACACTACTATCAAACACAAATGTTTGGTCAAACCATGTGCCTCCCATTGGAAATGCATTGGGTCGGCCATTAAACACAGACAAGACAAATGTTTTTTTTTGTGAGATAGAGGCCCAATGCCTCATTCACACAACACATGTTCTGTGCTCTGCATGTGTTTGATGGCCACCTCAATGCTTTGCCAATGGAAGTCACATGGTTTGACCAAACATTTGTGTTTGATGGAGGGGGACAAAGAAACACAAGTGTTTGGACAAACCATGTTCCTCCCATTGGAAAAGCTTTGAGGCAGCCATCAAACACAGACAGTGTTGTTTGTATGAAAAAGGACAAATATTCCTGACATTGTCCATTTAGTGTCACAATATACAGTCCTATAAATCCTCTAATGTCTATACAACAGTGTTCAATCCTCTAATGTTTATACAACAGTGTTCAATGATAAAACCGTGTTTCTCAAACAAACGCTCCTTACCTTGGAACAAACAGCATGGCTCCCAGACAGCAACAGCATGCAGCCTGGCTCAGTGGCTCCCAAACCAAACTGCATGCTGGGAAACAACATGGCCGCTCCTATTTAAATCCAAAGCCACGCCCACTGGATCCGGTCACCTGTTCAACTAGTCCATTCATCATTGGTCCGTTGGTCAGAGTGATAGGTGATTGGATCATCCACTGTTGATCATCACAGCTGTGTGCACCACACACACACACACACACACACACACACACACACAGAGGTAGTCTATTAATAGTTGTGGAGAGGGATGTAGATGGAAAGTCTAGAGATATAGGAGTCATTTTAATTAACATTATCCTATGGAATATGCAATGAAATGTTGGTATAGCGAAGAGGGATAAGGTAACTGATATACTTCCAGTAATAAAACAATCTAATGGCCCATAATAGCCTTATATGTAACCTGGCAAATAGGGCACAGGACACAGACATATATTGGGGTTCTTTATTTCCCCAAGAAGTTGGTGTTGGTGTATCTTATTTGTGTAAAGAATGCCACAGTTTGGCAAATATGGCATGCAAGCCTGTAACAAAAAATAAACCTAAACTAAATACGGTAGTGGCTCTATCACAAACAGTGTGAACTGTGAGGAACGGCCAACTCACACACTGAGCAAACACTGGTCCCCCAAGCTTCACCCCTTTCCAAGACAGTACAAAGACACAGAAACTCAACCAAGTTGAGTTACTAGTAGTTACCAGTTCAGCTTTCACCTCTTGTTAGTGTGGTTGCCCTAAAGGGGCAACCAGACTCTTGTATCTGTAACACTTTATTATTAGTGTGGTTGCCCTAAAGGGGCAACCAGACTCTTGTATCTCTAACACTTTATTCACGGTTATTATTCTCTCCACTACTGGAGTAAGACAAAGTTTGGCGCCCTACAACAACAAGAAGTTTTGACTGTACGCACTTGAGCCAGATGTCAAATTGACCGGAAAAATCGGGAATCGACCGCTTGTACTTTGCTAAGAGAAATGTTGGATATTTTATTTGATATGAATTTATTAGTGATTTAAATTTCCCCATTGACATGAATGGGGAAATGCAAAAAAACACATTCAAGTATTTTTCCCTCTGAGACTGTAAGCACTATAGTTACAAAACTTTCAGGGATATTTCCTAATTATCACTAAAATTAATTAAAAATATAATTTTTTAGGTTGGCCTCATGGTGGCGCTATAACATCCCACTTTACCTTTTGGCTCATAACTCTTGAACCGTAGGTCGTAACTTTCAGGGATATTTCCTAATTATCACTAAAATTAATTAAAAATATATTTTTTTAGGTCGGCCTCATGGTGGCGCTATAACATCCCACTTTACCTTTTGGCTCATAACTCTTGAACCGTAGGTCGTAAAATCGAAATTATTTTCCCCCTGGATTCCTTGGGTCATGACGCATCTCCCCATATAGGCCACGCCCTTTTCCGCCATGATGGATTTTCCGCCATTTTGAATTTTGTCCAAAACACACTTTTTGCTTTTCCCACTACAGATTTTGTCCAAATGTCACAGAAATCGGCACACGTGACCTCTGGACCCATCCGATTAAAAAATCCGACTTCAGAATTTAGATAGTGCGTATCGTTCGGCCGTAACCGTCGTCCAAAGTCAGTAGGAGGGGCCTATATCACGAAAAACGCCATCAATCACGAACGGAATGTCCAATCCATCCGAAATTTGAATCGCACGTCCGGGGTGGTTCGTTCGACCGAGTTCCGAAAGCAATTCCATTTTCATCCACAGGGGGCGCCGCAAACGCGATAAATGTAACCGTCTGTCGCGAAAACATGCATTTCGGGGGTCAAATCCCCTCCGAATGACTTACACGCGATCTGAGGCGTGACTCGAAACCGTAACAGGCCGGCGAGATCAGCGGGAGGGGTATATACGTGAGCCGCCGCGGCAACCACACTCTGCAATTTTTCAAAATTGCGACCTTTCTAGTTATTATTCCAAACTGGAGTAAGACAAAGTTTGGCGCCCTACAACAACAAGAAGTTTTGACTGTACGCATTTGAGCCATATGTCAAATTGACCGGAAAAATCGGGAATCGAGCGCTTGTACTGTGCGAAGAGAAATGTTGTATATTTTATTTGATATGAATTTATTAGTGAATTAAATTTCCCCATTGGGGAAATGCAAAAAAACACATTCAAGTATTTTTCCCTCTGAGACTGTAAGCACTATAGTTACAAAACTTGGAGGAATATTTCCTAATTATCACTAAAATTAATTAAAAATATAATTTTTTAGGTCGGCCTCATGGTGGCGCTATAACATCCCACTTTACCTTTTGGCTCATAACTCTTGAACCGTAGGTCGTAAAATCGAAATTATTTTTACCCTGGATTCCTTGGGTCATGACGCATCTCCCCATATACGCCATGATGGATTTTCCGCCATTTTGAATTTTGTCCAAAACACACTTAGCTTTTCCCCCTACAGATTTTGTCCAAATGTCACAGAAATCGGCACACGTGACCTCTGGACCCATCCGATTAAAAAACCAACTTCAGAATTTCGATAGTGCGTATCGTTCGGCCGTAATCGTCGTCCGAAGTTAGTAGGAGGGGCCTATATCACGAAAAATGCCATCAATCACGAACGGAATGTCAAATCCATCCCAAATTTGAATCGCATGTCCGGGGTGGTTCGTTCGACCGAGTTCCAAAAGCAATTCCATTTTCATCCACAGGGGGCGCCGCAAACGCCATAAATGTAACCGTCTGTCGCGAAAACATGAATTTCCGAATTACTTACACACGATCTGAGGTGTGACTCGAAACTGTAACAGGCTGGCAATATCAGCGGGAGGGGTATATATGTAAGCCACTGCGGCAACCACACTCTGCAATTTTTTTTAAATTGCGACCTTTCTAGTTCATTCAGTAAAGCCAGGATTTATGTGATGGCTATATCTGTAGAGGCCTGTAGCCCCACCCCCCATGCCTCAGCTGGAGAATACAAGGAATTCAATATTTCCCCCAAAAAACTACTCAGTTGGTCACCATCTAGCTATCATCCTATGCAAACCCTGTATCACAGAATGTAGACAGACAGCCAGTGCATAGAGGCATATAATTCAAATTAAAAGAATTCAAAGGAGCTTTATTGGCATGAGAAAACAAACGTTTACATTGCCAAAGCAAGTGTCACAATACAATAAAAACAGTTTAAAATAGGGAAAGGAGGGGGGAGTTGGAAGGGGTACAGCATTTTGTAAATAGAGCTAACGTTCCATCGTTATGAAAATGTTTAAAAAAACAAAGTTATAAAGCTTTTTGTGAAACAAATAGCAGCACTTTTTTGCAGTCACTTTGGGACATTTTTGTCAGGACTATTTAAATAGTATACAGAAAAACTCAGATTTAAGATCTGTTTAAAGGTAGCAGCTCTGTTTACATGTGTAAGGTCCAGCGGTCTACTTGGTACAGATAGTAGTCCTTAGGGTGGTTGTATTCTGTTGGCTAACCTTCATTCACAAATCTTGCTGCTGTGTTTGTGCATTGTTGTAAATTTGTTACATATACAACACCCACGCCTGTCTAGTTTAGCTAACTAGCTATTTTTCCACCGTGTCTTGGGATGCTGTATAACAGCTATAACTGCCATCAAATAGGGAACATTAGTCGACATGGTTTGATGTGATGGGGATTTTGTGGTTGGACAACACTGTGACAATCAAATCTGTGTTAAATGCAGCATCATGTTTAAATGCTGTGTCAACAATACTGGCCTAATTCAAACTGCCTTCACAAATCTGACTTTGTTTTGTCACCTTTCCAAGCAAACCCCATGAGGCCATGAATAGCACATATCACATCTGAGCAGACTGGTCAAAGCCCGTGTTGACTGACACAGCAATCACCACAGAGAAGAGTGAGTTTGTCAGTTCTCCACCTCCATATTATAACTTCAGTGACAGAAATGAAAAGAGCAGTCTGATGAAAGAAAAATAGATTTGATCCAACACAGTGCAGAGAGCTCTGTGGGTATACTTCAAGCCTAATTTATACTAATTTATACTGCAGTGCAGACAGATTGTGTCTCGCACCGACAATAGCCGGTCTACAAGCTCACGTGTTGCAGGGTGACGCATTGTGTGCTCGTAGATCTGCTATTTTCAGTGCATGACACAGACGCAAGTAAATATAAATCAGGCTTTAGTGGTAGCAGAGGAGGATATGGGGATAAATGATGCACAATCCAATCAGAGAAATTAATGGGAGATGCACTGGAGACTAGTGCCCTCCAGTGTTTGTTGACTGTAAGTCTCTATGCTGTTTTCATATGAGTCAGAGACCACTTTATAATAAAACTACACACACATTTGAAATGCTGTGAAATAGTCAAATTATTGATGGAAAATGATGCATGAAGCAATTGCTTGTGCAGCATTTAAAATGCATTGGAATGATTTTGTGGAGACAAAAAAATAAACTGTTCTCAGTGTTCTGTGAACTCTGTTACTTCTGAGTGAAAACTCAATGGCATGATCTGGCTGTTGGTTCCATGCCAGGAGATCTATATTATTTATATCGATCACTTGTCATGTCAAGATGTTGGAATGCCTTCTAAAGGACTCAGCGGGTGCTTGAGTGTCCTGCTGTTATCTGCATTATGACTACCATCAGTATATACACAGGCATGTATAGAATTTCTCCAACAATAATTATTAATAGTTGATTACTATTTTATCTGAAAATGTATTAACCAAGGGTCATTTTCATTGATTGAACACAATGTTTGAGTTGTTAATTGATTCCCATGAATTAACTGATGTGATAGTAGACCTCTACAAATGAGTCATTGTCACACCCCTCTCTGAGGCTAGGGTACTATGAACAAAAGGATGGCAAGGCACGCAGTTGGACAGAGTTTTCGCAAGATTTATTTAACCCAAGTGACATACAAGTTACAAAGACAAAGGAGACCAAACGTCTGCAAAATAGAAATAAAAAGGTATATTCAAAATAAAGTACTGCATATCATATATAACAGCTATAATCTGTAATCAATCAAAACAATCATTTCCAAATAAATCATCATACGATATTAAGCATAAGTATTTATAAATCCAGGCTTCCCAAATGTACATTAAATAATTATAATATATATATATCATAATAAACAACACAATAATAGATCTATATAAACCATGGTATTAAATAATAACATAATAACATCACCTCCTCAGAGACAGCTCGTTCCCCGACCAACACCAGCAGAGTGTGCAGACAGACTGACTTGGATATTCAGTCTCTGAGCTTTATACTCCCCATGGCCCCTCCCACTAGACTGGACCAACTGAATAGGGGTCAACATGATCCACAACATGTTAACTGCTTGATTTGGCACAAAATACATTCCTATATTCACATTCACATTTCCGTTGAGCTTGTAGCTCTTCTATTTGAAAGTCTTTAGTTTTTCCAAAAGTCTTTTACTCCTTTGATGTCCTTCTGTGACAGGCAATCCTCCCCCTCCCTAGAAGGGGAGTTGGGTTGGCCCAAATAGAGTTCAGAGCTCCTTAAAGAGACAGGAATCCAGAGAGCAGTGTGTGTGTGTGTGTGTGTGTGTGTGTGTGTGTGTGTGTGTGTGTGTGTGTGTGTGTGTGTGTGTGTGTGTGTGTGTGTGTGTGTGTGTGTGTGTGTGTGTGTGTGTGTGTGTGTGTTCAGTTTGCTGCTTCTTAGTAGTTTTTGCATGTCCTAACAGTGCGCGCTTACTGAAAGGCATGTACACCAGCAGCAAACAGTGACAGGGTGGGGTCACACTGTCACAGTCATGTTCTGTATTATCTTCATTTAGTACTTATGTAAAAAGTGCAAGTGGTCATCATGGGGATGCCAGCGTTGCTCAGTCCATTTGTCCAACCAACACTTTTGGTCTATCTAAAATGACGTGACGTGACGTGACGTGACGTGACGTGACGTGACGTGACGTGGTACATCTAATTAATATTTCCCTTTCTCTGCTCTTTCATTGCTGACGAGTAGAGAGACTTGCAGAAGGCCCCGCCACTGAGTAGACCGGCTCACTTCCGTGTTTACATGGTTCTCTTCGTCTCTAAACAGACATTTAATGCCAAAAGCCAAAAGCATGTGAGCATGTGTGTACTAGTCTAGTGCACACAATTCATTTCAATTATTCAATTCAAAGGAGCTTTATTGGCATGAGAAAACATACAGTACGTTACTACGTTGACATACGGTTACACAGCCCCCCCAATTAGTCCCTGGCTACTAATCTCGGGGGGCTTCGGAAATCTGTATTCTTAGTTCTTACACCTGCAACTGATAGTTTGTTTTTGGCTAGTTAGTTAGTAAGCTAGTTTTCATTTTTGTTTTCAGAATTTGCATTTCCTCCGAGTCCGCACAGCAGACAGCTTTTCTGTGGCGTCGATACAGAATATAATGATATGCATGCTCCACTCCACTACATCTCCCCCACAACGGATAACCACGCCTACTTTAGATGTTTCTTCTCATATCTGAATTCTGATCAAATAAATTCCGAGGGAGGGTGTCCTGACCCTTTAATGGGATTTCACTTGAAAGAAGGACTTGCACTATAGTGGGATATGGGCAGAGAGGAAATTGTAATGGGGGTTTCATTGCCCCTTACGAGCATTCCTTTCAATGATGATTCTCTATTAAGAAAGATGTGTTCATTCATGTTCATATTGGGTCTGGGGACAACCAAGGCGGTCCAAATGGACCTGTTTGCGTCTGTAACTCTGAGAGTGTACAATGGACTTGTCCATTTGGTTCCATTTGTAGACTCTCAGAGTTACAGTCTTACAGTGGATATTGGATCCCAGAGATAAAAGAGAAAAATAGAAAAGGAAAAAGGTATTAAATGGGGATCCATGGCATAATGCTATCAACTGAGGGTCCTTGAATGAAAAGGGTTGATCATATATTGTGATGATGATTATTTTCATCACACAAAGTAAGTATTTTGCTATTATCAGCCATCGCTCTTTAACTGTGGAATATTCCTCCATCCCTGGATGATTTACTGGGCAAGTTCCCATCAATGATTAACAAAGGTGAGCCATGAAGGTCATGTGACACTGACACAGTTTGAAAGGTGCCATTGGAATATAATTGCCCCTTATCACATAGAGAACACAGAGAAGAAGAATGATTCATAAGGATGTATAATCACAGGATATAAAAAGTAAAACTCGTTATTGAGGCGTATGAACATTCCCATATTAAATATTAAGGCTTATGGATCAATGGTAGAAGGAAGAATAAAAAAAGATAATGAATTTATAAAAGGGCGGGGGAGTGGGGGGGTGTCCTGAACTTCATTTGAACGTCCCACTGAGCCTAATGAGGGATACATCCTTTTTCCCCTGGAGCCAAAGTCCTGTCTCCGTGGGAACAGGCTGATAGCAGGTAGACTTTGCCCCGAAGGGGAACCAACACTACAGGAAGCGCGGCCCGGCAGATTCCTGGACATCACGGATGCACCAGAGGTAAGTGAATTACAATTGTTATTAATTGAAACACAGGGACAAAACCTGGATCGACTACTAGCTGAACTCATTTTGAAGACTTGTGAAATGTTATCTCTCATGTGATGAGTCCATCTGCAGTGCTGTTCAAGGAAAAGGTGCCTTCAAGTATACAATATGTCAAGCGCTCCTGGTCTTAAAATTTTAATACATTTGAATAATATGTTTTACCCAGTTCTGAACATCATACGTTTTTATTGTATACGTATGTGGTACAGTGTAAACATCACTGATCGGTAGATATGTTTTCCTCTGCTAATATGCATAGTGAGTGACAAATGAAAGGCATTCAACAGCTCTTGCTAATGCTATAATTTCTGTCATACAGTTTACATGGCAATGCAATGACACATGCTTTAGGCTTCCCTGTCAGTGTAGTCACGGGCAGTTACTGTTTATGTGACATTTACTGGCATTTTATCTTCCTCAAATCGACTTTTTAATTGCCAAAAGCAATTTTGTTAGTCTACTGTACCTGACCATAGATTATCATTCCTCACCTCTCCTTCTTGATGATAATTAAATTTCCTCAGACTAATAAAGTGTATTTTTATGACCATAAAACAGCAATGTAGCTTCCAATGGGCGTCAAGGCTACGTCAAGGCCATAAATGAAAGGAAAAAACCTGCACTCTCTGTTAAATATCTGAAATAACGTATTTAATGCAGCATACAAACTGACACGATTCATCTGTCATCCATGTAGGAATTTGTAGGCCTTAACATTTTAACAAGAATAATAACTGAATATTTTTGAATTAATCACACTTTCTTTTCTACCTTGTTCTGGTTGCAAATCGATGACCATAATGCAGGGTTATTATCTTTCTCCTTATTAAGATGTATCTTATCACTAAACTAACACACATACTGTACTCACATCTGTACTGTGTCAGCTCTTCTATATATATTTCTAATTTATGAAACATTCCACTTGAACTCCAGGTAGAATGGACAAAACTAATAGCAGCAGTGACCATGGGCCTCGTCCCCCACCTTATAATGCCCAGGATTATGGTCCCCAGGGCCCTTATCCAGTGCCAAGTTACCAGGTTAGTAGTTCTGGTTCAACATATTAATCAAGCTTCTGATGTAGTTTAAACTAATCTTTCAGCGAAAAACAATTTACAACTATTTCAAACTGAATGCAGTCAAGAGTCAGTACTGGATGGGTGCTCAGGTGGGGCAGTGGTAATCCCTAAAGTGCCCACCACCACGGAGGCTGTGGGTTCGAATCCACCGTGGTGCAACCGCCTTTGTCGGGCGTCACAATTGGCCCTTGTTCGGGGGAGGGTGATATTGGTCATTGCATGTAGGCTACTCCTATGAGGTGGGGCGGCACCATCTATGGAGAGTTAGCTGTGCGTTAGCATAAGGAAGTTTCCACATCCTCCCAGTGGTACCTCCTCACTAGCAGGTGAGTCAGTAGGATACAACAGCAGTGACAAGACAGTGTGTGGGGAGGAATTAATTAGCATAAATACTAAATTGGCTCTTATCATCATGACGTAACATGTCGATTTGCTCGGCCACATTTGACGTACTTTCTCCATTCATTGTCAATGGGAATTTAATGTTTGTGTAGGACAAAAATCACAAAAAGGTCAGTGATGGAGACCGTATTTTCGTGCTGTAACCTAATTTTAGTTTTCTAATCCAACTCTGAAAATCAACCTTGTTTATCTTTGACGAGGTTGGGAAGGGGAACATCTCCGTCATCTCTCCCGTTGGTCCCTATGATAACATGACTCATCCAGGGGGCCGTACAGCAGGAGACGGTCTCCACTTTACTGAAGCCCCACCAGTCGACTATGAAGACTTTGGAATATCCGAGGATGAAAACTGCTTCAGTGATGGTGGTGTAAGGAGAGGTGAGAAAGGAGAGATCCCCGCTCTGGGAATAGGGAGTGTGAGAAAGAGGAAGGGAGATGGATGGAGACAGCGGCAATCCACGCATGCATGTCTTTTTGACTGTGAGTTTGCATATGTGCTCGCGTCTGTTCGTTCTGCTACAGCTTGACATGAATAATTTCTATTTACTCCCTCATTTGCTTTTGAAATTGTTTTCTTGAAATTGATTTGAAATTGAAAGTTGGTTGGCTCTGTGCTGCATCCTGCCCTCCTCTTCACCTCCCACACAGCACACTTCATTTACAAGAGGACCATTAATTCAATGAAAATAGACACTCTCAAATGCTGTGTGGCATAAACAACGGAGTCTGTTGCCTCCATAATGCTGTGTCTCTGTCTGGCTTCTTGTATGTGTTCTTACTTTTTCTGTTTCATCTGCCCGAGTCACCCCCCCCCCCTTATCTGTCTATCTATCTAACAGCTTTCATAAGGAAGGTCTATCTAACCTTGATGATGCAGCTTCTGGTGACTGTTGGGATTATCTGTGCCTTTCTCTATTGGTGAGTCATCATTGCACAGGGGAAGAAAATAAACCACATTACATGATTCCAGTCAGTATGAACTTCATCTTGCCTAGCCTCAGTCTAGCCTGTACCCAATGTATACAGCACCAATTCAACATCACATTTCCACAAGGCAGGACGTTCTGTATAAACTGCTCTCTCAGTCAGATCACCCCAATACGAGTAACGGGCATGTTTCCCTACCTCGGCTGTAGAGGATGAATGACCATTGCTTCCCTAATATGCTTTCACTCTGCAGTACTTTGAAAGCTTTATGGGTTCAGTATAATGTATGTGGTCGAAAGCAAGTCCTGTAAATTGTACATGGCTCCCAGGTGCACAATGCACTGTCCTCTGTTAATATTTAATAATAATAAATAAATAAAACATTGCAACAGTTCTATTTCTATACTATAAATGCTGCTTCTATAAAACCGTATCCCTCTCACAATCTCTTCCCTTCACTGATTTGCAGGGAACCCCTCAGGGAATTTGCATGGTCCAGCTCCTGGTTCACCTCTGTCATGATGTAAGCAATCACAACAAATCAACACATCTAGTTATACTGTTCAGTATGATCTCTCTCTCTCTCTCTCGCACACGCACACACACACACACACACACACACACGCACACGCGCACACACGCACACACGCGCACACGCGCACACACACACACACACACACACACACACACACACACACACACACACACACACACACACACACACACACACGCACACACTTTCAACCACACATCAGTAAATTATCCAAATGAAAACATCATCCTTTGAAACCCACGGGGAACACCTTGGACTGCCTCTGTGTTCTTATTTCTGTCTGCAGTAGCCGCTAGTATACAGTATACAGTATACATAAATAATGCACTCTAGAAATAAAAGATTTGAGCAGTGTTTCTTCACTTTACACCCTCTTTATTTCCTATTTACGAGGCACTCTATATTCTCTGTGAAACAGGGTGTTTGTGTTGGTACTCATCTTGGCCATGTCCTGCTGTGACAACCTCCGACGTCGAGTCCCCTTCAATTTCATTGCCCTGGGCTTGTTTGTGAGTACCAGCCAGCACCAGCCAGGCATCAAATGAAACCCCACCACACCTGCTCTACTTCACTGCGTTCCTAGGTTCTTTTGAAATGCATTTGTTTTCTGTGGTATTGTCCCTTTTCTCTGTCCAATCTATCTCTATCTGTTGGTCTTCCAGACTGTCGTTGAGGGCCTGATGCTTGGATCTGTGGCAGTGTGAGTATGTAGAATGCCTCCTTGGACAAACCCATTACTTTGATACAGATGAACAAACACAGAAAACAACAAAGCCAAGATGGCCCGTATATGGCTGTGATAGTTTTCCCATGAAACGCATGGAACTATTAAATATGATTAACCCATTCTGACCGGGCACCCATTTTGGTGTTTAGCATCATGTTATGCTTTAGCTATTGAAAAATAGCAGATCTACAAGCTCATATCGCGCCACCGAGTGGCGCGATACGAGCTTGTAGGTCTGCTATTTTTGAAAAATTCGAAGAACGACTGACATTTTTAGAATCTGATCTCAGGTCAGAATGGGTTCATCAGACCAGTGTGTGTCCAGTGGAAACCTCGTACGAATCTGATCTCAGGTCAGAATGGGTTAAAGCTATATCGCTTTTACAACGCTCTTTCCTGGTGTAGATATTATGATGATTATGATGTAGATATTACGTCTTTGTGTTGCGTTCGCACTTAAAAGCTAAGCTTGTACGGGTTCCCAATACTAATAAAGACAAAATATATTTCATTGTAAACCTCAAATGAATATTCACTGAGAACAGAAGTAGGAGCACTGTCAGAAAACCACAGTAAAACACATTTGCAACTTCATAAACACCAAACATTGCGGTGTAATTATTTATAGAGAGAGTCTGATTTGTGCCTAGGGAACAGAATCAGAATATAGCCTAATAACTCATCCCAATTAGCATATTTTTGGCATATTGAAGTAACAGAACCTTTCAGTGAACCTTTCAAGAACACAACGCATTACACAATTCAGCAAGTCTCTGGCACACTATCACTATCATCATGAGCAGAATTGTGCTTTTCCTTTTGGGGTAACATTACAGCAGTACTCTATATTACATGTGTCATTCTACATGGTGACTATAGGTACTGTAAGCATGCCACTTTTGGATTCCATTGGCAGTATATGTGTTTATCTATCTGTGCAGATTCTTTGAAGCTGAGGCTGTTATGTGGGCTGTGGGGGCCACTGCACTGGTGTCCTTCAGTCTAACAGTGTTTGCTATGCAGTCAAAAGTAAGTTATCTCACATAATATATTAGTTAGTTTAAATGCAAGACAATCCAGGGTTGCTTTTATTTATGTACACTAAATAAATAAATTCATAAATAAATAATTGGTTAATTTGCTATGCATTATGTCATACAAGTGTTACATACAAGTGTTTTGGGGTGTACCTACTCTCTGAAGTTTTGTCATTCATTCATTGCTCACAATTTATTCTATTAAATTCAATACAACAAGGCAACTGACTTATTCAAACGCTTAAGCACCGAATATGTGTTCTCCCTTGAACTGTCGTCTGGAAGGATATGTACTGAACTGCAGTGCGAGTATGCCCTCTATGATAGAGCACTCTGCAGAGCTGCACAGTATACTGTAGCTGCAATGCAGAGGACCTTGTGTGCCCTCGCCTTTCTGACAATGACGAGTTCTAATGAGAGACATTCGGTTTACATTTTCTGTTTTAGCTGCTCGTCCTATTCAATCACTTTTTGTCCCTCCCCCCAGGTGGACTTCACTGCAGCCTACGGATGTCTTTGGGTGTTTTCCTGGACCCTCATGTCCTTTGCATTGCTTTGTGGAATCATGCGATCCCAGGTAAATCTATCCACTTTTGATGGGGTTTATTTCTGGGAGAATGCCCTATGTTGAGGTTGTAGCAATACACTACAGTATATCGTCGTCGTCAGGTGGATACCTTAGCTTAGACACACAAAAAAGTAATTTGGCATACTAGTATACAGTAGTAAGTGATTTGAACAGAGCCCAGTCTTCTTGCACAATATACAAAATTACTCCATGATAATTCAGTTAGTTGACTTGACTGACATTATTCCCCAAATGTATTATTATATTCAGAGCTTTGGCGATCCATTTCTTTCAATGAATACGGTATTAAATAGTTCTAATGTAAGATCATGCCTAGCTAGTTGATCAAAATCCACATATTGTTTTTATACTATACTGATATAAACCTAGAGGTATGCACAGTTGATCAAACAAATTATAATAATAACTTCAATGGTAGCATACAGCATCTAGGAAACAATGCCCAGAACCAAAGGTCTTGAGACAAGCTTTCAATCAGTCTTGTCCTTCTACTCTAATTAGTTATGTACAACAATGTGGTAATTAATCCTTTACTCATTTACCTTTGAACGTGTCATTAAACCATAAGTCTGATACTGAGTTAGATATCTAATTTATCATTGGTTCTCAACGTTCTCAAACTTTGGAAAACAGTCATAGCCAAATGGAATGGTAATCTGATCACTTGACCCCAGAAATAAATTGTACCGATTTGTGTGAATGTTGGACAATATCTGTAGGAGTAGTTGCAAAAAGTGGGTTTTGAAGAAAATGCAAAATGGCAGAATGTAATGTGGTGCATGCATCATGATCAAAGGAATCCAGGGGGAAAATAATATGTTGATTGTAAGACCTACGGTTCAAGAGTTATCACAGTTGATCACATGACATGACGAGATAAGGTGTACCAATTTGAGTGAAGTTTGGACAAAATCGGTATAGAAGTAGTAGAAAGAACTGAGTAACAGACAAAATGGCATTAATATTGTTAGGTGCAAACGGGTTTGGCCTATTTTGGGAGTTCTGTAATAAATATTTTGATTGTATGACCTACCACCATGAGGCTGATTGTATGACCTACCACCATGAGGCTAATTTGAAAAAATGTAGGGTGGTATTTCTTCCTTGGCCTAGTGGGCCCCCCCAATCTCTTCATCAGCGTCACATTTCACCACCAATTTAGCACTATTGAAGCAGCCCCCGAACAGTATTTTGTCGCAGATACTTAATTACTCAGATTACAATAATGAAGTTTCTCTTTTTGGCCATGGCGGTTGAGGCTCCCTCCTGTCCTCTCCCTGGAGACCTGTGCTCCAAGGAGCACACTTTTCTAGTTTTTATGTTAATCTTCTTTCCATTTTCCTTAGTTAAATTACTAACAGAAGAAACCCTAACTAACCCTTTGTTTTGTGTCTCCATCTCTTTCAACAGTATCTTTACATTACATATGCCTGCCTTGGAACCTTGTTATTCTCCCTGGTAAGTAAACTATAAAATCTACACAGAATCCCTTTCCACACGATCAAGATAAAACATTACTATTTCAATAGAACAATATCATACAGAGAGGTATACTGCCAGAGTGCCAGTTGAGCTGTGGTGCCCTTTAATTTCAATTATGCACTGAACAGCAGCGGTCTACATTTTCATATCCACAGTAGCTCTCTCTGTGGCATCAACAGAAAATGTGGTGACCCGTTCATTCAGCTGGTGGAACAAACTAGGACTACAAAGTACACACACACACACACACACACACACACACACACACACACACACACTGCGCGCACACACACACACACACACACACACACACTGCGCGCGCACACACACACACACACACACACACACACACACACACACACACACACACAGCTGAACAGGCTGTCAACAAGCAATTCACAGCCGGCATGTTTCTTTGAACTGATTGTCAGCATACCATCTCTTCTCTCTCTTTATCTCTTACACACAACATACTGTACATACTGTACCCCACCCACTGTTCTTATGAATTGCCCATGTTTGGGTCATACACTTGACCTTGACCTTATAGATGGGTTTCTTGTTTACAAACATTGAGACTGCACAAGCAGGTGCCGGTTTCATCGAATCAATATTAATAATAATAAATGAATAATGAATAGCGCTTTTTATGTGCTTACTCAAAGCGCTTTAGCGCTTACGATGATCCATTCATTCATACATTGGGAGGTGAAGTGGCGAACAGTCAACACCAGCTTCCTCACTTCCCACATTCACATACCAATGATGGGCATTGGCGGCAACCACTGGAGGCAACGCGGGGTTCAGTGTCTTGCCCAAGGACACTTCGACATGTAGACAGGAGGAGACACACCCTAGTAGTAGTGAGACGGATATATACTTCAGCCTGCCAACAGTATTGCACGCCGAAAACAGCTTTGAGAATCGCTATTGTTGTTTACACACAAGTTGACAACACAAACCAAGCGAGAGATCACAGTAAACTAAAGAGAAAACAGCATCTGAAAGTTTGATGGGGTGCATTTTTACACGTCAGTGCTGTCTATTACAGTGCATCTAATGAACGATCTGTTTCTTTTGCCCCCAACCTGCGGGCGCATACAGGTACTTAACAGTGTGACGTTGTCTGGAAAATAGTACATTTATAGTCTATAGTAAATCTTATCCCTTGGACAAGTGTTCTTTGTGTCATTTGTTACGATGTCACACGTGCACGCAGTGGAAATATCTGTTATATCTATATCTGTTTTCAGTGGTGCCCAACCTTTTTTGTTCCATGTACCTCTTGAGCCGTTTTGACATGCCAATTGTACCCTCACTCATGTGTTGATGATTCTCCTGAATTTGTTATCCGATAATATTAATGGACATATCATCGACAGGACAGGGCAGTGTTGTTTGATAATGGAATTGTCTTTGGTGTATTGGATGCTTTCTTATCAATCAAGTGTCATCCAAACCATGACTGCAGTGAGAATGAAAGCAACAGCAACTGTTGAGCCATTTATCCATGTTTTTGCACTTGGGTGGTATTGGTTTTGAAACGCATGATCATGACCTCTTCCCATTATGCAATAGGTGAAACCTGCTGAAAACTAGTCACACACACAAACACACTCCAGCATCTTGAGATTACTTGGGATATTTTCTTATAATTTGGGAAATACATTTTAATCTCCAACCATGTACGGTTGTACAAGCTGCTAAAGTACCCCCAGGGCCTGGGTACTTGTAGAGCTATCCCTACCCCACTGTGTGAAGTCTAACTCTCTCTCTCTCTCTCTACTCTCTAGTACTTGGTGATGGATACTCAGCTTATTCTAGGAGGGAAACACAAAAAGTACTCAATCTCTGCTGAGGAGTACATATTTGCTGCTCTCAACCTGTATCTGGACGTGGTCTCACTGTTTCTTCTCCTGCTGCAGCTCATTGGCCTCTGTCGCTGAAAGGATACGTCTTGTTTTGCACATGCTGCTTATCACTTTCTACTTGAATCACGTTGCTTCCCAATTTAGGGCAAATTCATACTTTGTCGCCTTACTATTATTATTAATTATTATCAGTTACTTAAAAGGACATGATCGCTCAACTGAAAACAAATAGCAGCGCTTCAGACTATCACAGCAATATTGGGGACAGGGTTGGAATGTATCAAGCTTTCCAACCTATGTCCCTGTTTGCAACCGTCACACACACGTCATTTATCTGGCAATAAGCACTGATTCCGGACATTGCAGAGTACCATCGCTCCATAAAGAAAAAACATATCAAACAATGCAATGCTGTTACAAAGTGTTACTGCATATTTGTGTGTACTGTTAAACTTTAAAAATAGATTGCACATCTGTTATGTTTGTTGATATTCAACAGAGGAGCTCTATAGACTACAGAAGCTTCAGCAAATAGTAACAGTCAAATTAATCATTTGATTATTTCTGTGCATATTATTAAAATGTGGAATTTTAACTGGACATCTGAATGGGTAAATAATAAATGGTTATTTTGTTTGTTTTTTAATCACAGCACCAATAGACCACTTAAAAGTCAAATTCAACTCGTAGTTTATTGGCATCGTCACAAACATCTTTCTTTCATATAAAGAGGGAATGTATCAAGTATAGGCTATGAAAGTGCAAATAGCATTTCAAGGATTAGTTGCTTTACAATAGAAAATCTCCATGTGTTATAAAATGTGTTTTCCATTTAAAAATAAATCACCTGAACATCGGAAGTGAAATGCAAAGGAAAATATGAATGTAGATTTGTACCCATTTCATGCACAGCATACTGTTGGGGGGCTGTGTCCACAAAAGGTTTTTTTGTTATAAATGGGAGTGCCATGTTTTTGGAAACCCCAGCAGCTTGACGAGGCACTGAGCTTTAATTTTGCACTCAAGCGTTCACGTGTGCCGTTTCTGTCTGCTTGCCAAGCTCAAATATTTTCAACTTGGGCGTTTGGGTACGTTTTGAGAAGAGCGCCTTTGTGATTTCAGCCAGGAAAAAAACGCCCCGGTGGCCCCTTAGAGAAAAACGACAAAATATTTTTGTTAGCCGACTCCACCACTTAACAAACCAGTTTACATAACTTAACTCCAACAAACCTAGATCCACTAAAGCCTGATTTATACTTTGTTGTATGACGGTGCTGAATATAGCTGATCTACAAGTTTGCCATGCATTTTGAGGTTGTAGATCTGCTACTATCATATAACAAAGTATTAATTAAGCATAACCGTATGGCACTCACAGCTTCACAATTTCAAAGACACATTTCAACAGTCAACAACACTGTACATTAGAATTACTAGTGTTCATGATGAGAAATGAAAACACTACAGTACAGTCAGGTATCAGCCCGGGGAGGAAATTAAATCAATAATTGAAACTTACAAACATTGATCTTACTTACGTATGCCACATACTTTGTAGACAATGAATCAGTACAATGAATCAATAGTTTTCTATATCCTTATTCTGAACATTAAGGAAATAACTAATTTATATGGCGTCTTTCTTCAGTTTTAACGCCTTCAGCTAAGATAAGCTTGTACACATAAATACCCACAAGTTTTAGTTTCTAAAGTACATACGAACCAATTGTACTGTATACAAATTACCAATGTGAAGAAGCCCTACTCCACAATGAGAAAGAAATACAACTATTTTATATGTTTCAGAATGTGGTGGATTAACCAACTGCTACCCACAATACAGGTACAATTTGCGTTCTATATTAATACCTTTTGAAGACAGAACAAAATCTCAAAGACACTCCGGCTACGAATATTGTTGGGAAACTAAAATGTTTAAATGTCACATTTGGACATTGGTTAGCTTGATGTTAGAGAAATAATCTTAGGTTAAGGTGTTTTTTTTTGTATACACCAAATAATTACATTTTAAATAAGCACAAGATAAAAGTAGCAATAATTTAAAAAAGTGATTGACATAAAGGCACTGTGATTAATTGTGTAGAAAACCATCTACGCAAGGGTTCTCAATGTTTTTTGAGGAACAGTACACGCATACAGTACATATTTTCTACAAGTATGATACGGCACTGCAGTCCCATTGATTTGCGGGGTCCTACAGTGGCTTAATCATAAGGAGTTTACAGGGACTGAACAAAGTAGGCTTCATTAATTAGTTTGCAGGGTTCAATGTGATCACCTGATTAGATATTTTACTGGCCTTTCCCAGGTGCGGTCATAACTAAATGAATACTTCAAAATCAGCTAGACAGCTACAATGTAATCCAGAGTATGCCGTTACATGGTGATTAAACTGTTCATCTACGACCCTGATGTGACTACAGCCACTTGGCTGCATTTATTGTTTCTGAAGCTCATAGACCGTACAGCATTCTGGAAATTGAGGCCTTGACATGGATAAAGTCTATTTCAGCAGATTTCCATAGAAGAATCCCCGCTCATTCTTGATTGTGTGTGTACACTACAGTATACATTACTGTTAAGCACACGGCACCTACTGTGTCTAACGGTATACATTTTATTAAACTGTGGTGAGATTTGACAAAAATCTCTCACCTTTAATCTAAAAATGGCATTTTTCTGTTTGAGGCAATTACATTTTAGTTGGGTCAACTATTGGGATTGTAGCAAGCAGGCACAATTTGCTTTAGAGAATCCTTGGTAATAGCAAACTACGCTTTTGCTATTCAGTGTTTGGCACCTATAATGTAGACAGAGATGGACAGGAGTGAAAGAATGTCTCAGACTGCACAGTACATATCTTACATTAGAATAAAAGTCCACTGGGTACAGCTGAAAAGAAAAGAAAAACACCCTCAAACCTGACCTCACACAGTAGGCTTTTAACTCCAGTGGAAGAAAAAAAGAAATATAAAACACAAACCTGCATATGCAATGCATGAGGCTAAATCTTCTACATATCTTATCTTACTTTCTAATCTATTACAGATTTAGAAAAAGCAACTTGCACATTTTAATCCGCACACTATTTGTATCAATTTGAATGTCTCAATCTCTTTCAGTGCCCCATTTTCCAGGAATGCAATCTCTAAGCCATCAGTCCCCCAGCAGGGTGGTGGATAAGATAGTAAATGCAGGAAACTGATCTGATTACAACTGTACTGGCTAGATCTCTGCACTACTGCTACACCACTAGCCACGTTTATCTACCGTTCCCTAACCTCACGTCACCAGGCTTTCTGCAGTAGCTATGGAAAGCCTGGGTTCTATTTACTGTTCAGTGCTCGTATATGCTCTAGAGTCCACCTACTGTATCCAATCATTTCCATCCATCCACCCACCCACACACACACACATTATGCAGAGACACAGGCCATTTCCCTGTCCGCTCTAGACTGGATATGCAAACTGCAACAGGAATTGATCCTAGTCCAACCATTAACCAGCCTTACTACCTACCTTTTAGCCTGTGAGAAAACTCATTTTCAATTTCCACATACATTCCAGCAGAGTGCTCAAGGAATATGTTGAATCTATACATAATCCTTAACTTTTTCGCTGCCGCTAGGGTAATGCCACCCGTCCACTCTAACTCTACGATCCTAGTTTCCTTTCCGGGTTATTCAAGGAGGTGAGTGCTTTTGTTATGAGCACAGTGATCAGTCGCGTTAGCGCAGACCCCTTAGCTATCATTACAACCAGTTACATGTGCTCATCGAAGATACAAACTCACAAATGATTTACAATCGTCGGATGCGCAACGGCTCACCATGGACAGCGCTCGAACCTTTGCAGCGCTTTGAAAATCCTGTTATAACGGAGGCTCAATGGAGCCGGATTAAAAATCCCATAGCTGGTGGGGACGGAGGATCTCCATACTAACCGGAGCAATGCTAAAAGGTAAACTGACGGTCGCTGCTTTCATATATGATGTATACAGTTGCCTACGAACGTAGTTAGCCCCAGTAGGTAACGAGAGCCTATCTACGTTTATAAACGTAGATAGCAGCGAAAAAGTTAAGTCTGCTTTGCATTCCAGAGTGGTTTTGCCCTTCACAAAGTGTTCCCCCTGTCCCCAGTCAACCAATCACATCACACCAAGTGCACTTGGTCCTCCCACTCAGAGGAGCTGCTGCTGGGCAGCTGGTCGGACATTGTGTCACATGTAGGGGTGTCGACACGGTTGCAGACCTTCGCACTGCCCCGCTCAGTATCCTTGCCACCTGCATCCATGGTGGCCATGTACGATAGTGACACGGTGTCAAAACCTACCAGATCCAACTGTGTGGGCCTCGTAGCAACAGCAGCAAGCTCCTTCTCATCCAGATCAGTCAGTCTCTGAGGACAGAAAGAAATGTCCACCATGCCTTCCTGAGGATTCGGGATTTCCAAAAGCACATCGACCCCTTTCTCCTCCTCCTCCTCCTCCTCCTCTGGGTAGCCTCCTTCAACACCTGCCCTGGCTGGGTGGTGTGTGCCCGGGTCTGCGTCTGTGTCGGTTTCAGAGGAGATGGCAGGGACCAGCGTGATGCCTTGGGGGTTCATGTCGTGGAACCACGCCATGATGTTACCCAGCAGATTGGCGTTTGTTGCCGACACAGAGGATGAGGAAGGGTCCTGGCTGCCACATGTGGTGGAGTCCAACGTATCACTGGAGGAGGAGAAGAGACCCGTTGATGAGCCGCCGCCACCCGGAGCCGACGGCATTGCCACAGAACCGCCGAAGGGCCGGTGGCGATTGTCGCAGTACTGAGAGAGGACAGAGGTGGGAAAACCTGCCGAAGCAGAGTATGGGCTGGGAATGTTGATGTTGCCCAGTCTTGCCAGGTTATCTCCCAGCTCCAACAGCTCGCTGCTGCTCAGAGATGCTCTGTGAAGGACCGCCACACTAGGGTTGCTCTGTTCTAACCTAGAGGGCAGAGATGTGCCGATAGCGCCGAGTGATACTTCATTGGCTAGGAAGTCGTGGTTGGTCCCATCCCCCGTCATCCTAGACTCCTGGAGTGACAGCTGAATGGCCAATAGAATGTTGGGATCGTCGTCCTCCAAAGAACCGAGACCCTAGTAACACACAAATGTACAACAAATAAATTGTTATTTTATTTGACAATAAGAAATCTTATATTTGCAAACTAACTATAGTGCTATTATGTTAGAACAGAAACAACTACTTGAAGGTTAAAATAAAAATAAATAAAGATAAGACATGGGCCCCGGTCTCTGCAAAGGACTTGCCTATCCATTAGTGTTGTCTGAGTTTTAATGGTCTTCATTTAATTTAGCAGTTTCAGTTCACAACAGTCCCTCAATAGCACCTCATCTCCATCAACATCCGAGAATAGACTGGGGTTACAGTAACTTATTATTTTCACCCTTTCACTCTTGACTTTAGTACACATAGCTAAATGTAACTGCAAACCAGATCAGAAGTCTGCTACTTCACAGCCGGACACGGAAACATATTGTTGCTGTCGGGTGGAAACCTTGTATGTCCTATAGTCTTTCCGTTTCTCTTTTGTAAAGCAGGGTGGTGCACAACCGATGCCCACATTCAGAATACTGTTCAGAATTCAATAGGAAACTCACAGCCAAAATCTTTCGCAGCAACTTTTGCAGCAAATGAAATTTGCTGAATTCCCATTCCCATTCCCAGTGTTTCCTCTATAATAGTACATGCTTGGCATATTGCCAGACCAACAACCCTAACCCAACAAATCATTAATGCAAAATAGCAGACACAAATCATTTGGGAATCGATCATTTTCACTTGGGTGTTTGTGTGGCTCTGTTCCAACTCAGTGTACAAATTCCATTTGTGCGCGGGAACAGAGCCCTTCAACTGTGCTGTTTTCCCAACATACAGTAACTACACCTGCCCATACACATTATTGCTTCTCTATTGGGATTACTACTAGCTAGTTAATGTTAGCTATATACTACTGTAAACAGATTAAGTAGCAGGATGCCACAGTCTTGACCATCTATACTGTGGTTGTCATGGTAGTTTTGTTCGGAAGGATGACATGTTACAATTTAAATTCGAAAAAAATGCCCCTAATCTCTATATAAAGTCCAGGCAACCTGATAATGAACTGGGGAAAATTAACCACTTAAAAGGGGAATACCTACAAGCCTGCAACACATTGTGAGCGTGTAGATATGCTATTTTGACCAAATGCTTGTCTATTATATAACATGCCCAGAACAGGGCCCATAATAGATACTACTGTTCGTGTGGTTAGGCAGCATGTAGGCTACCAGAAGCCTCGTTTTGGAGACATGAAACTGATGACAATCCACGTACCGTCAGAGGACCGTGTCTGTGTCCACTTCCAATGTCCTGCATATCTGTATAAAAGAACAAAAGTGAGAAATTGCCAATAGACAGTACAGAAGTATCAGTGTCGTGAAGTAACTCAAAACTATTGGCTAATCTCTGAAAATCATCATCCTTTCAGTAAACAATGCAGCATTAGCAAGTAATGGCTAACTGACAAGGCATTTTCCAATGTGCCATTCAGCATTTGCCTGGAGAACCGCATCTAAAATTGACTGAGTAATTTATATAATATGGATTGAAAACAGAAACTAATAGTTTATTCTCAAGTGCAAACCTATCCATCTTCAACTCCATGCGGGCAAAAGCAAGTAATCAGCTTAATGAGCATGAGTTAAATAAACAACTGATTTATGTATATTGCTCATAAGTGCACTGTATAAAATTGTGCTTTACATTTTTTGATTGTTACCCCAAAAGTTCCCAAATGCTTCTGCCTTCAGTAAAAAAAAAATTTAACACTCCCTGTAAGGCAAACATCAACATAAAATAATATGTACCCTAATTCCTAAATAATATAATTTTCTTGAAAGAGCATACACCAGTGGCCACTGACAAACACAATCCTACTGCAGTACCTAGAGTCTCGTCATCGGGGTCAGGAGTATTGCTACGCAGACTAGACATGTCGCCTCGTCTCCTCTGCCGGTGTCTCCGGCGGTACTGGAACTCTGCATACTCCTACAAAAGAAATTTGGTCAAATGATCAAAAATCACCAATAAAATGGAAAACATAAACTAGCACTTTTTTGTAATCGTTTTCATCCCATAGTTCCAACCAATTATTTGATTGGATACATGACATTCCTGTAATAGCACAGAGACATTTGTCCACAAATAGCTTTTGAGTTAAATTATGAAAGGTCATCAGAAGAGGACAAAGGAAAGGTAAGAAGCCTGAATCCATGGAGAGCAGGAAACTATATACTTGGTCAAGCAGTTAACTCATCTGAATCACACTTGCCACAACAGTTATTGTTAACAGTAACTAACTTGTTTCACTGGTTGCACAAAACATTTAACATACAAATCAAGGTGCATGTGATTGTTACAAAGACGCTAGCTTGCTAGATCAGACCTAGCAGTCCCTCTCATGTGGTATAGAAACAAATGCTCTAACCACGTAATCATCCCACAGATTCAGCTTTTCCCTTGGGAGTCTAGTCAGGTTCACCATCAGGGACAATCTCAAACTATATTTTTTTCGCGCTGCATTATTCATGTTGGACTCACACAAAATACATATTTAATGCAAGGGGTAGTACTTCTAGAGCTGTAATTTAGGCTAAAGTCCGGTGCAAGTCATATGTTCTTTCAAAATATAAATTGCTTTAGACAAGGGCCTTTCATCTTCAGACCAGGCCAAAACACACACAGCGAGGCGGTGTGCGTTAAAGTAAATCATTGGACAAGGTGAAGATTGGGGTTCAAATGTGTACAACAAAAGTCAAACCACCATAAAAGGGGAAGTAAATCAAATAAGTTTACTTTGAAAATTCTTTCCTCAAACTTTCAGAACAGCCGGCTAACCCATGTGACTTTTTAGTGAGGAATGGCACACTCTACCATAGAGGCTTGATTGGTGGAGTGCTGCACTGACGGTTCTCTTGCAAAGTTCACATTTCCACAAAGGACCATTTATAGACCAACGGGTTCTTGGTTACCCGTCTGACAGGTAACCGTTATCTCTGGTTACTCACTTTGTCTGGGAGTTTGGAACTAGGAAGACGACTGTCAGTAGTTCCGAACTTCTTCCATTTCAGAAGGATCGAGGCTATCATGCTCTGAAAGCATTTTCAATGCTGCAGAAATTGTATTGTGCCATCTCTCTCTCTCTGTATGACGATTTCAAGTGTCACAACAATCTCTGGAGACTTGAAAATAGCTGTTCACTGACCCTCCCCATCCAACCTGGCTGAGCTTCCAAGAAGAACGGTCCTTAACAAACATTAAATCCCATTAACAATAAAGAGAATTTAATGTTTGTTTTGACACTATTTGTTTTACATCATAATTACATCACCTAATCATAGCAACATGAGTTTATAAACTTTATATATATAAAAAAAGTGGTGCAACTCTCTGTTTCTGGCACAACAGCACCACTTTTGCCCCTACTGCTACTCATAGTCACACACATAGGGGAGTAGGTTAACAACACTGACATTGCTGTTCCTTTGAGTGGTTGCACCACTCAAAAAATTTATTTTGTGTAGAAGGATTTAAGATTTTTCTTTTGATTCCATTTTAGAATCAGTCTGAATCTCGAAAGGGTCTAAAAACTTTCTATATGCATAGTGCCAAATCTTTTAAAGGCATCCTCTGCTTTGTCTTTTGCATTTTAAGTGGTAGACGCCATATTCATTACCTTTACGTCTAATTTGTATATTTGTCACACAATCAATAGCTAGGGTACATTCGTAAGCACGTAGAGCAGGTCAATGAGAGAGACAGGTCGTGCAACATTGTGTAGTCTGGTTGACACTGACTGTACAGTGTACACATCATACTGTATGTGCTGTCGAATAGACCAGTGTTGTACAAAATCACAACCCATTTAAACCGCAACCTATCTGTGCATAATATAATGCTAATTTATAAAGCACTTTGCATTCATGATAACCTTGCATTTTAATAAACAATGTGGAAAATACAACTATTTGCTGCCAAGCTGTGAAAATAATTTCATATCATAGTACAGGGCATACATAAATTGTATTAACTTATTAAGGCAGTGAAGTAGTTTGTAATAGTGGACCCTTTCATAGTTTCATGCTAATGTACTTGTTGGCAACTTCTGCTCAACTACTACTATTGAAGAGGTTACAGTGGGATATGGATGATCATCAGAGGGATGAGATGGTTAAGTACCCATAGTTGAACCTTGAATAATCGTCGAATTTTGGGAGAAATGCGCAGTTGTAAAAATACTGTATATATGTGGTATGACTACCAATAATTTATAATGACAGTTCGACCAAGGCAGTTCATGCTGACCGTCGTTGATACACAGCTGTGTAGACTACATTGAGTGCATGGGCAGAAGCCAAAACACATTCTATTCTACATTCATAACAAGATCGAAACCCACCCAAAATCCCCACGAATCGAGCAACGTGGTTATGTTTTATCTGTCCGGGGTGAATGTACATTAAATAGAACTTAACGGCAGACAAACAAAACAGCATGAAGGATTTTGGTGGACAAATAAACTACTGCAGAGTTTAGCAGTTAGAGTTTAGGTGGGCAACTATAAACAATAGCAGAGTGAGCCATTATAGGTCGTCAAGACTAAGCGCTATAACCATATCAATATCGTTCATCACTGCCGTTCTGTCGGTGTGGACTCTGCCATCCACTTGAGTTAGAATGATTAAACAATATAATTATAGTTATGCTTGGTGTGGACAGCCCTTTACAGAATCTGGGGTAGTTCTACTTGTTATTTCATGTCAAGACATGATACATTTTTGTAAGCTTGTTCTTGACAATTGTATGCGAGTGCCCCCTTGTGGATATAATGGTAGTTCTGACATAAATGCAAACTAGACCTGTGCCTGTCAGGCACCGGTCTACTTGGGAACGATGCAAGTTGGGAACAATGACAATCGGGAATGCATACCCCACCCTAGTATGAAATACCCGTTATATGCGTTGTCATAGCACCCGTTTTAACTGGCTTTACAATGTACTTCACATTCACCCATTCTCACACCGATGGTGGAGGAAACCATGCAAGGCACCAAGCTAGAGGGCAGCACGGGTCCATCCGGAACCGAATACCCGAGAAGCGAACCGAGAACAGAGCCGGTTCGGGCCCAAAATATTGACTTGTCCCTCGGACAGGTCTGGGTCAGATCGTCTGAAATGCAGTTACCCGAAATTACCCGTGACGATCCGAGCTTTATATATTAAACCCTTCAACTTAAAAAATAGGTCAGTCCATATTGTTTGTTGAACAGTCAACAAGGGCTGGGTCTCATCATGCACGACATGAGCGAGAGAACCCTCGCAATCCCAACAGAGTGTGCGCATCTGACACACACACACACACACAGACCCCCACCCGGCTATATTAATGCAATCATGGCGACCCCCTTGAGCGAGGTGAAACGCAAAGCAACAAGCAATTTGGACTAACCTCTTGTCACCAGGCTTTCCACCTCGGAGGAAAAATGTGGGACAGTTTTGTTGTGATTGTCAACAGCTCTGGTAAGAATGTTGGTGCGCTAAAATGCACTAATATTAGCCTATGCAAGTTTGCAACCCTGGGGACAGCGCAGCGTGTCACTCATAGAGAGCAGTCTCAGGTCATGTTGAAGCATATAATATTGCAGAGAACACACTATGGGTCCGGATCTATATCGGATCGGCTGCGTTTTGGTCGGACCGGTTCCAAACAGTCAAATCCTTCTCGGCTCCGTTTCGGAGCGTTCAGTGTCTTGCTCAAGGACACTTAGCCAGGAATAAAAAATAGAACGTTCGGATTCCAAGACAGCCACTCTACCTCCTGAGCCACTGCCGCCCCATGCAATAGAATTATTAAGTTATCATAGAATGTAATCGAATGTTGGCCAGTTCCAAAGTAATTTATGAGTTCAGTTGACAGGATATACTTACCAACGTGTATGGAAACACACATTCCCATTCCAATTCTAAACATAGCCATTGAGATCTGATGAAGTGATCCACAGGCATTGTAGGACCCATGGAGAGGGCCATCTGTAGAGTGTCTCTGAGCCAGAGTCATCAAGCTTTGATTATTATTAGTCTGGTGTTCGTTTTAACCACTTTAGCGAGACAGAAACTCTATGAGAGTTATTGTTAGGACAGTTTAATGTTGGGATGATGGTACCATTTTCCATGAACCTCCCCACAGACGGAAGCATTTTCAGATTAAGTTGTTTACTGAAATGGAATAATGACAGGCTTTCTTATTTAAATCATGTGAGGAAAAGAGGGGGAGTGGGCTACCGCTACCCACACTAATCTGATATATTGGTCTTTTGAAGATAAGCCCCCCTTTGTAGTGTGTGCCTTCAGAGATATATATATATTCTTTCCTTTCTCCCCCCAGTGAAGCAATTTGCTTGGCTGAAAAATAAGCAGTCAGAAAAGCACAACACAGCAGTGACAGCACAGGACAGTATATACAGTATAAAGATGCATATTAAGATCAGTACCTCAGGTGACGCAAAGCCTAAATATTCCCAGTCCCATGTTCCGCCAGCGAAACTGAAAGTTAAGAGAATAGAGACAACATTATGAATGCGCAAACAATGTGACACGATTACTTTCCACTCCCAAATGTCTATAGGCTCTATGCAGGAACCTGTACAGAACCAACAGCAGTGTCACGAACCTGCGTCTGGGGGCTTCTGGAGAGTCATTGGGTGCAACCCCTCTGGCAACTGAAGCCAGGAACTCCTGTCTCTTCTGCTGAACTAAACATGCTGCACGGATTATCTTATGGCGCGGTGTGCGTAGGTATGGCCGATTTACCTTCTGTGCAAGGTCCTCAGTTACCATCTCCAAGTCCGTCTATGGACAAAAAACAGACAAATTAAATGTCTGGATGACTGGTTTGCTGATGAATGAATTAAGTGATGAGTGGTTGATGTTAACTATGGAATCGTGTGTGTGTTGGTTGGGGTCAGAGAGCATGTGACATCATCAGGGATGGACAACGTGACATCATCAGGGATGGAGCACATGACATAACGAGATCCCTGATGTCATCAATATTAAGCCCATATATGGAGAGCCCTGATGTCATCAATATTGGCCAGCAACTCTACATCTGACCTCAAACCTCCCCATCCATTCTTCCTCTTGGATGTCTCCCTTTTGACTGATACCTGTCCATTCAAACTCTAGATGGGCTTGCCCCAAAGTTAATAGTGCAGCCGTGCTCGGCAGCCGGCGCAAACTAGAGTTCTCAACAGGCCCGAAAATTAAGATCTTACCCCCCATGCCAAAGCACCAGCGCTCGCCCAGCAGTCTGCTGTCTCCCAGGCGGATATGTTGATCTGACCCCCCATTCCAAAGCGCCAGCGCTCGCCCAGCAGTCTGCTGTCACCCAGGCGGATGAAGGGCGAGGTCGCGTCTTACTGGTAGTTAATATTGAAATTATCTTGTCCAAAAAGGTAATTCAGAGTTTCTCAGTTAGGCAGTAAATTCTATAATTACAAACCCTTGACTTTATTTATTTCTAAACCAAACGCTTCTACATAACACATAAGACAGCAGCAGCATAAATGAAGTGTTAATGCTGGCTGCTATAAAAATCCAATATATTTCACTAAAAGCTGGCATTTCTTTAGCTGGCATATATTTGGGTCACAATGGGAAAATTGGCAAGGACAACACTTTGGTCCCTTATCTAAAGATTCATACAGGACTGGTCCCTTATCTAAAGATTCATACAGGACTGGTCCCTTATCTAAAGATTCATACAGGACTGGTCCCTTATCTAAAGATTCATACAGGACTGGTCCCTTATCTAAAGATTCATACAGGACTGGTCCCTTATCTAAAGATTCATACAGGACTGGTCCCTTATCTAAAGATTCATACAGGACTGGTCCCTTATCTAAAGATTCATACAGGACTGCCTGCTGTGAATTCTTTACATCTTTGTATCTGGGAGCAGGTCCAGCACCTGCATAAGCTCGTAGATCTCTTTCTTTGTGCTTTTCGGTTCCAGAAAGAACCCATAAGGATAAGAGCACTTGAGGATGCGACGAGTCTTCAGCAACTCTAGGACAGCATCTTCGATGAATGTAGTGTCAGGTGGGCCTCCTTCCCCTGACAAAGAAAAGAGAGGAAATGCAGAGGGATGAGGAGGTTAACAGAAAGAAACAGATCTGTTGAATTACACACATTAAAGCCTATTCCACTGTCCTCCACCCCCACACACGTGATTAAAATAAAGCCCCGTGCCAACCTCCAGAGGTTTCACATCTTAATAGATCAGTGTAAAGGGATGAGCAGGCAGCTGCATGGTGAAACATCACTTAGTATATCAAAGAAAGGGTCTACAGTGTTAAATTCATCATGCATCCTGTTCTTTTAGATTACATCACAAAGGTCTAGCCTAAGGGAAGATCATCTAGTGACTGATCTGGCCAGTGCTATACTATGAGTTTCATAGTAAATACCAAGGTATTATATATATATATATACACCGGTATATATATATATACACACACACACACACACACACACACACACACACACACACACACACACACACACACACACACACACACACACGTTGACTCTTTGTTTGGATCATCAGGTCATGCAAATATCTTCTCTATACATTTTCAATATGGGAATACAAATACATCAAATACATATAGTTACATCTTAAAATAATTATGCAAATAATCTCGGTATGTACATCTGTTCATGGATCTCGAGAACCACCGACTTCAAATTTGGTGCGCGAGTCACCGACGACCTGAGGCTGAGGGAGTTGAAAATCCTGCCAGATTTAAAGTAAAGATTTCAAAAATAAATATAAGCAACAGCTAATGTTGTATCCGGAGTATCCGGATTGAAAGGTATAACAACGAATAAGGGTTCCCGGTCTAAATGGGTATTTTCCACTAGTGTTAGCTAGTGTGATTTTCCAGTTTTAAGGAGACATAATCAGAAATATCAGAATGTCTTTAATGTATTATTGAACTCCGTCAGTGCAAAGCCTGGTAACAAACATGTTACAATATGGACAGTTTTAACCCATTGATGCCCGAGGCCGAATCTGGGAACGCCTTCTAGGGCCTGACCTAAGGTTTCTGAAAACCTTCAAATTCTGATGATTTTTTTTTAAATAGTTATGTTGCTGCATGTATAGCAATAGCTGATGAGAGACAGAGAGCGCGCCGGCATCAAGGGTAGAACAACGTATACGATGCACCAGGCGTCAATGGATTAAGGGGTTGTTGGGTGGCTGGCTCTGTTATGAACACAAAGATTGACACTCACTTCGACTCAGGGCCCGGCTCAGCTGTTCCATCTTCTCTTTGGCTGTTCTCAATAGGCGCTGTTCCAGCTGGTACGAGGATGACAATTGATGTTTTATTTGTATTGTTCATGAAAGAAAGAGATTATATCCTAGAGTGCATTGCCATCTTATGTCTAAAATAATTCTTAAACTATCTTCAGTGGAACCATCAATATCAGTGATTGTGATGTATAATCTTTTTTTTAAATATCAAGCAAATTTTCCAGGATTACTATTTAAGCCATAATCACACGGCACCAACATGAAGGCACAAGCTGAAGCAGGAACACAATGTCCAGGTTGTAATGTGTTCCCGTAATAAGCAGCAGAGCCTCCTTGTTACTAGACTATTTAAAGCAGGCATCGTGGTCCCCGTTTACCTGATAGCTGTGCTCATGGTTCTTGAAGCGGGTGTAGTAGTGCATAAATCGGTCGAGCTCCTGAAAGCTCTTGTGCTTCTTATCCGCCTGCGACAGAAACAGGACAACCAGGCGAGTCCATAAGTGTACATACAGTATCTATGACATGTTTACTAATGGATCTAACCTACATATCTTTGATTTGTCTTTTGACCCGTTTCTTTTCTGTGCTTTTCTCCTTCCTCTTCCTCTTCCTCCCTCTGTCCCACCGCCTTTCCTGAAAACTATGAATGATGGAGCTTGCACGAAAAATAATAACACCCCACAGAGAAAAGGGCAGGTAGGTACTTTTGGTTGAGAGCGGACAAAGAAATACACTGGGCTGCCACAGGTAAAATCGCCACTTATAATTCAGAGGCATGCGAGCCAGTACTGCGGCTGAACTTCTGTTCACATTCAACACACAGTATGTGGAACGAACGGATTATGGATGGCTCGGTGGCTCTGTGTTGAACAGTGATTAAACCACGCCACCCTGTGTATGTTAGGTGAATGAAATCATAGTATAGGCTGACTGGGGTGCATACTTAGTTTAGACTAGTCTTGGTTAGACATAACATTGATGAGAGGTGCGTTAAAATGACCGGATTAAGGTTGGTGAGGGGTGCGTTAAAACGACCGGATTAAGGTTGGTGAGGGGTGCGTTAAGGGTTGGGAGAGAGTTAAGTTTAAGTTTAGGTTTAGGTGTGCTGCCTGTAAACGTTGAAAACTACAAGATGGGTCAAATCATGGCCAGCTAACATTTAGTGCACCGAGATGTAAGCATCATAGCTGCAGTTAATAAAATGAATGTGTGTTAGATTTAGGTGTGCCAATGTGCAAACAGACAATATTGTCGATGCTTGCATGTTGGCACACCAACATCTAACACACCCATTATTGAATGTATGCATTAGCTGTAGCTGTGTTGCTTACGTCAGTGTACTAAATGTCAGCCTGCCATGTTTTACTCTTCTGTAGTTTTTAACCTCTACAGCAAAATAAATTATAAAACTGGCCAAGGGTTTCATTCCCTTTAAGTAACATTATATTAAAAGAAAATACTTCAACGTGGTAAAAACATGCTTCTTAATTATTCTAATAATCTAAAAAGTGATCAACAGAACAATCAACAAAGAAGAGAATCGATAGTTGCAGCAATCCTAGTATACATTATTATATAAAATATATAACATTCAGTCTCATTATACTGTTCTACTCTTAACTTAATAACTTTGTACCACAAAAACCTATAATTTCTATAGAATGTGTGTGTGTGTGTGTGTGTGTGTGTGTGTGTGTGTGTGTGTGTTTACCTCCACAGTCATCTCTTTGGACTGCTCTTCCACTTGCTGGATGACTTCATAGCGGGTGCAGCGGTAGTAGCCTCCTGTCGAGGAACTGTGCTTCTTCCACTCCTCCAGACAAATCCAGCAGAAGTCATACTTGCACTACGAGGAACGAGGAATGAGATGGCATTGGTCAGCAGTGGAACTGAAAACACCCCATATCCAACTTAGTAGAGATGGCCAGGCAGCCTAATGAAAACTCAACATGGGTGCAGCCATAAGATTTGAGTATCCAATAAGGAACAAAGTTAATATGTATTATTACTGTCACAGAGACAACAGGGGAGCACATTGTAATACATATATATATACAGGGCTGCACATATGCGGTGCGCCAGTGCGCATGCGTTGTCAAAATTCAAAATGCGCTGTCAATCAAGCGCCGGGAAGCGCTTCTGCGTATTATGGCCAGAATACCCACTAGTAAATTCTGTGGCGAGAGCATTTCCCACCGACTGCCACTCAAAGTGGCTACTGGCCAATCACGGCACGTCTTGCGAGAGTGCACTGGCCATTGTGGCTAATCACAGCGCGTCCTTACTCAAACGAGGGAGGATTCCAAATCCATGCATTGCATGCTGCTTGCTACTGGGAGGACAGGAGTTTACTACGGAGACACATTATTCTTACAGTATTACAGCCAAACTCTCGTCAAAATGTCCAAGAAGCAAGCGCCATTAAGTAACTATTTTGGTGTTCCAGCACCACCACCTCCAAAGAGACGCCAAACGGAACCACCACCTGAATCGCACAGAAAACGTGTGTTTGCGGAAAAGTTGTTGGATGATGTCGGCTGGCTCCAAACTAATGCTGAGCGCAGCGAGATGTGGTGCAAAATATGTCGTGAGCATCCCAATCTGGCCGATAAAAACTGCACCTTTTATACGGGGACAAAGAATTTCAGTCACCCAGCTTTTATCGTAAAGTAGGGTATTGTACATTATTTATTTTGCACCAAGGAGCCATGTGTGTCTGACTCTGTGTTGACTGTGTACATCGCCTCGGCTAAAAACTAAAGGGAAGCCTGACGTATGCTTCGCCGTACGACGTGTCGTATGTTAATTAATAGCTGATCTGCAAGCTCACAACGTGTCGCCTCTGCAACACGTTGTGAGCTAGTAGATCGGCTATTTAAATAACAAAAAATAAAAAGTATCTAAATATTGCTCATATTATCCATAGGAAGTATTAATAAGTTTGTATTAGAATATGCATATAGGGATAATGGGATGAATCTAGAGTTGCAATACTCTCTATTGACTCCCCAGTCCCCACTTATCCAATATATATCGTTTTGCTATAAGTTATTCATGCATCCCTCTTTTATACATCCGGCGAGACGGGTCACCGCATTTTAGGAGCACCAAGTAACTCCTCCAGGTGCTCCTCTGAGTACTAGACCAAAAAAAGTTGTGTGCAGCCCTGTATATATATATATATATATAACTAGATTAAATATTGCAGTAGACTGTAGTGTAGAGGATGGGTTCTCAACCATTTTATACTGAAGTACCACCTAAGAAAATATTTGGCTCTCCATGTACCACCATAATAACATATATTATTTATTTAGTTAAACAATACAGGAGCGTATACCTGCCCTTTTTGTTCCATTCATAAGCCAATAATGCTGCTGCTCTGACAAAAGTCAGTCTAATCACTAATCAGCACAACTGTTGATATTTCTAATCCGTTCTCAAATCTTCTATTGACGGATACAAATATTTCATTCCACTTTTGTGTTTTTTCTTCTTTTTTTGTGTGATTCCTCTGTGTAACAGCAAAGTAACAGTGGTTGAGAACCTCTGGTGTAGAGCAGTGGTTCCCAACCACCGGTATGCAGACCGGGACATGTACCACCAGACTGTGAGAAGGCGGCCAGGAATTCCAAGTTCATGGATTTGTACAAATGAGCACAGGCAACGTTGAGTCTATAACCTTGCACCACCACCAGGATTTAAAGCAGAGAAACGTAAAATCTGTCACAATCCAAGAATTCGTCAGTCACATCACAGCCAAATCCTTGTTTATCAGCAGCGTCAGTCAAAATGAGCTGTATTTTGTCACGCTTGCGCTGACACTAAACAGGATTATTTTTTCATGACATCTGTTTTGGTGGAATTGATGCGCGACGCACTGCACCGGTAACTTCTTATTTATACTGATAGGCACACAAAGTTTCATGGTGTTACATGAATGTATTCATAAGTTATTTGTTTTTGTGAGAAGCCATGCCTACCACCAAACCTCCCTTTGGCCAATTTGTGCAAACTGCAAAGACATCAATACTTCCATGGACCATGACAAAACAAATCGAATCATAACTTGGATATCCTGCTGACAGGCAACTCCATTGGCAAAGTAACAAAGGCTAAGACATGAAGGACAATTCATAGTCCAGATGTAGAATACACGGACCGGACTACATTGGGATCTGTGTGGACTAAAACAATGCAATAGCGGACGTCAGCATACTTTCACCTAGGTATGTATGTGCAAATCTCAATTTTTGTGACAGCACATACAGTGCATGCTGTAGCATCAGCGTCATGGACCATGAAACTGTTCCACATAAACATGCACTATCGCAGTGCCAAGCTGTTTCAGCTGTTCCGTCTTTAGATTATAAACGACAGTTTCTCAAAAAAACAAACATAATAATACATTTCTAAAATGTTCAATGTAAATGTTCACCTATTATTCCCCAATCTCCCTATACTCACTTTGGTTAGGTTTATTCGTCTAAAGTTTAGGAAATGTATTACACCCATTATGATTGAAGAAAGGTGTGTGACAAGTAAGAACAGTGGTTTAGAACAATGATTCTCACAAATAGCAGATATTGTACATTTTTGAAAATTCTTGAATAATTTAGATAATTTTTTAGCAAAAATGTTTCTCTGGGGTCCGCAGCCATGGGATCGTTGGCACAAAAAACATTTGAGAACTATACTGATGTAGAAGGCATATATAGAATCAGCCTCAAGTTAAATTTAAGAGGTCACAGGCTAATGTCTACTCACTACACATTGCCACTAGAAGGCTCCTCAGACTCAGCTAAGACCACCAAATCCAATTCCCACAGGCCATTGTAGAAAAACAAAACACTACAACCAACCACTCCAATCCGTGAGTGATATGAACTCTCCCCGAGACACAAAACACATCTCTGTGGATGACAAGGTAGACAGAGTACATAAACACAAAAGCCCTAACGGCCAAGACCGCCACTGTCCTGGAGACGCTGTGCTTACATGACACTTCAGAAAATCAATATGGTACAGCTGGAGGGCGGGAGGGACAGAACGGGAGTACAGAGAGAGAGAGAGAGAGAGAGAGAGAGAGAGAGAGAGAGAGAGAGATATTGAGAGAGTGATATAGAGATATACTGTAGAGTGGGCCACACCAGAGGGAGGGTAATGGCAGCAAAGAGAAAGAGAGACATCCCATGGCAACAGCAAGGCGAGTGTTTCTAAGCAACTGGGGGAAAGCCATTTCTTACCAGGTAATAACAGGTCAAGAGGCTGGGCCCTGTATGGCCTCTCAACTTGTGAAACGTTGCTCTATTCCTCCCAAGCTAATCTCTGGTCAGTCTCTTTAGCTTGAACTAGGACAGCAGTGAGGCTGTCATAGGGACATAGATGAGCAGCCCAGCAGCTCAACTACACTGTGCTGTACTACACGCCTGCCCTCCAGCGATGGAGGAGCACAGACATCAATACCCAGGCAGTCTTTCCCTCTCTTTGCCATTGCCCTTCTGAATGTCGTTCTTCCTCATATCTTTCTATCTTTCCATCATCCTATATTTCTGACAGACTTCCTCCTTCTCATCAATCTCAGTCAATCTCACAGAGTCTGCTGACCGACTGGCAGACACTGTCTGAAATATTGAATGATTTATTGTTTCCCAACTTACAATGTTATAGCCAGTTTGTTAAAGATTTTAAATGGCTAATGCTGTGTTTATAATAATAATAGTCTTTATTGTCTCACCTTCATACTCTGTTCCACAGAAAACACACAACGATATAACACAAGTAGTGCTAACAATGTTTTAGTAAAGCCTTTAGGTTGGTCAATCATCATTTCTGCCAGGAGTCAGGCATTCACTTCACCTGTGTAACTCAACAGCTAATTTGGGATATGTTACGGTCCTATGTGGCCCCAGTATTGTTTTGGTCTGTGTGCATAATACACTTTTAGTGTTTTCCAGTGTTGATGATGGATGGTGGGCGTGGCAGTAGGGATTGGAGGTGTGTCGTGGAGATTGGAACACACCTGGGCCTCATCACCACCCACTATAAAAGGAGAGAGAGAACAGACCACAACTCTCTTCTGCCATTGTATCAACACCCCATGCAAACACTGCTGCTGAGACCCTGTTCTTTAGTTTTTCCAATGAAAGCATATTAGTCTGCTTAAGTTACTAGTCTGACCAAGTTGTTAAACACAGTTAGTATCCACTGTCCAAGTATCCCAAACCCCAGGGAAGCTGTATCTGGTAAGGGTGTGCTGCTATTTATTTTGGTGCCCCAGTTTTGACCCACTGTTTAACTTGTAGTTAGGGAGCCTAGATTGTAATTTTCTTTTTGGTGTAGTTTAGGATTATTTCTTTTCTAGGTAGGGTTGGGGGGGGTGTTTTGTTTGTTATTTTTAGCATTGGCCACCCTGACGCCATATAGATACATTGCTTGCCCTGTTGATATATAATATTGTAAAGCTTTCCAATAAATGTACACCTTTGTTGCTGGAACTGGTTTGTGATTCTTGACAGCCGCATCATATATTACTCCTTTGGAGCCAAGACCCCATATAGGGTCAAAGGTCGTAATATATTTGGGGGCTCGTCCGGGATCAGCAGCAGGTGTTTAGTGTTGTATACAATGGTAAAATGGCACAGTTTGACTTAAAGTTGTTTCTAACCAACCCAACGTTAGAAAAGTTGAACAAATGCAGGAAGGCCGACTTGAACATAATTGCTGACCATTTTGAGGTACAGGCAGCTCGTCCTCACCTTAAAGCTGATTTAAGAGCCATTGTATTTGCACAGCTTGTTCAGAATGGGCTCATTGTGTTGCCGCCGGTGCCTGGTTCTCCTCAGGTGGGGGAGGCTGATGTGGTGGATGATGTGGGTGGTGGGGCTGACCAAGGTCAGGGTGAACCTCCTCAGTGGGGGGGGGATGCTCAAGGTGGGTCAGTATCACCCACACTCTCTGTGAGTTCCTCTTTAGGGGCATCTAAAGTAGATGAGGCACGTTTAAAGGTGCGCTTAACTCGCCTTCGGCTGGAGGCCGAAGACAAAGTACATGCTCGAAAAATGGACATGGAGTTCAAGCTAGGGTTGCAGCGTATTGAGGCAGATACGTCTGTTAAAATGCGGAAGCTGGAGTTGGATGCAAAGCATAGGGCTGGCACAGGGGTCCCTAAAGTAGAACATGCACCACCCGTAGGGTCCCCTCCCGTTTCACTGCAGTCCCCTGAGGTTCCTTCTCGTAGCAAACTGCCCTTTGCTCCATCTCTGACATTTGATGTGAGTAAACACATTGCTTTAGTACCTCCTTTCAGAGAAAGTGAAGTGGAATGTTATTTCAATGCTTTTGAGAGAATTGCTGCTGCCTTACAGTGGCCGCAGGATATCTGGCCTTTGCTGCTTCAATGCAAACTAACTGGCAAAGCTCAGGAGGCTTGTGCAGCCCTGTCACTTGAAGACAGTTTGAAATATGGTGTTATGAAAAGTGCGATACTCAGAACATATGAGTTAGTTCCAGAAGCGTATCGACAGCGTTTCCGTGGCCAGAAGAAAACGGCTACACAAACATTTGTCGAGTTTGCAAGGGAAAAGAGTACTCTCTTTGATAGGTGGTGCCTTGCAACCAAAACCTCAGAGTTCAGTGCCTTAAGAGAGCTAATGCTTCTGGAAGAGTTTAAGACTTGCATGTCAGAGCGTACCATGTTATACTTAAATGAACAGAAGGTGACTACTCTACAGGAGGCAGCTGTGCTGGCTGATGAGTTTGCCCTAACTCATAAGAGTGACTTTTCAGGGAAAAGGGATAATGCTCCCAAGCGTGAGCCTCATCAGAAAAATGATGATCCTCAGGTCATCCGCTCCAAGGGGTCCCCCACAAGTCCCAAGGGTGAGAGAAAGTGTTTCTTTTGCCTTAAGGCAGGCCATAGTGTTTCTGACTGCTATGCATTAAAGCGTAAGCAGGAGACACAGCAGAGTAAGCAACCAAAAGGTGTTGGTTTGATTAAAACTGTTCCCCCCGGTGGCCCCCAACTAGCTACAGATAGGCCCATGGTTCCTGATGAGTGTTTCAAGCCTTTCATTTTTGAAGGCCAGGTGTCTTTGACAGGGAAGGCAGAGGACCAACGGACTGTTGTGATATTGAGGGACACAGGTGGTTCACAGTCCTTTGTTCTGAGTGGTGTTCTACCCCTGAGTGGGGAATCTTCTTGTGGAGCCAGTACTATTGTACAAGGTATTGAGATGGGTTGTGTGCCAGCCCCACTTCATCATGTACATGTGCAATCAGACTTGGTTACTGGGTTCTTCCGTGTTGCTGTGCGGGACTCGTTCCCTATCCCTGGTGTTGACTTCATTATGGGAAATGATATCGCTGGGGGTAAGGTGAGACCTGTCCCTGAAGTTGTATGCAACCCAGAACCTGATGCATTAGATGCATTGTCACAGACCTACCCAGAAGTGTTTTCTGTTAGTGTCCTCACTAGGGCTCAGGCCCGCAAACAGACAGAGGAAGGGATACATCTAGCCGACTCCATGTTTGCCTCTGGTCTTAGGGAAGACAAGGTGCGTCTGGATAACACTAACCTGTCAGTTGACTATCCCCTCTCTAAACTACCAGTCACACGTGAGTCCCTTATCAATGCTCAGCAGGCCGATACAACCCTCTCAAAATGTTTTGCAGAGGCTGTTGAGGCAGCAGAAGTAAGAGGCAAACGCCAGTCTTTTTACCTTGATGATCGGGTGCTTATGCGCAAATGGGTCTCACGAAACATGCAGGGGTTGGGGGAGACAGACAATGACTGGGGCGTTGTGTATCAAGTTGTTGTTCCCACTGATTACAGAAGACGGGTGTTGGAGTTGGCCCACGACCATCCCTGGTCTGGACATTTGGGCATCACAAAAACCTATGATCGAATCCTAAGGCATTTCTTTTGGCCAGGTTTAAAAGCTGATGTAACTCGTTACTGTAAGACCTGCGGCACCTGCCAAGTCACGGGGAAGCCTAACCAAGTGGTACCACCTGCTCCCCTCTGTCCGATACCTGCAGTGGGTGAGCCATTTGAACATGTGATCGTTGATTGTGTTGGCCCATTGCCAAAGGCTAAGTCTGGAAATCAGTTCCTCCTGACCATAATGTGTGTGGCCACTCGTTTCCCAGAGGCTATCCCTCTACGGACAATTACTGCCCTGACTGTCACTAAGGCATTGACTAAATTTTTCACTACGTTTGGCCTACCCAAAGTTTGCCAAACTGATCGGGGAAGCAACTTCCTGTCAAAAGTGTTTGGGCAGACCTTGCAGTCCCTGGGGATTAAACATGTTGTGTCAAGTGCATATCACCCTGAGTCCCAAGGTGCACTTGAGCGCTGGCACCAGACGTTAAAGTCAATGCTACGCAAATACTGTTATGAAACAGAGAAGACGTGGGATGAGGGGTTACCTTTTTTACTGTTCGCTATTCGGGAGGCTAAGCAGGAGTCTCTTGGGTTCAGCCCTGCTGAACTTGTGTTTGGGCACAGCGTACGAGGCCCATTGAAGGTGTTAAAAGAACAGTTCATGTCCATTGGTCCCTCCCCCAAAACTAACGTGTTGGATTTTGTCACTCAGTGTCGAGAACGACTTCACCATGCTTGCTCCTTAGCAAAGGCTGCCCTCTCTACCAGCCAGGGGAAAATGAAACAGCGCTATGACAGAAAAGCAGTTGAACGCAGTTTTCAACCAGGAGACCAGGTATTAGTCCTGTTGCCCGTGCTTGGTTCTTCCCTTAGTGCACGGTTCTCAGGGCCATATACAGTTAAGAGTAAAGTGAGTGACACAGACTATGTAATTCACACTCCTGAACGTAGACGCCGGACACGGCTCTGTCATATTAACATGCTGAAACTGTTTCATTCTAGAGAGGAGACCAAGGACACCTCAGAGAAAGGTACTGAGGCTGATGTCACCCCAGATGCCTCGGTTTCTCTAGTGTTGAGCCCAGTAGCACAGGTGGATGACGATGGCTTGAAACTGGGAAGCAAATCTCAACAATGTGGTAGGCTACCTAACTCTGAAATATTGTCAAGCCTAGACACATATTTGTCCTATCTTGCTGATGGTGAAAAGCAAGATGTTAAAGAGTTAATTTTGGCCTATCCTAGCCTTTTCGGGGATGTCCCCTCACGCACTACAGTAGTAGCACACGATGTTAAAGTGGGTGACGCTGCCCCTATTAGACAGCACCCTTACCGTTGCCCTCTGGTAAAAAGGGAAATGATGAAGAAGGAAGTGGAATACTTGCTTGAAAATGGTTTGGCAAAACGTAGCCATAGCCCATGGAGTTCTCCCTGTTTACTAACCCCTAAGGCAGATGGTTCTACACGTTTTTGCACAGATTACCGCAGGGTGAATGCTGTCACTGTGGCTGACTCTTTTCCCTTGCCCCGCATGGAAGATTGTGTGGACAATGTGGGGTCAGCTGTTTATATTACTAAACTGGATCTGCTGAAAGGGTATTGGCAAGTGCCTCTCACCCCTCAAGCATCTGACATATCAGCCTTTGTCACTCCAGACCATTTCCTACAGTACACAGTTATGCCTTTCGGGATGCGAAACGCACCAGCCACCTTTCAACGCTTAATGAATACGGTGCTTGGTGATGTCCCAAACTGTAATGTCTATCTTGATGACGTGGTACTGTACTCTTCTGTGTGGGAGGAGCATATGAGGTCATTAAGTATGGTGTTTGACCGGCTAGCAAAGGCATCCCTAACTCTCACCTTGGCAAAATGTGAGTTTGCCAAGGCAACTGTCACGTACCTGGGTAAGCAAGTTGGCCATGGGCAGGTGCGCCCTGTTGATGCCAAGGTAGAAGCCATCCTTGCCTATCCCAGACCCACTACCAGGCGGGAACTAAAGCGTTTCCTAGGAATGGCCGGGTACTACAGATGTTTCTGCAAGAACTTTTCTGTAGTTGTTACCCCCCTAACCAGATTGACTAGTCCTAAGCAACCCTTTGTGTGGACAGATGACTGCCAACATGCCTTCGAATGTGCGAAGTCTCTTCTCTGCAGTGCCCCAGTTCTGGCTGCGCCAGACTTCTCTCGACCATTCACACTGGAGGTGGATGCCAGTGCTTCTGGAGCAGGAGCAGTCCTGCTACAGGAGAGCACAAATGACATCAACCACCCAGTGTGTTACTACTCCACCAAGTTCAAGAAGCACCAACTGGGGTATTCAACAATAGAGAAGGAGACTCTGGCCATGCTGCTGGCACTCCAACACTTCGACGTTTATGTGGGTTCCAGCCCAGCACCAGTGACGGTCTACACCGACCACAACCCCCTGGTGTTCCTGGCCCGAATGTACAACCACAACCAACGATTGATGAGGTGGGCTCTGCTGGCACAGGACTACAATCTGGACATCCGACACAAGAAGGGGGCCAACAATGTAGTGGCCGACGCTCTGTCCCGCGAGTGGGGGTGAGAAAATTCAGAATCAGAATCATGCGTTATGTTTAACTGTTAACAGTTACTTTTTCAATTATGGTTGAATAACCATTTACCCCTTTAAGCTGAACTTGGTAAAGTGTACATGTTTATTTTTATGGGAAGGGGTGTTACGGTCCTATGTGGCCCCAGTATTGTTTTGGTCTGTGTGCATAATACACTTTTAGTGTTTTCCAGTGTTGATGATGGATGGTGGGCGTGGCAGTAGGGATTGGAGGTGTGTCGTGGAGATTGGAACACACCTGGGCCTCATCACCACCCACTATAAAAGGAGAGAGAGAACAGACCACAACTCTCTTCTGCCATTGTATCAACACCCCATGCAAACACTGCTGCTGAGACCCTGTTCTTTAGTTTTTCCAATGAAAGCATATTAGTCTGCTTAAGTTACTAGTCTGACCAAGTTGTTAAACACAGTTAGTATCCACTGTCCAAGTATCCCAAACCCCAGGGAAGCTGTATCTGGTAAGGGTGTGCTGCTATTTATTTTGGTGCCCCAGTTTTGACCCACTGTTTAACTTGTAGTTAGGGAGCCTAGATTGTAATTTTCTTTTTGGTGTAGTTTAGGATTATTTCTTTTCTAGGTAGGGTTGGGGGGGGTGTTTTGTTTGTTATTTTTAGCATTGGCCACCCTGACGCCATATAGATACATTGCTTGCCCTGTTGATATATAATATTGTAAAGCTTTCCAATAAATGTACACCTTTGTTGCTGGAACTGGTTTGTGATTCTTGACAGCCGCATCATATATTACTCCTTTGGAGCCAAGACCCCATATAGGGTCAAAGGTCGTAATAGGATATTACTGTCGTTTATCGTTACATTTCTTGTGACAGCAGGCCAATGATCTCCATTCTTGAGTATTTTTCAAACCCAGCCACAACAACAATGACATTGTTATGAATTTATAATCACAAGGTCCATTCCAGGCTATGGGATAAGTATCCAGCCAGGCTAGCCAATTACAATCACAGACATGCAAATTCATCAACATTTGATCAATACCAAACATTTAAAACCTTAACAACATACCCCAAAACCCCCAAAGTTACGAGAATCCTGTAACACCCGGATTCATTTCTACGTGCAAAAAAGAGATTTCAACCTTACTAGGCCTACTACTAGGACTTATCAGAGGAAATGTAAAAAGAAAAGAAAAGTTGTGTAAATTTGTGCCTCTGTGGGGGGGTATTTATATGCAAATATCATGACCAATGGCATTGCAAGACTAAACAATTGAACATCAATGATGATGTTTAGGTGAAAAAAGAACAGAATTTTTTTTTTAATTAAGTAATAAAAAGCATAGTTGGGGCAGGACCTAGGTGTCAGCTTTCAACCGTCAACTGTCTGATAGTCTAACTGAATACTAAGAGTTTACCAAATCAGAATCGACGACTCCCGAGTTGACCTGAATATAGAGCCTTTGGGAATCTAGTCAACTAAGTATAGGGTTTAAGACAAGTGTGGTTGTCCCATCAAAGTCAAAGGAGAAAAACCCGGAGTTTAGTTTTGAACAAAGCTCAGATGTGCAAACACATGAGGGTGAAAAAGGTGACAAGTTCCAATATCTTTCTAATCTACCCTAAGATGCCTATGCCTAAGACGTATATGTCAGATCTTTTGGCCAAATAAAATATCCAATAATGAACTGTACAAACAAACAGGGAGCCGGAGCATTACCAAGGACATTACACACAGACGACTGAGATGGCTAGGACATGTATTGAGGATGGAGCAGGACTGCATCACAAAGGTGGCCTTAAGATGGACACCACCAGGCAAAAGAAAACCTGGGAGGCCCAAGACCACCTGGCGCAGAACTGTGACGCAGGAGCTGGAACAGATGAATCTGTCCTGGGGAGAGGCGAAATATGCTGCCAGGGATCGAATGAAATGGAGAGCGCTCATTGAAGCCTTATGTCCCATTGGGGACGAAGAGGAGTAAGTAAGTAAGTAATCTACCCTGGCAAATGTAACAGCCTATCAGAGTAAAGGGCTGTCCACACAAAGAATCATAACTAATTATGTAAGCACCCCCAGCGATGCACTATGATGTTCTGTAAACATGTGGAACGTGAGTGATGTGTTTAACGTGATGTGTTGAGCGTTGCGCCCTATAAATTGGAATGGATTTATGTGTTGTCAGTCTATCATTCATCAAATCTCCCTGAAAGAGAAACTATATCAATCCATTATTGTTGTTATAGTTGTGTGGATTTGGCCATTCAATTGGGTTATAATGATTTTTAAAACAATATATTCATAGTCAATGTTAATGTTGTTAACATTGTCATAGTTATTGTTGGTGGATTATAACAATTATCACTTGGTGACATACAGTAGCAAACTACAATTGATTGAATCTACACACACTTTTGTACCATGAACCGATAAAACCACCCCAATTATACAGACATCTATATGTAAGCTACTGTATTCTGATGATAGATAAATCATCTGATTCTAAGATCTGAAAGTGTATTTCTAACAGTTCCAGAAATCTATAACAAGACTAGGAGACATCTGTCAATTTGTAAGAGCGGTGATCGGTGTGTGTGTGTGTGTGTGCGCGTGTGCGTGTGTGTGTGTGTATAATAACATCCCAGCCTCCTTTACCTTAGCACACTGCATGTGGTTACAGCCTTCATTCTTCTGTATTGGGGACTTGCAGTTGGCACAAGGCTTGGCGTTGGAGAGCAACCACAGGCTGTTGGCTGCGTCCTCATAAGCTTCGCTCACTCCAGCCACTTTAAGAGAAGCAGGGGGAGGGAAATGGAACAAATAAAAGCATGATGAGAATGGCTGTACCATAAACAGACTATTGCACAGAGTGGGAAGTTGTCCTGGCTGACTAATGAGTATTTGTTTTTAAGATTTTATAACGCTTCCCAAGGGCAAACTGGCAATTTGGGGGCCATCTTCATCATCCATTCGATTGCCTGCAGTCCTAAGGCTTCTAAACATTGCATAATGTCATTGTGTGAGCTGTTCAGCTAAATTAATAATGTATCATCCACAAATTTTAATCAGCTTAACTTTAATATGTTTGTAATTACTGGCCAAATTAGGGTGAGAATGCCAAACAATTTAGCTCAGCATCAGTCATAGCACTTGATACACAGCCCACAAATCCAGGCATGTCGACGAAGATGCATCTCAATCGTTCATTACGACTTATCTCTAGCTGACTGACTGGCTGGCTAACTGAATGAATTGGGTCAGATAAGATTGAAGAAAGCTTTCCTAAAAACAATAGCACTGACAGATCAAGGGTACAGACAGTCCTAGGGCCAGATTCACAAGGCCGTTTACGCTCGTATTTGGATCATACGGACATTTACAACCATTCCCACGTTCGTTGTGGAATTCACTATTTGAACTTGGCGGTGACTTTGGTTGTACAGTCCGCTCATTTCCACGTCAGCTCGGTGGGTGATCACGGCATGCGTATATGCATTTATAATGCTTTAGTCTTCATTTAATAGTCAAATGAATAGTCCCCAAACCTCAAAAAGATGTCAACACATGCATACATACAAAATATGTGTCAACTATTTATTGCTTAACTTATGTTATGCATAATGTAGACATGATGCAAATTCCACTGGTTTGTATTTGTATTTATTTTGTAGGCCGTCAGTTGCATTCAGAGCTGAATTATTAGGTTGCTCAGCATGTTGACAGACTATCATGCTTTATAATGTCGCTGCATGGCCACATATCCGCCTCCATTTGTGTCATGGTATTAATTTATAATAATGTAGGCTACATGTTGATCACATGAACGCCACACACAGAATAGTCTAATAAATCTTACCATTTGATGAGGAAACAGCTAGCTGGATGAAATCTAGCTTTTCCGATTTATAGAGCAAACCAAAAACGGATTAGCCCTCAGTAAATAAAGGCTAAACTCTGGTCCCATGAAATCTGTGTCCATGTCCATATTCCATTTGATTTCCAAATCCGATGTAGTGGGACAGTGGAGATTTCATTTCCAAATCTGAGGCGATGTAGTGGGACGCACTGTCCCACAGGACAGGGAATAAATCACCCCAGTAATACCTCTGCAAAGGTGCAGTGCGCAATTCATCAATAGAAACGTCTTTTATAATATCCTTGCCGAGTTTTAATAGCATTTGGTCGTGAGTTTGAACTCTACAGATGAACTTCTCTCTCATTATACGTGAAAGTAACTTTATTAACATCAGTTATTAACGTTCAGCAAGGAGTGAAGGAATCGCATTCCAAAATCCTCAATGGAGGATCGCCGATAGTAGGGGTTGTTTGTTATGGTATCGAGGCAGGTGCACGAGCAGGTGGGGCTTACCGCAAGGTCTATTCTGCTGGGTGAAGTTATCCTTTATAAACATTGTAGGGCCATATAGGTAGGTATCCTAATAAATGCTGCATAAAACAGTAAACACTCACATAACATTTAAAAATGTATCATATGATACTTGGCAGTGTCGTTTCTCAAGACGGTACACTTCCCCGCAGGCAATAACAAAATATCCCATCAGTGCAGAGGATTAAGAACCCTGAGTATTGTTACACTAAGCCGTTGCCATGGGTGTGGCGTTCTTGATATGTCAACGTCAATGTCATGTCAGCAATATTTCGCTGACATTTTGCAAGTTTGACTAATGTATTACCCACGACTGCCATAATGGGCAAAGAATTATTATGTCCTTATTCCCTTTTTATTTGAAGAACAGCGTAGACTGGATAGGGCACACAGCCAGAGAATAAAATAAAATCAATGCCAGTGTTCTTGTGGCGAGTTGTCCCTTTTAATTAGACTGTTAGTGCCACTGCTGGGTCAAACTTGCAAACAGGAATTGATTCTGCTGCTGATAAACATTTAAGTTTACCACCCTCAATGTAGAGGCCAACATCTTAAAACGCACCGTAATAAACATTGGCCAAGTCTAGACTGGTCAAGTAGCTACTCACATTCTTCAGGTTCCATCTCAGACACCTTCTGTAGCCACATCTTCCATGTATCACATTCACAGGGCTCATGAGCCTCACCATGACACTCCCTGAAATACAGAAACACAAATACAGATAAATATACTTGAGACAGATGAACTCAATGCAGATGGAACAGTTAAACAAAGACGCAGACAGAAAGACACTAGTAAGCACAGTTGAAAAAAAGATGGGGAGACAGGTAAGCAGTAAGGGAGACAAAAGACGGACGGAAAAGGTAAGAGACACTACCATAACATAGTCATCATACATTGTTTTGTTTATTCCTAATGGACTGTTCCCAACTTCACACCCTGTTCTTGTGACTAGACACAGAGATTGAGTCACTGGTGAGCATTCATTTCACAGCACTCAAGATGCTGTAAGCGAATATACTCAACCCCCCAACACACACACAATTTCAGGACGTCATGTCAACACAACCCTTGAGTGAGAGTGACAAGTGAACCAAATGGCTGCTTGCCAGAACCAGATAGCAGGTTGCAGTGCAGTGAAGCATATGTCGATGATATTAAAGGTGGTGAGGTGGGGTGATGGAATGAAAGTACGAAGCTAGGGAGAGATAGTTAGAGAAGTGGTTCTCAATCTTTTCGGTATTCAGTAGCCCTTTCCCTGGTTTCTGAATCCAAGTACCTTTACTAAACTACAACATTTAGCTTAGAAAAGACCAAGAGCAAACGACAGCTAGCATATGATATATGCTATGAATGAAATAAATGATAACCCACCTTTTGAAGAACATAAGATTAAGAAAATGGAATGAAAGTTGCCTCTGAGTATTTAATTTTTGGCCATAACATTTCAGTAACTCCAATTTCGATTTTCGTTAAAATACTTTTTTATTATTATTCTTTTGGAATGTATGTACCTTTTGGTAACAGGCCACACCAATCCCCTTTTGGCCAATAGGTGTGAAAGACTAATTAATTCTTCCTTGGCCCATGACCAATCTTTCTACAAAGGGATGTGCCAAACAGACAGACAGACAGACATGGTGAAAAACATTAATTTCACGTTTGCAAGATGTTTATGTGCATTTGTATGTTTATTTCGTGCAAGTTTTCTTTTATGCAACAGATTGTGACGTGAGGTGGTGGTTCGAAAAAGTATGAACTCAAGATGTAGGCTAGTAGCAGGCAGCATTTTAAGTCAAGAAATTAAAAGTTAATGTCTGCAGGGACTTTTAGTAAACATTCAGAGAATTATTATGGCTTTTTGGGTTGCTTTAAGCAATAACATAAGATATTCAGTTGGTCTGGCAATATTTAAAAAGTTGAGAACATTAGGCTAGTTTGGGTTTACTAATGTTTCGTGCTGGTTTATTAAATCAAAATTAAGCTGCCAGTCTCTGGTATTGCATGTCAAAGATTAGAGGAGAAATATCTTCCAATTTCTGCCAGCTTTTCTGCAATTACAGTTCGCAAACCTTTAATGATAGCAACTCCCTAGTGAATTATAATGGAAACTGACCAGCAGAAGAGGTGGCCCTTGCCACAGTCCACAGCAGGAGCCCTGAGCAGGGGAAAGCTGAGAGGGTCAGAGGTGGAGGCCCCAGGACCGTAGGTGCTCAGACGCACAGCTCGTTCACATCCTGCCCGGGGACACCACCTTATGGCTGGGTTGTTTTCCACAAATGCCTGTCAACAAAATCGACTCTCAATTAGAGGTTTTCTATCATTTTTCACTCCCCTGCTATGGCAGATTATGCAACATTCAGAGACAACTTGCTAATAATTTTGGAGAGAGAAAGACAATTGTCTATATATCAGTCTGCTATGGTACAAGTTACAATATTACATTTTCCACAAATGGGTGGAAAACATTGTAACACTGTAGAACAAAGTCTTCACACTGCATTTTATTAGTAAGGGCATTTTATCAGGTATTTGAACAATCTGGGAACTAAATCATTACCAAGAAATTTCTTCACCAATGTGTTTCTAAAGGTGTCCAATACCATGTACTAAAAGATTGAAATTCAAAAATTTGAGTTATTAGCATAAGTGACCAAATTTCATCATTCTTCAAGTAGCATGTGACATATGAAACTAGGGGGTTTTCATGATTCTGAATCCATTCCAAGCATTTTTGCACAAAAAACACTCCTTGGGCTAAATTCTGCCAAATGTGCTGACCACATCACATTCTTGATGGCACACATCTTTAAAAAGAAAAAAGGGGGGGGGAAAAGCTTGTTGCCATTTGGCTTATTTGCACACAACCCATAGGTCTGCATTCCATTCATGGTATTGACAGGTGTCTAGTGTCTACCTATGCAAATCAACGTGATCGGGCATGTGCATCCAATCGAAAACAATTTTTATTCATGTGGTACACCTGGGGCATGCAGAACATCGATGGATTCCACATGTTTCATGAATCCCATAGTTTAGTTTTTCATAGGCTCTTTTCTCATGAACAGATCTAAGAATATAAGAAAAGTTTTGTGCATAAGACACAATAAATCGATATTGTAATATTTTAGGCTATGTTATATGTAAGCCACTTAAGATCGGTTTGCATCAATCTGGAATACAAATTAGATTTAGTTGACTGAGACATCCATTCATCTTTATCCGTAGTCGGGTCGCGGGGGCAACAGCTCCACCCCGAGACGTTCCAAGGCCAGTGAGTTGATGTGTTTCCTCCAACTGCGCCTGGCTTGGTCTGCCCCGGGGTCTCCTCCCAGTGGGACGTGCCTCGAGGACATCCCTAGGGAGACGCCCGAGAGGCATCCTAACCAGGGCATCTAAGCTGGCTCCTTTCTAGGCGAAGAAGCAGCGACTCTACTCTACTACTAGCGTCTCTCTCACGTGACTGAACTTTTCACCCATCGAAGAAAACTCATTTCGGCCGCTTGTATTAGCGACCTTATTCTTTCAGTCATGACCACACTTCATGACCATAGGTGAGAGTAGGAACGAAGATTGCTCGGTAGACAGAGAGCTTTGCCCTCTGGCTCAACTCTCTTTCCGTGTGCAGTACAGCGATACAGCGACTGCAATACCTCAAAAGGAACACTGAGGATTTAACATTGTGGACTGTGAGCATCCGCTTGGTTCCATTTGCTGGGTACCAAAGCCTAAACACGATGATCAACACGTGACTTTGCGCTGTGTTGTCAGCGCAATAACCCCGACAACGCAGGGCAGGCTGATTGTCATCATTAAAAACAACCTACCATTTTCAGCCAGGATGAAATGCTGCCCCAGCCAAGCGCTTGTCAGCAAGAGAAGAAAAATTACATGCTACAGTACATGATGATAGTGCCTGTGTCAGCCTGGAAAGGTAAATGTTTCTATGACAACCCAGAGGTGAAGTCCATGTCTTTGAAAGCTGTCAGTCACAGACATGGTCAGTTAAGAACCGCTGCTGTTCAAACTGTCAACCCCAAAGAAAAACGAGGGCACCATGTATTAAGTGTGTGTCACTCAAGACAATGACCTATTGTGAGTTGTAGGGCTGGGTGCAATAACCGTAATATTGCCATACCACCGGTATGTAACGCATACCACGGTATCGGGTTCATTACCGCGGTAAAATTTAAAAATAAATATTTTGTTTGATTTTTGAGTTCTAGGCCTACGAGTGCATATGGTGTGATATGAAATTAAAAGTTTCTCATAATAATAAACACAGAATCAGTGAGGCTCAGTCTAATCATGTCAGCAATAATGTAACAATAACGAGCACAAACCAAATGGTTGCTGCTGCCGTGGTGGAGCGGCAGCAACTGGAGCCTTTTAATTTATCATATAGGTTTGGCTCAGCATCAGCTATCTATCTATCTATCTATCGTCAGTTAACTTGGAATATGTTTAATACGTTGATAAGATAATAGGAATAGGAATAAAAGGATTATTATCCACGATGAGGGATGAGGGACGTTATTGTATGCTCGGTTTGACCCAACCGACATTTCCTTTCCTTGGAGCGAGAATGCGTGCCGATGCGTTTTCCAAAAAAATTAAATCATTCCAAGCCGTTAGACCTACCTAACCTCTACATGTTCTCAGTCAAAAGATAACAGTTCTGTCTGTCGTCCACTGTCTGCAAACTTTTCCACGAGCGACCAGTGGAACTGATGTCTCTGCCTGTAAGTCACATGACTTAACCCATCCTATGGTATAAAAATCACACCCGTGATTAACAGCGGGAGATGTCCGAGACAGCCCGACTCACTCAAGCAGTTTATTTGATTGACACCCGAACAGTACCATGTTGACATGTCAATCTTTCCTTAAAACTGTAGAGTCTAGTTTTATTCATTACCAAACTTTTACCATACTTTTAACTCTTTCCTAGCTTTGGGTGTCTCTGGCTGGCTGGCTGTGTCCCTGTGTCCCTGGCTGTGTCCGAGCACGAAAAAAGCTTTTGGTGTGCTTAATAGTACACAGCAGCTATGGATGCGCCCAGGGTACCGCTCTGTGGATTCGTCTATAGCACTTCTATTAAACACTGCAGCGGACTCTCTGTTAAAAGAGAGCTTCTCTATGTAATTTTCCTGATGAGTAAAGGTGTCAAATCTTATTTTAAGAAATCTACTCTATGGCAAGATAATCATCTTTATTTAAGCATAAAATGTTCTTTGAAATCTGAGACAACTATCTTGCCGCTTTGTCATTGTCCAACACCGTACTTTCTGGTGAATTTTCATGTGTGTATTAATTACCTTGATATCAAACTGGAGGTAGCGTTTGTCCATCTCCCTGGAGACCACGCTCTCTATAACCTCCACAGGAACCAGCTGGAAGCAGTCGAAGGCTGGACAAAAGATGTTATGTGCCTCACCCTCCTGGATCTTTATATTGAGAAACCTGGGAGGTAATGCATGAATGCTTTAGAAATGGCATTTAGCTGGGAAATGTTTACATCCGATGGGTGTTTATTAGTTTCACCCTTTGAGGCAATCGTTGGATCTGGAGTCGTATGTCGCAGATGTGTCATAGACCAGACCACTGGTTCTCAGCCATGAGGATATTGCAGGAGGATTAGGGTTATCTCAAATAATTGAGATTAGATTAATATTTGAATGAAAAAATAACATTAATATTTAGGGAAATAGTTGGTAATAAAATGTCATGGAATTTTTTCTTATTAAGAGATCTTTCATTGTGATACCAATAAATATGCAAAAACTGCAAAAAACTACAAATTCAGGACCCCGTGACGCGGCTGTTGAACCTGAAGTATTAGCCGATGCTAAACAGCGGGTCGATCTAGCATGGAGGACACTAATCTGCTAACCGGAGCAATGTGCAAGGTTTTTTATTGATATCCTAAGATCATGCTTCCCCTCATATCCGAGCTTTAATTCCGAGATAAACGCTGCTAAAGGTCGTGGTCATTACGGGACTCTAAGGAACGCGGATGATTCTTATTCAAGGTTTTTTTTTCATCCGTTCCAAGATGGATGCTGTGAGAGGCGATAAACGAGGCCTACCGTAAACGTACGCCGTAAAACGTACATTTACGACAGAATCACGATTAAGGCTCGAAATGTGTACTACATACGTTAGTTCCATTGATCCAAGTCGGAACACACTCGATTGATCAATGAAATAAACATGCTCTGAAGTGTAGTCAGATGGCCAAGAAACAGTTTGAAATTTTCAAGTGGGCCCTGATCCAGAAAAAGGTCAAGAGAACTACGGTCATAGATGCCCGACATCACAGATGTCTGACATTACAGGTTACGGTAAACACATAATGAAGATTATCCAAGATCCACACCTTTCCCATGAGGATCCTAAGATCTGCACGATTAGATTTTGAACAGGAATAGGTATATAGATATAGAGCATATACTACAGTATATAGAGTTCACGCCCAAAAAACCATTTTAAGGATGATGGCAGGTCACAAGGTGCTTCTCGGACATAGACCAAAGCAGCGTCAAAAACGAAAAATAAGTGTGTGAAGTGTGGGACGCTCTTATCATACATCATCACATTCCGGCCAATCACAATAGGTGTCCTAACTTTTTTGTCCTTGTATGCTCAAAAATAGGTGCAGAAAGAACTCAAAAAATGGGTGCAGAAAGAATAAGGTGAGGATATATTAATACAGTCTGTGAATGCCTGAAGCACACAGGACCACAAGGTGTGTCAAAGCAATTAATTTCAGACATTACATCCGTTTCAAACTATTCTAAAGTCTAAAGATTTAATGCTCAACTCTTTGGGTGCCAAGTATGAGATTTTCTGTACTTTTCTTCCAAGGTTCAGAGCGCCAAATACAGAAAGACAAGATTTTGTGCTTTCAGTGGTTTGCGATAGATGGCGCCCTTGCGCAACATGTGAGTCACCGTTTGACAGTTCTTGTTTGTCCAGCACCTGAATGAGAGATTGGATATGCATCTTATTTGCTAAAAAGTCATGTTTCCCTTTTAGATTGCAGGTCATATTTAATATGATTACATAATGATTGATATGATTGAGCATTCTTATAACTAAAAGTGAGCAAAGACTGACATGAGTGGTTTAGCTTTGGCTGGGCTTGTGTGAATAAGTAAAACCTGAATGTCGTTCTAACTCAAATTAGATGTAGATGTGAGAATATAACTCACCCTTCCCAGCATGCTCGGCAGAACTCGTGACCACAAGACATGTCAACAGGTTCCTCAAACATGGAGATGGAACACATGCAGATACCACACTATCAGAGAAGCACAGAAGAGAAACATTCAGCAAGTTGTTTTTCAATTTGTATAGTCCAGAATTTCTTTTTAAGGGATTTAACGTTTACTCTCAAAACATGTTTCATGCACTTACCATACTTTTAACTTAACAAAAACCCATCTGCCATGAAACTGAACGCTAAAGTCCACAGTACATCAGATTTATTGTGAATTCACACTAAAAGCCAAGAGCAAGTCTATGAAGTTTACTTTGATCATCAAAAGTTGTGAGGCATACTGTAGATGAAAGGGCACAACATCTGCTCAAAATCATGTAATATTATCATTACATAAAGTGTGAAATAATGTGTACCCACTCATAAAAAAACAAAGATAAAGGGCTTTGCCATATGCAAGACCTTGACAATACAAGGTATTTCATGTAGTTCCCTGTATTGTATTGTATTGTTCCCTGTACTGTGATTACTACTTGAGCCAACGATATATTTTTCCCACACCGACTGATGCTCAAAATAGAGACACGAACCGATACAAAGAGAGACACACATTTGGCTTTGATATATTGAGAGACGGGGGACAACAATGGACACAGAGGAAGCCATTGTACCTCAACAATGTATCTATTGATTCATAAAAGGGCTCATTCATGTGATAGAATCAACTGTAACCTTTAATCGGGCCCTCGAGAAGAACTGGTCGATTGGCACCACAACTTCAAGGCTTTGCATTGTCAGCCTCACAATAAAGTGTGCACTACTGTCAGACACACTCAAACCATAGTACAACCTCATAAACTAACTGATAAAAATGAAGTCTGTGACAGCCTATACCATTATTCATCAACAGTGTTTGGTAGATTGTAAAGAAGGCTTTTTATTATAATAATTAAATAAAGACTACAACGCTTGTACTGTATGGTATTGATTTGTATTGTTCTACTAGTAGTATGCATATTATTTTTGGCTCTGATCCATGAATATGCTACTGCTTTGTATATGTTTGAGGGGAACTGCATGACTTCCATTATCATAAATCAAATATCTCATAAAGTCAGACAAGCGCTAGCTGCCTGCCAGAAAGCCAAATAGAAGATCTCTAGGCTACTTTTTATTGCCTTTTTATTTTTTGTGATCACCCTATAACTACTCGTTAAAACAGCTGTGTAAGGAACTTTGCATTAAATTGTGTCTAGCATTCTTGTGCAGAGCATTTGTCAAGAAAACTAAATCTTACAGTGTCACAGTTGTCAGACGGCTACAATTCGCGAAGTTCAAATTGTTATATGCTTCGTACCCTCACGTGAGTTTATATGCAACAATGCAGTGAAGTCCGAATCAAGTCGTCACTGGTCCCTATAAGAGTAATTTAGGAGTGCCGATTAGTCCAGATTCAATATTACATTTCTTAAGACAATACAGCTGCATGGTGCAAACTTCAATTACCCTGCATTAACTACTCCTACTTAAGTTAGATACACTTGAAACACTTAGATTGCAAATATCACACGTAGATGACAGACTGTTTTTCTTTTTGATCTCTATTTAACTAAAAACGTGTATTTCAAGACATCGTGTCTTATCTCGCTTTAGCTCTACCAAAACAAAGGAAGATGGTCTGCACTGTAAAAGGAAGAATTGTATCAAGTCTAGAGGTTCATGGGCCCTCACTAGTTTAAAACAAAACGCCTTGCAGTGCGTCGACACACGTGTCACGTGATTGACCTTAGCCAATCGGAAGAAGGCAAGGCAGGAGCCGACTTCCTGTTTCTGGGCCGTGTTTTGTCAGAATGTGCGGTGATTGAACACAACGCGGATGTTCTGGGATCATGACTGATGTCATGCTGTATCGAGGTTGCATAGTAATGCTTCTGAAGAGAAATTACTTTGTAGACGAACGGACAGACTGAGTAATGGCGCCTTTCACGAACGGAAGCAGGGGCGATGCTATAGGGGGAGGGGATACTATTGGCGAAAGCACATTGAAGAAGGTGTTAAGTTGGAGCCAGAGGACAGATAAATGTTGCGTAAGGGGCATGGAGGCAAGCAATGCGCCACCGCGTGTGGAGATATAACTGGAATAATGCAAAGGGTAAACCAGTGACGTATGAGGACCGGAAAGCAGTGGGGAACGGCAGTTTCGCCGACATCACGGTCTAGGACTTGCCGATCTGAACTGGCGCACAAATTTGTGCATGCCAATTGTAATATTAGATACGATACAATTGCTATGGTTAGAAAGATTAGAGTTGCTTTTTTTTATATTTTTGGGGCTTTTTGACAGAAAACAGGGAGAGAGATAGGGAAGACACACAGCAAAGTTTGTCGGATCGGGACATGACACACTGTCATGCTTGTTTACCAGCCAAGTGTCTGGACCACTAAGCCGGCCCAGGAGTTGCAATTTTGAAAGTTGTCTCTGTACACATACATATATATATATATATATATATATATGCTGCTGCTAGTAAACTGTAAGGCCTCTGTTACACACTGTAGTGTGATGGTTTTGAACAGATATTAAAGCTATGCATCACGTAAGATGCAACATGTAAGCTTGTAGATTTTGTGCGAAAGGGTTACAATGATGTACAATATTTAAGATAGGAATTTCTGTGATAAGAATCACCCTATTACAACAGAATAATGTATAAATTGGCACAAGTTGTGTGAATTATAATAATGACTCACTCAACATCATACTGATATAGACCCATAAGAGGTCAACAGATTAATTGATTTCACAGCGTTTATTAATGAACACCTATCATTTATACAAAGCCTAACTCTTTCATTTGATTGTATTTCATGTTTATATACAGAAAGACAATTTTACTTTATTTTTGATTGTTCATATTATTTATTTCATCATTCATTTCAAAATGTGGCAAAATGGAAACACAAATTTGAAACAAATTTTAACCCTATGTTGTTACTTATCTTCTATAATATGGGCCTAACGGTCCTTTAGGCCCATATTATAGAAGATAAGGAGTCTGAATTTGCTCTAGTAGTTTCTTTCTAAATGTCAAGAACAGAACCATAAATATGTGTTAGATGATTTTACTTTATTTTTGGGCTTATTCTGGCATTATTAATAGTATAGTAGGTTTATAGGGGGGAGAGAGAGAGAGAGAGAGAGAGAGAGAGAGAGGGGGGGGGGGGGGGATTGACACGCAGGGAAAACAGATCGGGACTCAAACCTACGACGCAGTGTGAGGCTACATTGAGCCTATGTGCCCGGACCGCTGTGCCAGAGGTCCATGCTGGACAAAATTACATTTTATTTAAAAAAATTAAATTGGGATGATACCATGCCATTGGAGCTCTGAATACATGTGCATCTCACCATAGTGGAGTCCTCATCTGCTGGGGTAAGGCTGATTTGTTCTGGAGAAGTTATGGACGATCGGGTGGTACGGGGTGTCCGAGGTGAGGGCAACGTGTCCCAGGCATTGTAGCCACTAGGGGGTGGGTTGTGCATCTGTACACCTGAACGCTGGCAGCAGTCCTCTGCATTGGTCATCCAGGCTTCTAGAAGCTTCTCTCTGTCCCAGTCTGAGAGAAGAGAGGGAGAAATAGAATAGAGAGATAAATAGAAAACAAGACTGAATTAGCAGTACAGGAAGATGAAACGTGGACAAAGGTTTTCGACGCTGATCTGGAAATTGAGAAGATAATGATGAAAGACCAAAATAAATATCTATATTCCATCATAAACCAAGGGGTCTGTTGTTTTTCTGTGGCTTCTGAATGCATACTTCTGAACAGTATGATAGTTGTGTACTAATCAAGTCTTCAAACTTTTGCCATAAGATTTTAAAAGGCCTTTGAAAATGTTGACCTTGTGGCTTCATCATACTGCCAGACAATTGCAAATTAGTTTTTGGGTACTATATTCTGAGAATGGACAATTATGTCATTGTAAATGTTAAATTACTTCAGGACTTTGCCAGAGTCCCAATTTCCCCCCTGAAAAAGTCCCGTCTTAGACACAAGACACATGACCCGGTCAGCATTTTAAATGAGGTCATTATGAGCGTAAAAACTAATTTACCCACCAGTCAAATGCAGCTAAATGACTTCTATTAGATAACAAAGCAACAATTTTCCTCACCCACCTCCAACTACAATCTGTGAATCTGACTGTATGCTTTGGGCCAATAAAAGGGCTTTGAAAATACACGTCTTCACATTTAGACCTCAATAAGCCATAAACCATGCATGAGCAATTCAATTTCAGCCAAAGATGTGGCATCCCAAGAATGAGAAAGAAAGACAGCAAGGAAGAAAGATAGAAAGCAACAATGGATGTAATCAGAACACTGGGAAAAAAGGAAAGATTTTAGCAAATGTGAAATAAATGACTCTCCATTAAAGACAAATGAGATGACATTGTAAAAAACCCAATTCCCAGAGTAAAAAATAAAAGTTGCATCACTATTTGCAAGCACATTGACTACATTAATTTAGGTGAATAAATATAGCAACATCCTGGGGTCAACCTCCCTGGAGTCTTATATGTAGCACACAATTTTGCCAGCCAGCAACTCAGTGCACAGGACTGTAAATCAAATCAAAACTGCGACACATTTTTTTAAACTCTCACACATAATTTTAGCTAGACTGAGTTATGCAATGTTTTAGAACTGGCTATGAAGGCCAAAACAAATCAAAACCGTGACATATCGCCGAAACACACACTCGAAATATAAATGCAGCTATTTGCCCACGGCCAAGTTGGAGGAACATCACTGGGGTAATTCAAGGCTAATGGTTGATGTCTAGGGGCATGGAGAATGTGTCAGCCAATTGGGCACCTACTTGTTGGCGTGTAGCCATGCCTCAAGTTCATACACCAATATCTCCCCTGGTAAAGAAAGGATTCCCAATTGACTGAGCGGTAGACATTTGGTTTCTACTGGGTGAGATTCGGGGTCGAACTCGAATCCCAGGTGTTAGTTGAAATTCCCTCTCTCCATTGGGAGGAATTATAGACGAAAGGGTTAGGCCCTAATGTATCATAACCCAAAAGAGGCAGTGTTCAAATGTCAGACGTGAAAGCAGCTACCGGTACAAACCAATGTCAACAACAATGAGCTAAGCTGACCTAAAATAAATATGTATATGTACCACCTGTAGATGTGTGTGCATGTCATGAGTGAATGCCATGTGTATGTTGCATGCGGGTGTTTTCACCCCTCAACTGCTTCTGACAGACCTACTAGAGGTTGGAACATGCATCCAGCAAGCCCAACCTAGTAGTCACACAAAGCCACGTTTAGCAGGAACAGACCATTGCTCCTCCCAGCTTCGGTACCCACTTGTGGTGGATGAAGCACTGGTAAATAACAGTAAACTCTCTCTCTCTGTGTGTCTGTGTGTCTGTGTGTACCATGGGCCCGCAGAAGCGCTTCTGCAGTGAAGAGTGGGGCTTGGAGCATGTCAGCTGTTTCCACTATCAGCATGTCCTTCAATCTCCTCAGTTCCTGTGGCCTTAGGCCCTCATACAGCTAGAAGGGAGAGGAGAGGATAGAAGGGGAGGGAAGAAGACGGACGAGGAAAACAAAGAAAAACAGGGAGAGGGTGGAAGGCAGAAGGGGAGGGAGACAGAGTTGAGAGAATGTAAGATCATAAAAATAAGGCAGAGAGAGTAGCAGGAGCATAGGTATCAAAATACAAAGCAAAGACTTTGTTCCAGTGCATGACTCAACCAGCATTGGTGTAAACACAAACCCACTAAGATAACAAAATGTAGATAGGCATCCCATGCCTCATAGCAAACATTAACACTGATAATCTGTGCACGTGTAAAAAGGTCTACCAAGCACACACCTGCGCTACAAAGCAGTCAGCTGATTTCAAGAACGAAGTAGGCCGCTGGAATGCTATCCAAGAATAGATAACTAGCCCTCGTCAATTCTAACAAGACACAGAAGGACTGCAGACTTCATGACACAGAAAATATTTTGCCGGCAGACTTTTATATCCATTACGCAAGGCAGCAAGCAGACTGTCGATAACACAATCAATAGCGGAAGCATCGTGATCATGTACTAAAGTTCACCTCCTTTGTTGATGACCAATTTGTTCCAAAATATGGATTGATCCTTAAATGATGAATGTGAGGTAAAAGAGCAGTCCCGGCCTCAGCCTTTGATAATGGGTCTTTATCAGCAGTCATATTGAACTCCTTTAAATTAAAGAGTACAGTACCTACATTTTATGCCATTCATTTAACAGTAGCCCAAGGCTAGTAACTGTTGCACGGCTAATTGCATGTAGCCTATGACAAATTCCATGTATGGGGCCGATAATTATACCCCAACAACAGCAACTACGTTATGACATGCTATGTGTTTTGCGGACTCAAGAGAATAACTACAGCAATGGACTGTGATATGTAATAGGGTAGTTACTAGGGCTGTCAGAACGAATTTCATAATATGAAAGAAATTTGAATATTAAAAAATATATATATATTCGAAAGCTAAAATTGCCATTCGAATGGAGCTTTTATAATTTATTAATTCTATTTAATATTTTTATTTTGTTTTATGTTATTTTATCCGCTCACTAAATGTATTGAGTAACGGATCTACCGCTGTGAAATCTCCACGGCCGCTTCCACTGCATGTGAAAAGGTGCACGTCCGGTCACGTCGCAGAAGAGGTCATTGATTGGCTAAAGTAGGGCCAGATTTCAGGGTAAGCCAATCAGAGACAGTCTACAGGGTGGGCGGGCTTACTGGCTTTTGTAAACAGTAGCACATTTAATCGCAGACACACAAACCCTTGTAACACATACATAGATACTAGTATACTACGCAGACAGAAATCGCCGGTAGAACGAAAATCATAATACAGTCTCACGACGCAACTTTATTGCACATCTGTGCTTGCCTTTCATCCACGCTTCTATAGCCTTTTAAATCTCATTTCCCATCCACGGGCACAAGCAAAGTGATATCAGCATCTTCCACCCGATCTGTGGCGTTGTTTCTGACGAGGGTAGCAACTAGTTAGCATGGGAGCTAACATTACTCTGGTCCATATCGTTAGAAGCCAAGGAGTCCTCCTTAATAACACACTCGATGCTGCGTTTACACGGGCAGACACAGACGAATGCTAATATCATTTGTAGCAGGCCGAGCAGCTACTGTACACGTCTGTTTGCATCAACATGTTGCTGGCTTCACAATGAATGATAGATTTTATCGTTGCCTCTGCCCGTGTTTAATGGTCAGGATTTCACTGTCCACAGCAGTCAGACCTGTCAAAACTATGCACTTCCCAAAACTCACAAGACATGCCAGCCACGTGTATTATTATAGGCTAAATATGAGCTAAAATAAACAATGTAAATATTCGAATATTTTCGAAAATTACAAATAATTAAGCAATGAAATTCGAATTGGATTATAGAGGTGAACTGACAGCCCTAGTAGTTACTAGTTATAACTCTCAGGGACAAAAACATCAAATACAGCTAAGGAATGTTTCACAATCCTTTTATGTTTTATGTTGTGAAGAGCCAGAATGTCTTGGAAGTTGGAATGCTTAGTTTAGTCGAACCAGCTCAGTGGCCTTGTGGTTAGAGTGTCCGCCCTGAGACTGGGAGGTCGGGGTTCGATCCCCGGCCGGGTCATACCAAAGACTATAAAAATGGGACGCAGTGCCTCCCTGCTTGACACTCAGCATCAAGGGTTGGATTGGGGGTGGGAAGTGAGGACGCTGGCGTCGACTGTTCGCCGCTTCACCTCCCAAAGTATGAATGAATGAACCATTGTAAGCGCTTTGAGTAGGCACGTAGTGCATAGAAAAGCGCCATAAAAATGCAATTCATTAGTTTGAGATGCTCACTGGTAGCTGACCTTTCTGTCCAAAGACAGCCTCTGACAAAGTTCTGGGAGTGTCTGAAATTTGTTTCATAGACTTTGTTGGGGTCATATGACACATATTAATTAACTAGTAGTTAGACTAGTTACTAGAGCCATTTAAATCTTTTATGTTATTGTGCCCTTCCCTCATCGCGAAAACATTTTTTTTGTTTCAGTGCAGGCCATAGGGCTCACAAAAAGGATCAGCCGAATGGATGATTTGGGTAAGAAATAAGAAATTATGTATCTGTTCTCACTGCTATCTCTCCAGGCAGTTTGCTGTTGGTACTTACTGTAGAAAACAAAGGGTAGCTAACGAACCAGTGTGTGTGACTTGTCATGGCCGCAACAACCTTGTTACAGAATACAACAGCATCTGTGTCTTCCAAATTAAATTAGACATGTCGCAGGTGCAATTCTCCCAAAGCAACCCAGCACATCTCCTGTCTTTGCAGTCAGTGCATTTCGCTCATGGGATATTGTACAAGGACCAAATATCACAGTTGAAAAGTGAGTTTCAGGTCTCTTTCCAAGACTTCACTCAAAGCGATGAATTAACGGTATGGGAGCTATGAATATTCACAGCCATGCTTAATGGTCATGCCACCTCGCCCACAATGACAGCTGTTCGCATGCCGTCTGAGAAGTCTGCCTATACAACAAAATCTGTGCAGCTTTATAAATCCGACAGATACAATGTGTTCACATACAAGGATTTTTATGATCCACTGCACAAGGAAATGGCTTAAGGGACATTCAGCTGATTTTATACCCAAATCCAAGTTGATGTTGTGTTGTGAGGAGATCATATATAATGTGGGTCATCTGCTAATTCTTCTTGTGAAATGCTTCAAGTGTATGTCTGTGGTGTCAAACGCAGACTTCCAGCTGCAGTTTTCCATGAACTGATTTTTAAGCTCAGGTCCACACAGACCAAAGGGAGAGTGTTATTTACTCCTGTTACTGATTTCAGTGTTCAGTGGATATTTTCACTAGACTTTTAGACTTGGCGAGAGGAGAGCAGATACTTTTGCCCACAAGTATGTAGGGTTTTACTGGTTAATCAAGTTTAGTTATTAATCAACAGGTTTCTAAGACCAGTGACCAACATTTTTTGACTGACTTCGGTACACTTCGGAAAACCAAGTGCAGCTCCTACACAGCAGAATACACATGTTCAGATCATTTGGTTATATTTTACACTCAGATCTGAATTAGCACTCTGGATTTTACTATGCAGTACATGGGTATAATTTGTTCATTTGCTATTGGCATGTTGTACCTCTCGGCGGTCGAGAGCTGCATACTCTGCCTCAATGCCCTCTGCTTCGGGGGCCAGGGAGAAGACCATCTGGGACTCCAGGCTGAGGGCCAGATTCTTGTTGTGTTGCTTCTCAGCACAGTCGCATGGTGTCTCACGGTTCTCGTTCTCCGCAAACAGGTCTGCATCTCTCTGCACCAGGAACTGCATGACGGGTGGAGAATATTGGAACGTCATTAAAAGGAGTTGTTCACTTAACTAATTTATGATAAAATGTATTCCTGAATACACCACTAGAAAATATTAAATTGCATATCAGTCTGTTAGTCCACCTCATACATCCAATTAGGGCAATTGTTAAAACAAAATATGTTTTATAGGAAACTGTATTCAAGATCTTAAAGGGACCCTTTTTGCAAAAGAATATATGTTAATGACGTTTAGAAGCTTTAGATCACTTTCCTGGGGGTATTTATGTGTGTAATATGTGGTTTTAGATATTTTAGATTTTAGCAGTGAGCCTGTTGTCTCTGATGACTACAATTGACTTCCTGGACTACAATTCCCATAATTATTTGGTGCACTGCTCCTCCTTGTGGATAGGGGGAGAGCTGTCTTACTGAGACATGTAGTCCAGGAAGGAAGTGAGCCCAGTGTCCATGACATCAGAGACAACAGGCTCACTGCTACAATCTAAAATATCTAAAACCACATATTACACACATAAAGACCCCCAGGAAAGTGTTCTAAAGCTTCTAAACGTCATTAACATATATTTTTTTGCAAAAAGGGTGAAGTGTCCCTTTAAGACCGGTAGGTACTGTGACAGGCTGAGGCACACATCCACCGGTACCCCAGACAAGAAGTATTTAGGACCAGGATTTAGTATGTAAGTATTTTGTTGTATTGCATCTTCACTGACACCCTTCTCACCAAGGGCTGATCAAATTCTTTGCCTTGGTTGAACTAAGGGGCCAGCCAATGTTTCTCTCTGTAACTCTCTCCTAAAATGCATAGTTGACAACAGTGGGTGATTAAATAATCTGTGCTAACAACATACCAGCCTCCCTCGTCGCCACTAAATTACCCTCGGTATTTGACTGCTATCGCTGTCCCCACTCATCCACCTTTTAATCCTTACTAATTAAGACATATTTTGCAGAAGGATGGACTGAACGGTAGCTACAGGGTAGAAAGATTGTGTTATTTCCATAATGGTACCCTTCATGGAAGCCCTCACCTCTACAAGGATTTTCATGCCCGAGGCAGCAGCATAGTGCAGACAAGTGTTCTTCTTGTTGTCTGTGGCATTGATGTCAGCACTCTCATACTCTCCCTGGTCCAGCTTTGCGCCTGTCCATGTCAAGATGATCTGGAGGCACTCAGCCCGACGATGCTCATCCTCATATGGCCGTATGATCCGAGTATGCAGGACCCCCTCTGAAGTTAGAATCAGGGGGCTCATGCACAGAAGGTGCAGGGAGGTCTCATTGTGCACATTGCGCTTGTTGGGGTTCCCATCTTTGCTGAAAAGAAAAGACCTGGGGGGGAAATGTAATTGGTCCATTAAGCAAGTCAGTTTAACTTTTATTGTACAAAACCCACATGTTCCCTTATTTATGTTCCCTTTTTAATTAACTTAAGGGTAAAGGGCATATATTTGAAAACATGTGCATCTTTTAGCTTTAACACTTTGCATTACCCCAATCAAGTAGTCAGTTTAACTCAAATGGGAATGCAAAATGCTTTCCATTTGCAAGAAGGTCATTAGAGATGGGGGAATAGGGGCTAAACGGAGTGAACAATGAGACACGCCAAAGAAGATAATCTGCACTGCAGAATAGATGGCTCTAGGAGTTCCATCCTATCCCAGCACAGCATGCAGAACTCCCATGTGCCACTACCATATGGCTATGTGGAGGGGCATGTGTTGATACAGACACGAAAACATGAGAGCATTTTCTGACACGGCAGTATACAGTACTGGATGTAACCAGGAGTACACAAATAGAGACCTACCATATAAAAGACAGGATAAACGAGCAATGTCATTAACACAATTCATGAAACATTCAATTATGGAATGGTAAATATCAATTCAATTTTCTCTCATTTCAAAATGATCAACAAATTACCAAATATTTATAAAATCACTCCCCTAAATAATATACTATTAGGAATATATGTTTGTGGTTTGCATACAACATAAAATCTAAATCAGTAATACAGTTAGCTTAGCTTAAGTTCTAGCAGCTTCTGACCTGAGTAGGCGCGCCATGGCATGCCGGGCAGCGTAGTGCAGGGGCGTGTTGTGCTGGTACTGCTCTCCATACGTAGTGTTGGGATCCAAAGCCTCCTTGAACTGTGGGTTGCTCTCATACAGCTGACAGGCCAACATCTCATCCCCGTTGATGAGAGCTTTGCGAAATTTTGTGGCTGTATTCCCCATCTCTTCCTCTTCACAGTTCCGAGCTCTGACTTTGGGAGCAGCCTCTCAATTGTCTTCAGCCTGTCCAAGTGCAAATGGCCAGCATGCTGAACATCCTTAGGAAAGCGCACAGCGAGAAAGAGAGAACTCAAATCAGATGATTCAGATCCCATCAAATTTCGGTCCAACTTTGATCTTGGTTAAAAGGGCTGATATTCAAGACCTTTATCTCAACCTCTCATCCACTCTGTATTTATTTTTACCAGGAATTCTCCTTTGAAACCTCAAGGTCAACAACAGCATCTCCTAGGATGAACAAGCTGCTCTGAATCAACAAATTGCTGTGGCGCTGCAACCAGTGCATCACCTACTAGTTTTTGTCTATTTTTCAGTGAATCAACATTGTGCCATCTGAGCTCATGTGGAGTACGGGACAAGACTTCCTCTGGCATCACCAGGGCCTTCCGTCTCTCCCTGCCAACCCTGGTCATCCCACTGAGACCAGGGCTCAATGTGGAGCATGATGCCCCGAACACAAAAATAACATGCAGAGAGTCAGCATAATATCATGTCAACCTCCACCATATGCCATGAATGTGTAGGCGTTGGGATGCAATTGTGTACCTTGCTTGGCAATAAAGAAATTTTGCAGTCTTCCTCAGGAAAATCCACAAATAGAAATAACATTGTAATGTAGAGACAGAGACATGTGACGTTTCTAACTTTAGACAAAAAAAATACAGCATTGGTTGACTAAGAAAGAAAGGCAATTGTTGTGAATGTGAATACACTCTGATTGATTGAAAAAGAAAATGTTATTAAGAATGGGTAGGGTACAGTGACAGGCGAAAAAATGCTGCTAAGAATCTCAAAATGCAGCAGTGTGCAGGGACCTTAAGACTTGTTTACATCAGGGTCCTCCATTTTTAATTCATCAAAACATTTAAAGACATACAAATGCTTTGAGAGCAGTTTTGGGGAGGCTAGGGGATTCACATTTCTTAACGGCTGTTAAGAAATGGGTAGTCCACATTTTAGTGGCATGGGAGCTAAATTAATTTGACACCTTATTTGAGCCGAATCTGTTTTTTTTAATGTGGATTGTTGACGTCTCATGGGTATCTTAATGGTGTAGCGAGTCTTGTAGGCAAGTTGCATGTGTGCATGTGTGCATAAGGCATAGTAAACACAGTGCACACTTTGTCGCATATATATATCCCAATCTTGTGTCGCCTTGTTAAATAGCCCCATTTTGACCTACTTGTTAAATATCTAACTGAAAGGCAGGCAATGAGTCTGACTTTGCCAAAATGTGCAACTCTAGATTTGTTTTATAATGGGATGAATCTAGAGTTGCAATACCCTCCATTGACACCCCACTCATCCACTTGCGATCTGCTTGTATTAACAACGTTAAACTCACCAACATTGCAGCTGTAGGGCAAGCTTGAATTATCCTCTTTCAGTCTGCCAAGCGGTTGTTTCATAAAAATCCACCGCAGACATCTTATGAGCTACTTTCTGTCAAGAAATTCTCTGCAGGTGATTATTAGTGTTGGAGTTTGGAAGCACTCGTTTTTATTAACGGGTCTTGCTGCTGCCTCCTGCATTATGTACAAATTATAAGAAAGTAGCTCATAACATGTGAATAACATAACACCGTATGACAACATGAATCATACGGTGGATTATTATGAAACAAACGCTTGGCAGATTGAAAGACGATAATTCAAGCTTGCCCTACAAACAGCTGCAATGTTGGTGAGTTTAACGTCGTTTAATACAAGCAGATCGAAAAAGCAAATTGGATGAGTGGGGAGTCAATGCTGGACTACAGTATTGCAACTCTAGATTCATCCCATTATAGAAAATAATCTAGAGTTGCAAATTGCGGCTAGCAATGACTAAACCACATTGACACGACACTATTAGACTCTCGTAGAGTCTAAATCTTAGGCTAACACGGCACCACAGATGACAAGAAAACAATGCCTGTCCCGCATAGCTGCCACTGGCCGCCTGGAACGTCTGATGGTGAATGTATATGGGCGTCATCATCGCCAGGCCCTTTCTGACGTACCTTCTGTGTACACTGTTTATCATTGTTGTGATCATGATACGTAATAATCCATCCATGCTAACGCACAGTTAGGTAGTATGGCTATAGCCATGGTTCACATGACAGTCATGTTTCAGGGCTAGTATGGCGATATCACTGGCGAACGTTCAACTTGAAAACAACCATTACACACAAAGTCTCCGGGTGTCTAAAAGTGTATTAAAAAACAACAACAAAGACAGCTTCCATATGCTTAGGCTACTAACGTCATTGCAGGCTAGCGTTTTGTGCTGCTAACGGCTAGGTAGCCAAGTTCGCTAGCACAGTTGCTGAAGTCAGAAATAAACAAAGAATTGAGACTTACCGACACCGGCGGCAGGGCCGTGGACTTCAGACTGCCACGCGGACAGGGAAATACATGTATGCCTCTTCTGTGAAGCGAGGCTCTGCTTGCACTTCAGCAATGTGTTGTTGTTGTGTTCAAATTTAAATGGTGTGGTGTTTTTGTTCATGTATCTCTCAACTGAACTCTCCCGTTGTCTCTCTGCCTGCCTGAACTGACTGAAATTGTACTTGGTCGCGCGTCGGTGTCGCGCACCGGAAAGTAGACGATCTAAAAGCTCACAACGCGTCGCAGTGCGAGGAGTTGTGAGCTTTTAGATCGGCTATTGTCGGTGCGCGACACAGCAGGCTGCAGGCCCCCTGCCCAATGGGTTGCCAGGTTTCAGTAAAACCCCCATGCGCGCGTCCCAGCAGAGGAACGGTTGATTGGACTTTAAATATATATATATATTATATATATATATATATATATATATACAGGGGCGTCTGGGAGAAATGCGAGGCCCTGTGCGAGATTTCTGTGCGAGGCCCTGCGCTCGCAGCAAAAGTAATACCTATACCTATACATACCTTTTATATATATATATATATATATATATATTTTTTTTTATGGGCGGCAGCCGCAGACTGATTCGACTCGCTGTTTAAAAGTTGTTTATATTGATAGTTTTTTGTTCCACTTTTGGTTTGGCAATGTAAACGTATGTTTCTCAATAAAGCTCTTTTTAATTGAAGAGAGAGAGAGAGAGAGAGAGAGAGAGAGAGAGAAAGAAACACAAACCTTACTTCAAAATTAAGTTTTGATTTCTAACTGTTTTTTTAGGGCCTCAAAGGCCCTAAAAACTAGGCTCCAGACTTCCCAAAACAAACTGGTCAGGCTCCTACTTGGCCTCACCCCCCGATCCCACCTCACCCCTGCCCACTTTGACAGGCTGGAATGTTAGGGTCGACGACAGAGTATGTGGAACGCCCTACCAACAGTCATTAAGACATGCAAATCCCTAGATTCCTTCAAAACCGCTCTCAAAGGGCACCTACGGACGGCTGCAATTCGAAACTGGCCCCTGTAAAATCTGAATCCCCCCCCCCCCACCGCCCACCCCTTTTTCCCCTCACTGTATATGTTTCTTTTCCCTTTTTACCTCCTTTATGATGAATTCCTGTTCTGTTCTTTGACTATATAGAAGTGTCTATTTGTACATCTCTAAATGTTTTGATGAATTGAACAAGGTGGACCCTCTTGTAAGTGTAATGCTTAATTGGGTCGTCCACTCACAGTTAACAGTCTTTGTATTGAGTTTGTGCTTGAAATTTACTGTAATTCTGCAAACTAGCTGTTAATAAATATTTCAATCAAACAATCAATCAATGGTTTTGGGTATAGGCCAGGGGTGTGTGTGTGTGTGTGTGTGTGTGTGTGTGTGTGTGTGTGTGTGTGTGTGTGTGTGTGTGTGTGTGTGTGGGGCCCGTCTTCACTTTTCGAAATTCTGGGGCAAGCCGTCTTCACTTTTCGCGGGGGCGAGTTGGCAAAGGGGCGAGATGACCTGTTACCGTATAGTAGAGAATCAGGAGTTACTAGGTAGCTTTTAGAAGATACGTGCAAGACGATACTAGTCTGTTGTGTGTTTCCACTGATTGATTTGCCAGAAAGTACTACAAAGCTACTGTTTTCTTGTGAATGTGGGCATTGCATTGAGGTCGGAAAAAGTGCAGATGAAATTTGTAATTCGTGTAATAACTCAATATGTCCACTAGAGTGTGACAGAGTACATACAATAGATATGCAATAATCAGAATGCAGGTTAAATGCAGGATATCCTTTTTGTTACTGTTGTGATCACTGAGCACTTGACTTAAACTTGACTTTAATTGTAATTAAAGATTCAAATCAATGAGCATGTGCCTTGTAAATATTGACCCAAAATTGTAGTAGAGCTATTTAGCTCATATTCTCATATATTCAAAGCAAGGGCCCTATTTATATGAAAATGTTCCCCAAAAATGATTGTGCATATGTGCTTTATTTTAGTTTTTGTATGTTAACACATTATAACAGGCTGCAGTGGTTAAAGGTGGTCTCCCTACTCCCTAATTACACTGACACATCTGTATTGCATTGAAACACAGGGTTCAGAACCCGGGTAGGACATGAAAGTTATGGATTGGAGCTTTAAAACATTTTATATTTGATTATAGGAGTAGCCTATAACAAGCATTAAATTAAACACACCCGGATGTCCTGTTAAACCAATAAGCATTTTATGATAAAATCTGTGAACATTGCAATGTAACATCTTAAAACACAGCATGTATACCTCACATCATACAGTCCACGAATGAATCATTGACAAGCCTTTGATAAATAACATCTCAAGCTTTGTAAACAGGAAACTTCAATGTGAAGGCAAATGCAATTATTTAATAATACTGTACATGACATTAAATAAAATATAACAATGAATAAAAAATATAATTACGTTGACAAAAAAGACAAATGCGCTTCTGCACTTTCAAAAGTGTAAATATATAGAAGCTGATTGTTCAAAAGCTGAACGCAAAATGTAGGCTACTTTTCATGAAACGAAGGTAGAATTTCAGGAAAGTAATGCTTACTTTTATTGTAGCCTACCCCACGTAACGTTTATGTGTCATAAAGAAAACAAAAGTCTGATCAAGTTTCTGGTTTTGATGACACTGGAAAGAAGATCTCCGACAGAGATGAAACAAGGCCAAATTTTCAGAGGCAAACTATTCAGTGGTTTGAGTAGAAGGTGTAATAATTTGCTAAACTTTTAGATGAGACAGTTTCCTTGTTGTAGGAGCTACTGTTGTGTGCAGCAGAGGCCAAGTCTTCACACTTGATGTTGCTGGGTGATCTCTGTGTGCTCGACTCACTCAGAGACAAACGTCTCCTCTTGCAAGCGGTGGAGTAGGCCCCAGAGTCTGCCTTGTCTAATAATGGCGATGCCTGTGTGTCTGTCCACGGTGAGGCCAGACCTCCATTGCCACTGATCTCATCCTCTATCCGTGGCTCATGCTTCTCTGAGTCTTCTCTGTAACCAGTCATGGGGACGGGCTTGGGAGACCAGGGCAGGTTAGGAGGGGTGACCTTTCTCTGGTATGTCCCCCGGGCCCCCCAGCCTGTAGACATGGTGAAGGGAGATTCTGGATAGTAACTGAGGGCATGGGATGTTGGGACGGACAGGGATTTGATACCGTATGTAAGCAGGGAGCTTGAATAGTCGCCCTCATATGGGGTGAGTTCTATCTTATTGGTACAGCTGCCACTTCCCCCTTGCTGCATGGAGGCGACGAACCACCTCTGTGAGGCTGCATCCTCCATCTGAGAGGAGAGCAGGCTACTGGTCTGTGGCACCGTCCTCTCGCTGTTGTAAAACCGGTTCTGGGGCAGGTTGTTGACGAACTGGTCCTGGAAGAAGGGCTGCATGCCGTAGCGAGCCCCGGGGACGATCTGATGGGAGCGAGGCGAGTCAGTTGGGGACGGTGTGAGGCGATCGCTCTCAGTGACAGTATACATCCTGAAAAACATGCAGTAATAAATTTGATATATTGGGCACAGTCGAGGTAGCAAAATATCATGATGTGTTAAATATGTCCCTGCTAAAGGCAGCAAATGTTCATATAAAATTGGGGCATGAAATGTGAAAGACTTTAGGAAATGTACATGCCAAAACAAAGTTTGCAATTATTAAAATAAATTGTCATATACAGTGATACTATACTGACTATATGACAATTTACAATTTAGGCAAGCAGACTCTTAATCCAGAGTGATTTACAGATACAAGGAAAACCAATGAACCATCATAACACCATCATAAATCATCAGTCTAAAATATATAATCTGTGTGCATTCATTGAAACTACGCCAGGTCAACTAAATGACAAGATTATGAAGATTATGGAGCATGGTAGGCTACTCACGAATCATAGTTGTCCCTGAATCCTTTTGCAAAGGGGTTGTGGTCTATTTTAAGCTGTGTGATCTAGAAAAACCAAAGACAGCAAAAAAAGAGAAAAATAAATCACACCTGTGTGAACTGCAACTATACATTTATTGTTATAGTTACTGTACTCTACTGTGGTTTGTACTGTAGTGTACTGTACAGGTGTCCCCGGAACATCCAGACCCTCGGGAACGCGGCCAGGGTGCCGGCCTGGTTCTAGGGAGCCGCCCGCGTCCGAATCGGTCGAGAAATTACAGTTACCATGTGGGGGTCCCCGGGGGTCCCTGGAACATCCAGAGCCCCATGAACGGCCCAGGGCTCGTACTGTAGTGTACTCTGTGCCAATTTACTCTGTGCTAACTGTACAGGCCACTTTAGGTGTTGCAGCTTTCCATGCTCGGACATACATACATACAGACACAGAGACAGAAATATGGACACACATAGCTCCGTAATGGAGCGGAGGCACCACCAAAAATAATAGGCCAATGTGAAAAGGGTGCCATTTCTTCTTACGCTTTTGATGGCAATTGGATGATTTGAGGCATTTTGTTCCAAAAATGTGTTTTGCAAAAATCCACCTGTTGGTGGTGTTATAACAGGCCAATGTGAAGAGGGTGGGATATATTCCTCAGCCTATGAAAGTGCGTGCGTGCGTGCGTGCATGCGCGCGCGTGTGTGTGTGTGTGTGTGTGTGTGTGTGTGTGTGTGTGTGTGTGTGTGTGTGTGTGTGTGTGTGTGTGTGTGTGTGTGTGTGTGTGTGTGTGTGTGTGTGCTTGTGTGAAGTTTGGCATCGACAGGGTTAAGTAGGCCTATATTATATTACAATTCACAAACAATTCACAAACATGTGGGCTTGACATTAAGGCTTGTCCTGTTGTCCGGGACAAGTAATAAATCATTCCGGATAAGTGCATTAAAATTAGACTGTCTGCATTTAAACTTGTAGCAATGCGTGATGTGTATACTCACCCAATAATTACTTCCTAAGACTTGGTGGAGTCAGATACTGTCCTCTATACATATCCATTTGAAAGTTCTGGCAGAAAACGTGGGTGTAATATTGTCACTTTTCCAAGAGGAAAACTGGACTTAAAATATGAATACATGTTGCGATTGGTGTGGGGTAATTGATCACAACACCTATTCTGTGTACCCCAGACGTTTATGCTTACTAAAGGAAGTTTTGATATGTTCAGTCCTGCACTCATTCCGCGGGCCCCTCGCCGGAAAGAATGTCTTCCTTGTCCAGCTCCTTGTGGAAAAGTGGAGATATTAATTTTTTTCTGCCAGAAGTCTTCGGAATGAATTATTGGGTGCACACGTAGTGCTACAAGTTTAAATGCAGCGGATGTCACACTGCTAACCGCGAGCGGGTGGGACCGATCTATGGCTGTGTATTTGGAATACATGAAATGTAAGACATTCTAGGGATATTAAACTGAGAATATGCATCTAATATTGAAATAGTCACCAAAATTACAGTTAGTTGATACATTTTGTGACTGGGCAAGTAAATGGGAAATTGACTTGTCCAAAGGACAAAAACTTAATGTCAAGCCCTAATAAAAATGATATGTAAAAACGTGGGTATTTCATTTTCCCACAGTCATGCTTACATCAGTGTTCTGGTAGGCAGTGACAGCTATAAATTGGGTCTCTGGAAAGGTATAGGTGTGCGTTTTGACCTCATTGTTAATGCTGCCATCCGCATCTTCAGTCACCTCCACTATGTGCAGCCTGGGCTGGTACTTATGTAAAGACTGTAGAACAATCATCTGTGTGCATGAAAGAAAGAAAGAAAAAGAAAGAAAGACAATTAAGGACAAAGTCATATTTTTTACTGTAATGAGACAAATTCATTAGGCCTAATTTTTTTTCTTCAAAAATCCATCCATTTTACACTTACAATGCGGCTCTTTTATTATTCTATTATTGTTTGATTATGATTATTACGGTTTGGATAGGCTATATTCGTTATACAGTTGTCTGCCAAATGTGTTTCTTATATGTGATAAAACATGGAGAGATTTCTGTAAAATGGATAAATAAAATGGATAAATAAACAAAACAGTATTCTGATGAAAATAAATTAGATCTCATTTATTTGTTTGATTTTCCTAACCTGCGAACTGTTACTGCCACCCTTGTTGTTAGTGAGTTTCAGCTTGCCAAAGGAAATCTCCTGTCTCATCCAATGGGACCCATTGTTCGGAGATTCTGGATGGATGTACACTTTGTTCCCTTAAAAAAGGGGGGAAAAAGGTTTTACTGACTTCAAACTTTTTGCCATACACTGCGCATAAACATCGATTCATTTGTAAAAGTAATTTAGACCTATCCCAGACGCAATTAGTATAGACTATCACTATAGTCTCTAATATATAGGAATGTGTGGAGGGCAGCGATCCAGGAAGCCCGAGTTGGTGTTGGCTATATAGCAGCAGCAATAATATATAAGGCTACCTTGCATATTGTTGTCTGCTTTGCCGCAGGTGACCCATTTGCCCCCTTGAAACCGCCAGTGGTTAGGATCCGCCAGCACGATTTCCACAACCACATTGTAATGTGCTGTCAGGTTGAGACCGGTGATGTTAAAACTGAGAAACGGAAACATCCGTCTGCACAAAATAAGAAACAGCGAGAGATGGATGGATGGATGGAGACAGGAATCACAGGAGCGGATAGTATACGGCTATATACTTTAGTATAATTATATAGCTGAATTAATGCATTCAGATTCAGCCTAATAGGCGCCTAATGAGACCATCCCTCACCTGCCCTGCTTGGTGATAATCATCTCTGTCTGGTGACGGTGGAACTTGAGCCACAGGGGCCGGTTACAGAGGTAGACTTGGGCCCTGAGTCCTGGTCCGGTGGTGTGTAAGGACAGTGTGCTGGGGTAGGGCGGGTAAATGCAACCAGAACTCTGGCCGAATTGATTAGGCGAGCTGAACTGATTGCGCCCGTTGGTACACATGGCTCTCATGGGAGGCAAGCCGAGGTGAAGCGCAGAGGGATACCTCCCGCTGTGTGGAGGATAAACTGTTCCGGACTGGCCCGCATAGGGGACAAAGGAGCATGGATTCGTCGCGTCTGGACTTTGTTTGGTGGACGGCGTCGGGATATAGTAGCGGTCTGCTGCTGTGTATCGGCTGCCACTCGTTAGATCGTCACCCTCGGTGGTGGGAGATTTTCGTCTCTCATCCGTTACATCCTTGGGTGAGGGGAAGGTGTTGCTCTCTGCTTCAGTTCCGAGCATGTCGCTTTTCTTCTCGAATCTTTTTTTGTTTTTACAGAATTACGGATTTCTTACTTTTCTCCTAAATTAGACAATGTCCCAGGTCACTGGTCAAAAGTCACTGCATGGATGTCTCTGTTGCCGGCCGGGTTGCTTCTGATTAAGTGATTTTCTGCTGTAAATAAATGTAAAATGTACATGTTAGTTTGCCCAATCATATTTTCATAATTTCTAACACAATTACAGTTTTTTTTCCTCCAACTTCATGCATGCATGCATGCTTACACTTTGGAGGCATATTTTGTTACAACAAAACCAATAGAAAATAATGGTTGATATTATTGATGCTTTTATTGTTCCACAGAATAGAATAGTCTCTGAAGACTGTCTTTTGGTTTTCTGGACGTTTTTGGCAATACTGTAAATCACAATCGGATGTTATTATTATTATTATTATTATTAGCTATATAATAATCATTATTGTTATTTTAAGCCAAGACATTTGGTGCTGCCTATATAGTGAAACTGTTGGTTTAGATTTAATTCAGATAATAGATTTTTATTTGTTTGTTTTGTTGTTGTTGAGTGATTACTTTATCCCACAGGCCTATACAACATATCATGCATAATGCACAAATTATTTGCACATGATGTACAACAACATATAACATAAATGTTCTGATGAATTGAAAATGCTAAACAAGTGTAATGCTTTATGGTGTCGTCCACAGTAAGTTTTGTATTTGAGTTGTGCTTTCGTTTGAAATGAACCTATTCCAATAAATAGGCCTACTAATAAATCAATCAATTGCACTCAGCGTATCAGCGTCTATAACGATGCAAAAAACACTATGACTATAGCATGCGGTAGGTCGGTAAAAAAAGGCGCAGTTGGGAAATATGATTATTATTACTTTTTAAGTAGTCTACAGATATATTTATTTTGCAGTGCCGTGATTTCAATTTATGTAGGCCTACATTCGGAATTCCACTGAGGCCCGAAGACTTAAGTGAATTAAGGGAGCTATATTTTTCTCTCCAATAAGGTCATGTTTCTCAAAACAAAACACTCAGATGTCAGAAAGATAATGATGAGCAAATGGCATATAGCTTAATTAGTCCTATAAGAAAAAGTTGGATGTCAACTTGAACATTTTTAAAATAACTGTTAATTGATGATCCCTTTATTGCAGATAGTCCCGTTTAAAAATGCATTGCATTTAGGACTATAGAAGAAGCAATAAATTAAACTTACCAATTAGGCTACGGTCCTGTCCACGTCGTTATCAAATGATGTCCAAATCTTACCGTTATTAGGAAAAGGGGGGAAAGAAGAGAAAAGAAAATAGAAATATCGGCAACATTTGTTGTAAAGAGCTTCGGCACATGAAAACAACAGGCTTAATTAGAACGCTAGAAGTAAAATAGCTCAACTAGAATAACGCCCGAGGCGCGTGTTGGAGGCAGAGGTGCAGTCAGGGTCTGTCTGTCTTGAAGCGCTCTCTCTCTCTGCGCTTCACAAGTGTGATGATGACGCATAGATATAGCAGCCTATTATCAAAGCGCTACTGATCTCCAGGAAGGTGGGGGGATATGGGACGTCCTTATTTCATTATTGATAATATGACTATATACTAGTATTATATACTTCTATATTTCTGAACCTATATAGCACTTAATATAGTGTGGTTGCCAAACTATAGTTTTACGTTATTAGTGTGGTTGCCCAGGGAATTACCCAGCTTTATAATAGTAACCCAAAAAAGTGAACTATACTGAGCCCACACGGTTTCTTCATGTGGTCGGTGCAACCACATTTGCAATTTCCCCTTGCAAAAACCATAAAACATTTTGTTGGGGTCAAAGGCTAACTTTAAATGTTCAATGTTTGTGATAATTGATCCCCACCCTCACTTCATAAGGCCATGGCATAGGCAGTGTATGTTGACACCTCTCAAATAAACACTCCACACATCAAATAATTGACCATTGCTTACACAACAAACAAACTATTGTATTGGTAAAAAGCCCAAGGTAAATCACCTCTTCTCATTGCATTGATCGATATTTGATTTGATGGCAACAGAAGTTCAGGAATAGTAGCCTATATAGGCCTACTGCCTGGATGCTGAAATTCTGTGGCCACATGATTTTACTGATTAACCCGTTGGCAGCTAGCCTAAATCTTACGTGAGACAACAAATGAAGCAACAAGTGCTCAGAAAGTATAGAAATAATGTATGAGCATTTTAAATTGCCTATATTGTAGAATTATCCATGTCCTCATACTATGATAGAGTGCGTTCTCCGAAGACTGAAATCCATATCTCCAACACACACACACGCACGCACGCACGCACACACACACACACACACACACACACACACACACACACACTCACACACACACACACACACACACACACACACACACACACACACACACACACACACACACACACACACACACACACTGTGTGCCAAGTACCATGATGTCACACACTCACATATACAGACTCATGCTGTGCTTATGGCAAAAGCAGTGAGTCAGAAGTGAGAATGTGGTGTTTTGACACTCTTCGTTTTTCCACAGTATGGAGTGGCTTGACATCCCCTCACTGACTCACTGAGCATACCCCTTTAATGAAATCAGAGAATTAAGTCAACATTCTTTTCCCTTAATTTTAAACTTTTCTCCAGCCATCCTATTATTCTTTTATTCAAATTAATTCAGATTCATCCGCTCAGCCACCAAATTATAGCCTCCATAAAAAATGTTTGATATTCCCAATGTAATACCATCAATACTGACCCATGACTGATGCTACAGAGGGGATAAACTTGACAGATACTTCTGTCATTGATGTACTTACCAAATATTTACTTTGTTCTTAGATTACTTTAATATATCATAATGTGTTCCACAGTTGTGTGTTACATATTGACTATATCATTTGTATACATTTTAAAGGTAATTCCAAGTGCTTTACATTAAAGATTCAGACAAGAGAAACATTGATATACAATAAGAACAAGACCTGCAGTTTTCTGGGAGTTTGCTACACTATAATGTGGTGCATAAAAACTGAAAGTTCTCCATGATGTTCAGTTATAGGATCGGGATCGAGAAGGCATGCCCAGACGACCTGAGAGGTCTATATGGTTCATAATGCACACGATCAGAAATATATTTTGGCCCTGAAACATTCAATGCTTTATAATCCAACAGTAGTATTTTTGAAATAAATTATTTGACAAACAGTAAGCCAGTGCAAAGATCTCATAACTGTCTGGAGTGAATGATGTTCCCCTTTCTTGGCATTAGTAAGAACTTGATCATAGCGTTCCGATACATTTTGTAGGAGGACCTGTAAAAACACTGTTACAGTCTACTGAAGATGAATGCAAAGACAGATTCTTCCAAGTCCTGCTGAGACATAAGTCTTTTAATCCTTGCTTTTAATCTGACTTTGTAATTGTTTTGAGCCAGACTAATGGTCTGACTCTTGGTCACAGTCGAGGTTCCCCTAGCTGTGCTTGGTTTTTGACACATCTAAAGGGTTATTTCTGACATATTGCCATCAGGCCTGCCATCCTACTGTGGTGCCCATGCCAGGCAGGAGGAAAGAGCTGGTGACCTGGCTGCCACCACCCTGCCCTAGGCCACTGCCACCCCGGAGGGAGCAGAAGGTCTGTTGGCCCCGAAGCCATGCCAGGAACTCTGCACTGTGAGGAACTCTGCCGGCTATAGTTTGTGATTTCACAATGGGTATACTCTCAGGGGATTTTTACCTCCTAGAACACAGTCTTTTATAGGAAGGACGTACATGCATTTATAGTTAAAAGTCAGTTGGTTGTTTGTTGTCACTGCAATTACATCCGAGGGAATTTTCTTTTAGGTGAAATGACAACTGCCCTAACCATTGCCAATTGCAGACAACAGGAGTGAAATAGTTTTCATGGGCTTCAAACACCAGAAGGTGAAGCCCTCCAGAGATCCCCTTCCTTGACTTCCCCCCTACACTTATACTTATGGTTGAGTCCTATGTCCTGTAAAGAGTAGCAGCAGGAGCGGACCATCACATTTGGTGCCCAGCGTGGGGGCAGTTGGTGAGCTGATAATGTTCCAGCTATCCCACAGAGATACACTTCTGCCTCTCCGTCAAGATTTGGTGTTTTCTCATTTGCATTTGCTAATGAGATCCTGTTTGCATGACTTTATGATGGAAGACATTCTGTCTGAAGGAAATTACTCTCTTATTTCTGAGCAAACACAGTGTGCTGATTTAGACAAAGAAATGACTAATGTTTTTTTTTTAACCAGGTTGAGAGATTAGGCACCACAACCAAAATGTTGCAGACAAGCACATACTACAACCACAGTAAAAGCTACACTGATATTAAAATGTTATACACTATGTGAGGCCTGATTAAGTATGGAAACCATACTGGTATTCACCACAAGTTGAAGGCTCACCTACGGTGATAGCCAGTGTAGAACACTGCAGTGCATCAACCCTACAGAATGATTAAAATTACTTATTTTGTCTAGCTAGCCATTAAGATGGTCGGTTTGTGTGTCTGTGTCTGTTTTTTTAATGATGCACTCACTCACGCACACACACACACACACACACACACACACACACACACACACGCACGCACGCACGCACGCGCACACACACACACACACACACACACACACACACACACACACACACACACACACACACACACACAGAGAGAGAGAGATACCTGTCCTTATATTCCGTAATGTATAGCCTAAAAAAGTTATAATATTGATGATGAATATGGCATACAGCTACACTCATGAAAATCCATATAAGATATCAGAACATCTCACGAGGAAGTAGCTATATTCCACTAAATGTAATTGTGTTCAACTTAGGTTCAGGAGTAGAGACCACGGCCACTCCCCATTCTCAATCGCTTCCCTATCTACCACCATAGACATATAAAGGTTAAAGGACCGCTCCTCCAGTAGAGCAACAATGGTGGTCAGCTCCCGGGACTTCGCCCCCACCCAGCGTCTCGCTCTAACCTTGGGTTCCTCATCTAATTTTGTTTCAATTGACCTTATGCACACTGTTGCCACACTGTGTGGCCTTGGTCTTTCCCCAATGGGACTGATCGAGGGTAGCTACTGGGACGTAGGTCGGGACTTGATCACCCTGGCTGGGTCGCCTGAGTGAGGGGTATGATGTTCTAGAGACCCGAAACCCCCACAACCTTGGGATACATCACTGAGGATGGTGCATCCATGCAATGTTTTTTGTTATACTAATACTTCATACCAATGGTTTGCGGACCTCCAGGGGTCATTCAGAAAGAAAAAATAATCATCATCATCCTCATTGTAACCACCACTCATTTTATATCCATAATATTCATATTACTGCTGCCAATAAAGACACATTCAAAAGCATCCGTTTGAAACCTTGGCCAAATTTGCAAATCAGCAAATGTCAGCTAATATCAGCAGCACCCCTAAAAGACTGTAACAAGCTACTGCGGGTGCACTGCAGTGTGTAAGACCACAACACAATCGTGGTGTCATTATCAACATGCTTTGTGTTGGCCATGCCTTTACTTTTACAAACGAGATATATAGCTTACAAATTTACAATGCATCGTTTTTTGATAAATAACACAGCAATATAAAAAGAACAAATGCATGATCTGTATTGTTTAATGAAATATTACTTTATCCAGTGGGGTGGAAGGAATATTTTCTGCATTATGTGGCCTCTCTGTGCAAGCCAGCAGAGCCCGAGTATGTTTTTTCTGATATGGGAATCTGCTGACTGCAGTATCACTTTATGATTAACAATTTAACTATGATCCCCTTCCTTCCCATTGTTATTCCACAGATGACTGCAAGTCAGAACGAAATACGAGCAATGGCATGCAGGCTTCATTAGATTCATTGATTGATTTACTGTTTTCCATGGCTGTATAATCACTTCCCCACCAAGGTAATTTGTAAGCTCTTTATGGTTCAGAGGTATAAGCCTGAGAGTTAATTAATCAGCTTTGTTTAGAAGTTTTGAACTGTGATAGTGGGTGATGACTGAAGAAGACCACAAAGCCTTTGTGGGATAGAATGTCTTGTTTACCATGAGAAAAGTTTAAAACAAAACAGGTAAAGATGGTTGAAACTGAAAGTTATATTTGATTCATTGGCTTTATTTATTTGCACGTTTCCTCTCTTGAGTTTTCATAGTGTTCAGTCCAGATGTGTCTCAAGAACATGGGTGCTTGGTCGCTTCTTTGTTCTAAACAAAATAAGTCAATAGAAGATTGTTTACTACAAACAATTATTTCATTTATTCACAGCGTTGCGTTATTATAATAATTTATCATGCTCTAGCCAACTATAGCTTAGTTTTCCATGTCAATATTGTCATTGGCGTATCTGCACTGTAGTAAATTATATCAGCTACTTATGACGTTCAATCTTTCTACGTTTCACAGTGAATGATACTACCAGTCCTCTGTTACTTCCCTTGTAGTTCAAAGCATTGGTACACTCTGGCCTTTGACAGTCTTAATTGAAGGCCCTCCTTGCTTTAATTGGTTTTTTCTTGTATGTGAATGGAAGCATGTCTGAGGGTTAAATGAATCTTAATAAGAGCTTTAATCCGGTCATTAACAGAGAAACATGAGGTGTTGAGAGCAGTGAAGAGAGGTTGATAATTGAGAGGTTGGCTTCTTTCTCCCTGTGCTGTGCTGTGTGTGTGTGTGTGTGTGTGTGTGTGTGTGTGTGTGTGTGTGTGTGTGTGCGCGCGCGTGCGTGCATGCGTGTGTGTGTGTGTGTGTGTGTGTGTGTGTGTGTGTGTGTGTGCGTGCGTGTGATGTGTGAACATGACGACTATGGGGATGTGGAGGTCGGACAAAAGCGTTTGATGTATGTGAAACGGTCCCTTTGAGATTGATAGTGTGACAGTATGAAGTTTACGGTTTCGTATTTAATTAAGGCTAATTTGTATAACTCAAATTAACAATCAATGAAATCAATTTTCCTGATCCATCACCCTGAGGTGACAAAATAAGCTACCAACTGCTCACTGTACTCTTACACCCATGATTATCAGCTTTATTAATTGTTAAAACATTCCAGAGAAAGATACAGTTTAAAATATACTATAAAAAGTAAAAAAAAAGACTAGTATCGTCTTACACGTCTCTTCTAAAAGCTACCTCCTGCTTCTCTACTACTCTGCTGTCACATTCTCACCAAGTTGTTCTCGCTGTATATTTTAGCACCTATCCCCGTGTGAGGCTTGTGTTCGTCCATACCCCCCACCCCCACACGCACGTCGCACGCACGCACGCACTAACGCACACACACACACACACACACACACACACACACACACACACACACACACACACACACACACACACACACACACACACAGTGGATCAACAAAGACTAAAGAAACTGAACAAACGTGCTGCTTTACAATTCTGTTAAATATTCTGATTTGCATTATCCTTTCAAGTTGTTTTTCACTTTTTTTCAATGTAATTTATTAGAGACACACACACACACACACACACACACACACACATTCGCACACCTTCTGATCCTTTAAAAGCAGTGTCAAATGGTCACAAGCATCCAATATTATACACCTTCAGTGCTGATATTTATCAAATAAAACACTGGAGAAAGAAACAGCAGTAGCCTACCAACAAACAGCTTGCTCATACATGGTTGTGTCTGTGTGTGACTGAATTTGTGTATGGCTGTGAAGCGAAAAAGGTCTGATGATGGCAAGGAAACATCATGGCCAACATACAATCATAGTATGGGCATGTCTATTTGATTATGGAGTGTCTGCATGTGGGCTTGACAGGCAACCATATTTTCGAAGAAGGTCGGGCTGGAAACCTTGCATAAAGGCCAGAGCCAGCACTTTCTAGCAGGTCCTGAGAATGCAGGATCGTGGCTTAATTGATCTCCTAGAATCTATAGGTCCAGGAGATCAATTTAGCTAGGACCATAATGACACACTGGACTGGCTTGCTGCAAGGAGCTGAAGGTCTAAGGACATACGACAGAAGAAGAATGCACTTGCAGGATAACTTCATGGAGTCAAATGCAGCAGCACAAGCTCTCTTTCCCACTCCTCATCCTGGCCGAGAGTTGTTCCCTAGAATGAACATAGGCCAGATGAATCGTTGCTGCAAATCAGCCATGAGAGCATGGGAGTGATGGTTGACTGGTTGATTGATTGATCGATTGAAAATGTTATTTCATAGTATGTAGAATGAGTACATTTCAAACGAAAGCACAAGTCAATACAAAGACTGGTACTTTGTGAACGAAACCACGATAAAGCACTAAGACTTGTTTACAACAGGGTCCACCATTTTCAATTCATCAGAACATTTAAAGACTTACAAATGTATACTCTTCTATGACAAAACAGGAAATCATCATACAAAGAAAGTAAAAATGGTAAAACAAAACATGTACAGTATGGGGGGGAAAGTATAAGGTGGGGGGGAACTCACACATTTTTTATACGGGGGCCAGTTTCGAATTGCAGCCCTCCGCAGGTGCTCTTTGAGAGCGGTTTTGAAGGAGTCAAGTCAATTCATATGTCTTAATGGCTGTTGGTACTTGGTAGGGCATTCCACATTTTAGTGGCATAGGAGCGAAATTGATTTAATCCTTTGTTTGAGCCAATGCTGTGCATTGTGATGCTACATTAGCAGTAGATAGGATAGAACTACATAGGACTTCTAACCAAAGGAAATACACAGTATTCTATTCACGCTTTGTTCATGAAGTAGTGAATGTCTTTTAGTGCCCCCCCCCCCCCCCCCCCCCACACACACACACACACACAAACAAGAGCACACATCATTACTTCTGAAAGCTTTGAAAAAGTTTTTTACACATCCCAAAAAAAGAAAGAAAAAGCTATCGATCTTGAGCTTTGCCTTCTCTGTGATGAGTTCTTTCTGTCATAATGGAATGGCTCCCTGGCCATTTCTCCAGCCCATTCTTCATTTGGAGTAATTATAGATGGAGAGGTAAAAGATGTTTCCTTTTCATTGTATGTCCTACCCTGTGTGCATTCAGTGGAGCTCTTACCACTGCATTCTTATTAGGGATGCGTCTGAAAGCCCATCCACAGTAGTGTCCTCGGAAAATCCATGATGGTTGCTCATTGTTGGCATTAATGAGACAAGCAAACGAGGATGCCTTTTCAATAGGAACAAGTTTTACTTTTAGATAATTAACTGCATTCAGAGTCAGACACCCATGGTGCGTTGCAGGCAGCAGAGGTTATTTGCAGAGACCAGGCACTAGAGAGAAAACAGGTATAAAGGAAAAAAAACTTTATCAAAAGACAAGATGTTCTCTTATTGGAACTGTGTTCGAAAGTACCGGTATCTATTCAAATGGCATCTTCTTCATATGTTTTCTTTTCTTCTCTTCCTCGTGTCTCTCTCTCTCTCTCTCTCTCTCTCTCTCTTTGACCATGTTGCACAGTGTAATGAGGAAATACTCTAGTCTTTGTGGAACAGTCAAAGGTCTGCTGTCTTAATGAATGGCGAAGACACAGAGAGATTGAGTCATCTTCCTTGTTCCATAGTTCCCAAGCAAAGGCCCCAGTATGTCTCCTGAAGAAGGCCTCATCCATCTGATGTCGACTTGTTTCTTGTTAACAGGGGCATAAAGCGAAGGTAGAGGGGGAAAGTAATTTTCTTTCCCTGGCTATCTATTCTTTTGGTGGGGTTCTTCCATGTGGGTTTCTTCTAATGCGCTTTCACAGTGCTCATAATTATCTTGGCGAGAGGTTTTCAAGTGAGAACGAATGGGATCTATGAATCCTTCTTTCTTCAAGTCTCATATAGAAAAAGAGAAGTCATATTAACATTTCATTTCCTGGCTTTACCAATACAGACTTGTCTGCAAGCCCTATTTCTGTCTCGCATTACTTGGAAGGACAAAACAGTGTCACAGTAATTGAAGGGAATTAAAATGTGTTATTGCCATACAGTACAAAAGTAAAAAACCCATAGATATTCACCCTGAAGAGGAAGAGATAATGACTTCATTTTGGAAGTCGAAAAAGATGAAAATGTTTGAGAACCACATATTTAGAAGGCATTTGTAGAATTGGACTCAGGTCTTAATGGGTTAAATACAAAGCAAGTCTATGCTGGCTCTTGTTTCTTGTTTGGCTTCTGCTGAAATAGCTGATCTACAAGCTCACTGTAAATCTGCTTGTAAATTTGATGTTTTGCTGAACGTCCCCCACAATAGTGTTCATGTGGTTAAAACAGGTGAGAGTTTGGCAGTGTGCCGCCGGGTTCGACTCCCGATCCCGACACCCTTTACTGAATGTCACCCCCCCCAATGCCCCCCCAAAAAACGGTAAGAAAAAAAAGAAAATAAAAACGTCCTGCGGCCCACTTTTGTAAATACCATATCTGATTCAATAAAATTGTCTTGTCCAGTTTGTGCTGCAATTTAAAGTCAAGTGAGAAAGTCTTTAGTCCCGGACTGTGTTAGTGTCAGAGGGCACAAACGTTCCAGGTTTGGCAATAGAACCACAGCAGATTCATTGGAGTGGTAAAGCATACATATTCAAAATTCCCCTATCTCCCATCATCCATGCAACCTCACTAACAAACCTCCACCCCACCCCCACTCTTCTGACCTCCATCCCCAACTCTTCCGGCTGATTACTCGTAATGTAATTTTAATTAAAAACGGTGGTGTCAAAGGGTTTAGCCTGCCTGAGAAGCGGGTGCAGATTGTGGCGCAGTGGCAGACCCCTTCATTTGGTTGAAGGGAAATGCATCCTGACACCACTCGGGTGGCACCAACAAAAGCAGAGCCAAGATAAACAAAAAGACAAAATCACTTATGGAGAGGGGGGTTTAGCCAATGGAAATGTGATTTCAAATCTAATTAATATGTTTTTTACCTTAGATTTTCTACATTTGTCTACTGCTGTCAGGATCCGAAGACCTAAGAGAATCCTGCATGAAAGAATGATGTATAAAATTAAACATAAATAGCTACCTTTGTGACCAATTGTTAGATGCAATTACAGAGGACATGGGGTAATGCCTCAATAGAGAAAATGTGTGGTAATGTGAAAAGGATGGAAATTATTCTTGTATTTGGCCACCACTAAAGACAGCAGCAGGAGCAGTACCGGTATGTTTTCTTATGTTGATCTTAAATCAGTCCGAAATCTGTCACCATAACACACTCACACACACACACGCATGCACGCAGTACATGAGTAAAAAGCTACACAATTACTCTTCATTCTCCTGTCAAAATGCTTGTCATGCTCCTGTCATCATCATGCATTTTGATAGAAGAATTGCTGCTGCCAAATTTGATGGAGGTGACCTGTGGAAGGCGCCCCACAGCAGGGCTCAACAGTTGAGGTCCGCCGGTAGGTTTGTAATCCCATCACCCGAGCCGTTGGATTATTTGCTTTCCATCGACCCTGAAATGGCTCCCCACCACTCCGGCTTTACCACTCTCTAAGATCTCATCTCCACAACCCATCTGCTAGTCACCGCGGCACGACGTCTTGGAAATCACAGACTGTAAGAATGGAGTCGTGGGGATTGAGGCAAACTAAACTAAACTAAAGCTGCAAGCTTTGGCATCCTCTTCAACAAAACCACTGTCAGCATCTATTTCTGCAATTAGCGTAATAATAAATGTATGTGATTAACTAAATTATGCTTTTGTAATATGCATGTAAATTAAGATGGCACAATGATTCGACGGTCAAATCGGATAATCTTTTCGTCGTTTCATTTTGCCAATAATTATAACATAATTATTATCTGGTCAGCTTTTGCTCCTTTCCCTCATTTCACCATTACACAAGGGTTAATAAACCAGAACATTGTACAACCTATATCCCTATTCATCAGGCTCAGAGGGCCAATAAAATATCAGAGGCCATTACATATCATTTGATCAAAGCACACAAAACCATAGATAATAATAATCTTGTGTTATCCTTTTATCATACCCTTTGACAACAACAACCCATCAATGGCTGGCTTTCCAGAGGCGTCTAGTGTCAGTGACCCTTTAACACTCTCTGACAGCGGCCTTGTTGTGTTCTCGTCAGTGGACAGTTGGAGTGACCATGGGTTGGCCCCAGGCACTGAGGCATGGTGTAAGAGGGTTTAACTTTGCTAACCTCCCTTCTGCCAGGTTCATGAAGCCCTGCTGCTCGGGTAATATTGGATCGGTGGGTGAGAACCCATGCCGCTGCCATATCAGTCAGCATGCCAACCTGGTCTTGTAATAAAGAAGCATCCACAAGAGGTACACAGTAAACTCTGGAGTGTTAATTGAGTCTCAAAATAGACCCATAAGCGCAATTAATTTTTACACTGTATTAGGGTGCATGTTAGTCTGGTTTACAGAACCTACATGTTACATATTATCAATTTTATGGAGCCAGTACATTTTGCTACTGGGCTTGTCATTTTAAACAAATTCTATTATTATGAAGTATGTGTTTGAAACCGTGTTTTGAGTTATAGCTGCTGCGCAGGTTGGCTCTGTCATGAAAAATTAGAACAATTATCTGGAAATGTGATTTATTTAAACTAAAGTCTCCTCACATGCCTGCTGTCAAAAAGGATACAAGAGGAGTGTGCTGTTTGGAAGCCGTGTACATGATCAAGTCTCTGTCCTCAGGTCATGGGGTGACAGTGTATATTCAAGACAGGTTTCTAGAAAACACACACACACACACACACACACACACACACACACACACACACACACACACACACACACACACACACACACACACACACACACACACACACAGGTGATATAACAGATGCGAGCACAACAATTTGTGTGGAATTTACATTCATGTGCATTCGTGTGCAGGTGATAAACTGTGGTCTCACCGTCTCTCGTCAGTTGTGAGAACCTTTTCCTGCTTGTGGTAAGCACCAATTGTTTTTCTTACTGCCTTTTGCGATGAAAAGGACTTGCTAAACCTTGAAACTGTGGTGCTCCACAGTGGAGACTCGGAGTGCCGTCATGTTGAGCACCAGAGAGCTGTGAGAGTTGAGAGCTTAGCAGACAGATGTTGCATTTATTTTCTTCGTTGCCTGCTGGTAGCGGTGTGTGTGTGTGTGTGTGTGTGTGTGTGTGTGTGTGTGTGTGTGTGTGTGTGTGTGTGTGTGTGTGTGTGTGTGTGTGCGTGTGTGTGTGTGTGTGTGTGTGTGTGTGTGTGTGTGTGTGCGTGTGTGTGTGTGTTGCGTGCGTGTTTGTGTTTGCATTGACAGGGCAAGTGGCATTGGGGAGTGTACATGAATCTCATGCTTGTATCTGCCGGTGTTACTGAGCAGGTGTGTATGTAACTACTTCACATGGGATCCAGACAGCATGCTATAGCTATATACCTCATAGCTGATTGTGGTCACTGGCCAAAGTTGCAGGCTGCGAGTACACACTTAAAGTACAGTGTGGTTAAAGATCTTATTTGAACGCAGACAAGACTGAGCTTCTCTTCTTCCCAGCTACAGTAAGTCCTGCCCTATGCGGGAGCTAATGCCCTGGTAACGTCTGTCCCAACAGCCAGGAACCTTGGTGTTGTCCTGGTCAGTCAGCTCTCATTCAAAACAGACATCACAGACCTGGGCCATTGCTCAATGGTCCAGGCACTGTGGCTGGCAGTGTCTGGCAGTGTGCCGCGGGTTCGACTCCTGATCCCGACGGCCTTCACTGCATGTCTTCCCTCCATCTCTCTCCCCATTTCCTGTCAGCCTACTGTCTGTCCCTCCATAAAAAATAAAAAATAAAATAAAGGCGAAAGCCACACAAAAAACATAAAAAACAAAAACCACACATCACAGCTGTCACTCGATCCTGTAGGTTTACACTCTATAACATACGACGAATTAGACCGTTCCTCACCCAGGAGTCAGCCCAGCTCCTAATCCAGACAACAGTCTTGTCAAAACTTGACTATTGTAACTCCCTCCTTACTGGCCTGGCATGTGCACTTAAGCCTCTTCAACTGATCCACAATGCCGCAGCTCGCTTGGTCTTCAACCAGCCAAACTTCTCACACGTCTCCCCCCTTCTCCGCTCCCTCCATTGGCTCCCGTTTGCTGCCCGCACAGAATACAAAACTCTGATACTGGCATTCAAAGCAACCAAAGGTATGGCTCCCCCATATATTGCAAGTATGATCGAACCCTACAAACCCTCCCGCGCACTCAGATCAGCCAACGCAAGGAAGCTGGAAGTACCTTCACCAAAAACGCCGGGACAACGCTCCACACGTTCCAAACTCTTCTCCCTTCTGGCTCCAAAACTATGGAATGCACTTGAGCACTTCCCATTACAATCAGAACAGCAGCCTCACTCCCAATCTTCCGCCGTAGTCTGAAAACCCAGCTTTTCAGACTCCATCATGGCCGTAGCACTTGCCCTAGCCAGTCCTACAATTGCATTTTATGTAGTCATAGCACTTTGTAGTATATAGTAGGCCTATAGTATGTATAGTTTGGAAACATACCTTTTATGTTATCACTATCATATTTCCACTGGTGACCATTATGTGTATCTTTAAAGTGCACCAGACACCAGTTGTGGTTATGTGCAAAATTGCAAATGCAATGATGTCTTCCCTTTGTATTTAGGGTTTCTTCTTGGAGGCTGAAACTTGATGTCAAAAACGTGCCAATGAAAAATTATTATCCCTCCCTCTTTATCTTACAACACAGCTGTGGGTGCGGCTTCAGTTCAGGTGGATCACCACTAGTGGTGGATATCGCTTGCAATCTCACGATGGATAGGCCTATATGTATCGCGATACAGAGGCCACGACCAATTCACCTATCGCCCAGATGTTCGATCGATATATTGCCATAGCCAAGCAGCTCAAAACTAATGCCCAACTAATGTCAAAGATGCCAAAATTCCAGAAAAGGACATGTAGGCTACTGTATTTGGCCGTGGACCCCCATATGATGAAGAGGGAATCCCCAAAAATCGTGTGATGGTTATAAGCAAAAAAAGAGTAGGCCTAAATGTTTTTTAATGTTGAAACCATTCAAACCTATGACCGAGGTCCCCCATGCAGGCACTCATTTTTCCCCTCTCTACAATAAATCTCTTTGGTAAAAACTGAAGTCTTTGCTGAAGAGGGAATCCCCCAAAATCGTGTGATGATTTTAAATTGGTTATAAGAAAAAAAGAGTAGCCTAAATGTTGTTTAATGTTGAAACCATTAAAACCTATGACCGGGGTCCCCCAGGCACTCATTTTCCCCCCTCCACAATAAATCTCTTTGCTGAAAATAGCAGAATTTCAAGCTAAGCGGTCGATGTCACCTGACTCACCTCACACAATGACAATGTCATCATGTATTGTAGACTCAGAATATGGCTCGTTCGGAAATAGCACACTGAACGCACCTCGAGTGCACTGTGCAATGCAAACTAATGGGTGCACTCCAGGGGGGGGGGGGGGGGGGGGGGTGCGCTCCGGTGCGGTATTTCCCGTGTGTTTTGCCTGGGATATGTAGTTTTCTATGAGTCCTCATTTACGTCAGCGGAAGTGTTTTGAATGTAGCTCCAAGGATTCACGGTCACATTGGTTTTGGTTCCGTTTTGCTTGTTATAATGGAGGCAGCTAAAGCAGGTAATGATATCTATTCACTCTATATTAAATGCTTGGTATGTATTACACTGTTGACTGAACGCTTCCTTGACAACGTCAATAAAGCAACAGCGTCACTGAAAATAGCCCTGGTCCATACACACTTGCACGGAGCAAGTGTGTATCCCAGCTAGGCTAAGCTAACTACGGTTGCGTTATCTATTTAGCTGATAACGGACGAGTTTGACTTGCGCCCGTTAGGTTCCGTCGTGTCAATAATATTGGTAGTTGAATGGTCTGTCAGGTCGGTCATGACTCTATGGGTCATCCAAGCTGATGATGATGTAGCTAGCCCCAGTATGTTCCCTCAGCAGAGGGCACATATGGGGCTAATGATGATGATGATGGCGGTCTGTTTTCTTGTTTTCAGAAGAGATGCACCTAAGACATGTGGAGACAGATGTCCTGATTCCCAAAATGATGAGGGAGAAAGCCAAGGAACTATGTGTTAAAAACGTTGAAGGTGTGTGTGAGCCTGAGAGACTGTATGTTGTCAGTATAATAATTTCGCCATGGCAGCATAGTGAAGTATTGCGGATAGAGCTGGGTTATATGAACTATGCATACAGCTCATGAAAATAAAAAAATCCTATCAACAAATTAGAACATTTTACGAGACCACTAAAAAAAAGTATCTTTTGAACGAGAAATGTCGACCATCTGAAAAGTATATTTGTATGCAGTCAATACTTGGTCTGGGCTACTTTTGAAGAAATTATTTCATCAATGGGGCGTGGCATGGAGGTGATCAGCCTGTGGCACTGTTGAGGTGTTATGGAAGCCCAGGTTTGTTTGATAACAGCCGTAAATTAATTTGTATTTTTTAGTCTCATGTCATTCTCTGTGGGGTTCAGTTGGCTGGTCAGTTAAGCAATACCATGGTCGATATACTAGTAGTTTTGGCTCTGTGGGCAGGTGCCAAGTGCTGCCTGAAAAGGAAGATCAGCATCAACATAAAGCTTGTCAATGTACGGAGGCACACGGTACTGTAAAATATCATTATAGATGGTTGTGTTGATCCACTGACAGTGAAAACTTAACAATGGTTTCAACACAGCCATCTTTTTAGAGTACATTGTGCTTGTATGTTGACAAGGTTCATGGAGATGCTAATTTTCCTTTCCAGCTCGATTCGAACTACTATAGTAACTGGTGTACTGATCATGGTATTAATGTGCTTAACTGACCAGCGAACTGGCCTGACCTGAACCCCACAGAGAATCTAGGTTGTATTGTCAAGAGGAAGGTGTGAGACATGAGACTCAACAATACAGATGCATTTACGTCTGTTATCAAAGCAAACCTGGGCTTCCATAACACCTCAGTGACAGTGACAAAGGCTGATCACCAAGTATCGACAGCATATATTAATATCGACATTCCTCGTTGAAAAAAAATCTTTTTTTTAGTGGTCTCGTAAAATATTCGAATTTGTTGAGATAGGATTTTTAGATTTTTATAAGCTGTACGCCATAATCATCAAGATTAAAACGAAAAAAAGCTTTACTTTATGCACAATTAATTGAGAATATATGAAAGTTTCACATTTTGAATTATATTAGAGAAGAAAATGAACTTTTACACAATATTCTAATTAATTGAGATGGAGCTGTATTATAAATAATGCTGCCCCATGTCCTTCCTTCTCCTACTTAACTTTACACTGATTGACCTGACTTGACCAACTACAGGAGACGGCCACACAGCAGGGTCCAACATTATCATTTGCTCTACTGGGCAAATACTTCTCCAATCTGGGAAAATACCAAATACTATTCCAATCGGTTTGCCCCAGATTTCTACTTAACCTGCCATGGGGCTACCGTTGTCAGGCAGTGTGGTGCATATCTGTCTGTGTCCATTTTATGCCCACTAGAACAGTGCTCGTAGGGGGGTGATCAGGTGTGATCAATTGGCTAATAAAGGGCGAGGTTGTGCATCATTGTGGTGTTGTGTCAAATGCATGCCCCTTTTACACAATATTCATTGAGATGGAGCTGTATATATGGAACATGTATCTGGTTGTGGAAATGAGGCGATCCTATGTAACTATGACATACATGTTGGCATTGATCAGCAGATGTGACGATCACAAAATACATGACTACATGAAAGAGAGACTGTTAACCTCTAAATTTGATGCCACTGAAGAGCAGACTGATGTGAGCATGCGTGTGAGAGTTACAGCGGTAAGCTGCAGGCATGCAAAGCGCCATCTGCTGCAACTATGATACACGGGGCTTATGACACATTGAAGTTGTAGCAGTAATTAACAAGACAATTTCACAAATATCATTGACAAAACACCAGTATCACAGGAAAATATATAATTGACAAATTATGATATGTTGTGCTTTTTATGTCGGATGGCATGGAGCGTATTGTTGCAACAGTTTTAAAAAAACAAAGATTTCCGCTGTTCTCGGTTTTTTGTTTAATTAAATAAGTAATTGATAGAATATTCGCTAAGAAAATAATCGATAGTTGCAGCCCTTACCAATGTTACAATTGTATTTAGGCCAGCATGCCATTTATGAAATACAACTTTCAAAAAATTACATTAAGCAAAAATGTATGGTGGAAGGCCTATGGTCCGACGTGCAACAGTGAGACACATGCTTGAGTCCGACACATGCGTGGCCGGTTAAAACTTAAAACTCACCCATGGCTCCCGACATGCGTTGCCAGTGAAAACAAACCCGTGGGTCGCTGTGAGGTTAAGGTTTTGGGGTAGGGTGTCAGACTAATGCCTGTCGGACTCTTAGTACGTTGGAACAAACGCATGCACCCCCTAATGATATGTGCCCAGAAAGACCATGCTTTGCAGCCTCTATTACCGGTAGTACCCAGGGACAGAGTTGTGGGAATTGGTGATTAGATTAGTCACACTGCTTTGCTTCAACAAATTGCTTTTGCTGAGGTTTTTGACATCTGCATCCTGATGAAAGTGTCTGTGTGATAACCATACAGATGATGATGATAAAGGTAATTATGATGGTTGGTTGGTTGTTTACAGAGGATTTGTGAGGGCGTTGCAGTGTTTGGATGGAGAAGGCTGAGGGGGACCTGGTGGATAATTAAGGCCTTGAGAAAAAGCTTGCTAACTGGGTGAAGACCCCAAAGCCTTCAACACCTCTTTTACACTCGGAACCTAGCACCTTTCATCTTCAGTGCACCGCTAACCAGGACAGTGTTTAGTGATACATGCTTTCAGTGAAGCTGTTAGCCTTTCCTTATATTAAACATAATGGAGAATTACCACATTTAGCCCACTCTTTTTTTGCCTTGGTTGACACAGTGACACCAGAATAACATGACATGGTCTGAGCCATCTCAGCAATGTTGCAAATACTGCATCTTAACAATTGCGTAAAATATCTCTGACTAGAACCAATTAACCAGATGAGAGGATTTGGGAAACTTTATGGATCTCCGCAGTGGCACATAGTTGTGAGATGTTTTTTGGAAAACAAACAATTCATGTAAAAATCATCAATTCATGTTCAATACTCAATAGATTCACAATTTCACAAATAATTAATGCTGGTGAAAGTTAGGAGTTCTTACTGTATGTGTGATATGATATGTAAGCTTACCATAATTACATTCATTTTCAAGGGGTTTAGTGGAAAGAAACTCCATTCACTTTCAGTTGAGCACCACAGAGGGGAGGTGTGTATGCAGCTGACGCTCGTTAATGTTATTTGGCAAATTGGCAAGGCAATTAAGTTGCATCAAATAGAATTAAGTCTGCATCAAATAGAACTACACCTAATCTAAAGATGCCACCAAAGACAATTGTTTTTACAATTTGGTATTATATATAATACCCTCATTGGTATTATATTTTCTTTTTATTTGAGCTGTTGGAAATAACTAGGTTACACTTGGTAGATAAAGTCCAGATGAAAACAATAATATATGTATCTGTAGACTTGAAGGATATATAGATAATTTAAGGGTTGAGGTGAGCTTGCTTGTGGTAATTACTTTGTTTCTACTTATTCTATTCTCTGTGTCCCTCTCCTCTTCCCTCATGCCAGCCTTCAACGTTTGCTGTAAGGACAACGGTTTCTTCATGGTGTTTAAGTGTCGGGAAGAGAATGCTGCTTTGAAGGAGTGCCTCACATTACAGTGGGTGTTTTACAGTTTTCCCTGCAACACTTAGACGTATCATTGCTGTCCGGCAGAAACTAGAGTTCAGGCCCGAAAATTAAGTCCCGGCCCTACCTGGGCCCTCATCAAACCCTGTACACTCAAGACACTGTCCCCGCTGCCACACACACACACACACACACACACAGTAAAGGCCATCGGGATCGGGAGTCAAACCCGCGGCACACTCCCAGACTCGATTACCAGCCAAGGTGCCCAGACAGCTACGCCAGCTACCCAGGCTGTGATTTAACCTTTTTAACAAAACGTTTTGTTTAAACCAAAAAATATCGCTTACCCAGCCCTACCTTTTTAACAAGAGCTAAAATAAGAATTATATTGGATACATTTGCTTCTACTCAACAGCAACAAATCATTAGCATGACTTGCTTTAGTCATACTTCCTGCAGATATATGTATAATTGAGAAGGTGGTTTACATAGCTTTTTCTTACAGTATTAATGTCTTTGAATCTGACTTGTTTTATTTGTTACACTGTGGTCTGTGTCTGCCTTTTGTGTTGATTATTTTACAATCTTTCTCACTACCTCTACTAGTGGTGCTATTACTACTACTGCTAATAAAAGCAATGTTAATAATTTAGTTGATTTACTCTTTCAATAGCTACAGAGACCCTGTCTTCTTCGAGGAGTGCAAGCAAGAATACATCCGAGAGAAGTTGGAGTTTCAAAGGACGGGAGTTCCAACCAAGAACAGGCAACAGAAAGTCCCAACGAGCATGTAAACAAACAAAACAGAAATAAAAGCTATAAAGGAACAACATCCCTTCTTTTAAATTGAAGGCCTGGTGGTAGGCTGTATCAGAACCAACGCCAAAACCAGTCCGGTCTGTTAGTTTGGTGCGTTTAAAAACACCATGGTATCTGCTTTGGACTGGATTGGGTGGACTGACAGTGAATTATTTCCCAATTTTGGTGGTCTAGGTCTATGACGCTGGCATTAGATCAATTCAGTAATAGTAGCGATATACCCAGTCAACTACCACCAGATTCAATCTTGTAAGATCTACCCAAGCATTAAGGGTCAATGGACCAGATAGGAGCTTTTGTGTCATTGGCTATTTGCTGACCTTATAATAGTGTGTATATTGTACATACATTTTGGCTGATTGGATTGTTTAAACAAAGTGGTACAGCAAGAACAGGAGGAATAATGATGAGAATTGTGCTTTGCTTTCTTTATAGGGGCTTAATAATACCGTATGTCATCTGTTGAATGTGTGTGTATGTATATACCGGTATATGTATTTGTGTATACACACACACACACACACACACTAGTGTACTTTATTATGTCCAAGATCCATGGTAAAGATTTGTACTGTGGGTGCATTGTCACACTTAACCATCCAGGCTCCTACAATAATAAAATGCAATAAGTGTGTAAACTGGGTTTGATGGAATTTTCTTGTTTATAAAATGCATTTACCTGGGAAATCAAACATAACCAACCTGTGTTTTAAGTAACCTTTGGCCACAATGTATGTCAGCCAGTCACTGGAAATTGTGAATAACACACTTTATAGTATAAGGTTTTAGGTGGAAGATGACAGCCTAGTACACATACTGTACCAAATGCAATTATTTTGTATATGATTGTGAGGGGAATTGAATAAACATTTGACCTGAAAAGTGCATTCATCAAAGATGTAAAAAGTCTGAAATTGCTGTAACTGAATTCCCATTAAACATAATATGATTCATCTGTTTGTTACATGTTAACAGGTAGTATATATTAACCAATGAATATACAGGGATTGAAAAAACGTATGGGGGACGACGACAAAGATTTTGTAAAAAATTCTAATGCCCATATGTGGTCTGTTACTTTATAATGAAATACATAACGGTGTGGTCTCCTGTTTAACCTATGCAAAATGAATAATTAACAGCACTACGTTATTCTATATTCACATTAATCGTCTTTGCAAGTCAAAATTCTACACCTGCCATACTCTTCTTGCACTATTATACTTTAACTGCACCTTCATAAATCTGTTCATATCATTGCTGTCCGGTAGAAACCATGTAACTCTTGATTTTATTTTTTTGCATAAATCCGTTTACAACTGTGTTGGTTAAAATAATTATTGAACCATTGAAAAGTGCTCTAAGTGCTTTGACAAAAACCTCCTAACTCCACTTGAACTGAATGTTATTTTCATTTCATGAAAAATGAACATTTTGTAGTTAGGTGGTTTCTTCCAGACAGCAGAGATATATGGAACATAGGCTACTGTGAAGTTGTTCACACAAAGTCCACCTAATTTTGCTACTACAGGGAAAACATGATGATGCTCTTATTTGTTTGCTCTTTAAACAATCTGTTTTGCTGTTATCTATGCTGCTGCATTGTCTGAAGGAAAATAGATTTTTACTCTTATATACCTGTCCTGTACACAAGATGTAGCAATAAAGTCAACCTTGAACTACATATTTTTGTAAGTGAGATTGCCACCTCCACATAATCCTCCACAGAATAGCAAAGACCCAAGAATTGACTAGGTGGATATGTTACGTTACGTCAGATGAGTGATTTGATAATTTCACCAAATTGAATTGCAAGTATATTAGGCATATTATGAGCCATGGAACAATACCATACAGTCACATTCATTCTTTCATTTAATTTAAGTCATATTTACAAACAGTCTGAAGTGCAGTAATTCTAAAATATAATCCATATCTACTGTACATTGCATTTTGGTTTGCAAATCGTTCACAGAATTATGAAACTGCTGCTGTAAAATAACATTTCTTAGAAATTAAGAAATAATAGATCACAATTGCTATGGAACAGACTGAAAGAAAAATGGAAGAAAGAGAAAGAAATCTAATGACTATGGATGGCCCTTTGTGCACCAATTTGACAAGTCATAAATCACATTACACTGCAGGTTATAATTCACTTATCGTATGTAATTTCCCCGCCACGGCAAATAATTCTTTAACACATAAAACAATCTTAAGAGGGTAGAGGGAAGGCCAAAACCAATGGTTTGGAGTGCAAAACTCAGCCTGACAATACTTAAAGCCCGCCATATACATTTATACAGATATGCACAGTCTTGTACTGTATACTTCATTCTGTGTGCCCCTGATTCACACCTTATGAAAGTTTCACAAGGTTTCCACACGCTGTTCTGATTACGAAGACTGAATGATAATCCCATTGTCATGAGCACCTTATTTTTAACCTGTTTCAACTGCCCTCATCACACAGCTGAACTCCTACTCACAGATAAACATTTCAGCACAGTACAGATAGTTGCTATTATTCAGAACCTGCACCCACAATAAAGGTGTCAATGCAGGGGAGTGTATAGTACCTAGTCAGTAAATCCTCAAAATAAATGTACAAACATACCCCTAAATACTCTGACTCCTGGCACAAGGCAGATTGCTGCTGCACATTATAGGTAACAATTGACTCAGAGACTACTTTGAAATCATTCTTACAAGTCAACACTTCCAACAGACTGCAGATACCAAGGTTGACAATCTCAGTGCAAACAAAGATTGGTTCCGCCGTCGACCACACTCAGTCGCAGAGGTACCCACATCATAGAAACTCCAACCAAGAGCCCTAGGTTCCCCTGGTTTAGGGCCAGGTTAGGGTTAGATTTGAGGGAACATGGGTACTCTCCCAGCCTGCCATCTCTGTGTCCCTTTGTGGTTAAAGAAAAGATGCTACACATATTCATTTGACAAAAGGGCTGAGTATGTGTTAATAGGCAGGTTTAAAGAGAGGCTTGCTTGAGTTGTAGAATTGTATCATGATTGAAATAGTAAACAGTTGAGCCTTTCCTTTTTTTATATTTGGTGCTAGTGAGGCTAGAGTTTCATTCCAAAAGCTGTACATCTATTTAAAAAAAAAAAAAACTATTAACTGCTATTTAGAACTGTTCTCAAACATATAAATGCATTGCAATGCATTTTAACACTTGGTATTCCAAGATAGCTATGACTTAGTATTTCATACTTTCACTGCAATGCCTGCAATCGACTCAGCAGATAAATTGAAACAAATGTACCATTCCAATTGCTTTATTGGAATGAAACTCTTCAGTTTATTCTACTGGTTTAACTGTACTGTTGTCTGTAGCCATCATAGTACAAAAAACAAACACATTGAGTCTGCATACCTAGACATAGCCTTCACACTATCATGAAACAACCATAGCACTATATATACCTTTTATACGTTACAACAATCACATGTAAAGAGACTTTACATTGCAGGGGGTACAGCTTTATAAAATCTAGTACTATACATCCAGCTGTGGAATTGGATCAGTGTGGCCACAGTGAATGTAAAAGTAGGCCCTCGAAGCCCTATAGGATTATGAGCTGATGATGCAGGCAAGCAGACAATGCTTTTTCTTCCGCACACGTTAATTGGCACACACAGACACGCTCTGCTTGCATACATGCTTTTGCACACTCATGCATTTATGTACTTGCGTACTTGCATACCACACACACACACACACACACACACACACACACACACACACACACACACACACACACACACACACACACACACACACACACACACACACACACACACACACACACACACACACACACACACACACACACACACACACACACACACACACACACACACACACACACACACACACACACACACACACACACAGTAGAGTGGCCGGATGGTAAGCGCAACAAACACACACGGCTCAGGGGTAGAGTGGCCGGATGGTAACCGCAAGGTTGCCAGTTTGAACCCAGGCTCCCCCAGAGTTAGTGTCGAAGTGTCCTTGAGCATTACTCTGAACCCCTAATTGCTCCTGATGTGCTGGTTGGTGCCTTGCATGGTTTCCACCGCCATCGGTGTGTGAATGGGTGAATGTAATGCACAATCTAAAGTGCCTTGGATAAAGGTGCTATATAAATGCACCATTTACCCCCCCCCCCCCCCACACACACACACACACACAGACACACACACACACACACACACACACACACACACACACACACACACACACACACACACAAACACACACACCCATCTGCTAAAGGCCTCTCAACAACTTTCCCTCCATTAAGTTCAGATATGTTCTCCACCAAGGTGTCAGATATGTTCTACAGAGGGGCCACATTAATAATGAGTGTCCAAGGGCTATACTTAGAAAAGTCTCCCATCTGGCCCTGTGGTTAGTTCCCATGGTCAGTAGGTCCAGTTCAGTCCAGAAGAGTGGTCTTATCAACTTAAGGCAGGTTGGGTGGTAGCTATGTGGCAGGGTTGGAGACTCCATTCATCCATTTGTTTACCCAGACATTCACATATTTGTTAATCAAAGTCTTCTTCAGTAGGGCTTGGCCCACTTGGTATTGGGGGGGCTCTTGGGGCTACAGTTCCCAACTGGTGAGGAGGAGGAGTTGGAGGTGGCAGAGGCAGCTAAGATAGGGGGGCTACTGGGATGTCCCTCCCAGAACATGGCATCGCTGGGCTTGGGGGGGCTGGGGAAGGACCAAGAGCTATCATCCAGGGAGGCCTGGTTGACAGGAGGGGGAGGTAGGAGGTTCCCACCCATGGCCCCAGCGGGGCAGTGTTGGGTGGACCAGGGCCCGTTGTTCCAACAGTCTTCCCTCAGTCCATCTAGCAGTGGGGGTCCTGATGGGGCCCCGACAGGGGGGCAAGGGCGACCGGAGCTGGAGGGGACTGGGGGGGCACTAGGGGGGCGAGACATGCGGAGTGCTGGATGGTTGTTGTTCTTCTCCACATCATCCAGGCACTGGACAGGAACTGTGGAAGCAGCTAGAGAGAGGAAGTCGGAAATAAGGACAGATAAAAAGGGGGACGGAGGGAGAGATCAGGGAACAGAGAAAAAGACCAAGGGCTGTAATGTAACTATCAATTATTTTGTTATGATTCTAACATATAATTCACAGAATGTCTGAAACACTGTCGCTGCTCCTCACTGACTGCACCAATCCCTCAGAATTTTCACACAGGCATTGATCATTATATTATAGGTCTTAACAAAGCCCTTTTTTCAATTTAAGAAATGTAATGCTGTTAATTACATTTATTAGTGAATTAATGAATGAGAAAACTCACAACACTTGGAGGGGACAGGGAGGTTCATAATAATTATTTAAGAATTTTAATAAATAATTACATCAGTATTCAGTCGGCCTCATGGTGGCGCTATAACAGCCCCCTTTACATTTTACCTTATAAGTCTTGAACCGTAGGCTGTAAAATCCGATTTTCTTCAAAACACACTTTTTGCTCTTCCACCTACAGATTTTGTCCAAATATCACAAAAATTGGTACACATTATCTCTGGACCTATCCGATTAAGCCTGGTAGAACCACTCCCCCTGCTGGACAACATTTGCATTCTGCCAACGGGTGAGTCTGGGATCTCTCAGGCAGAGACGATGACCAATTCTGGCCGGAGCGTTATGCGCTGTATGGGGCCGCTAAAGGCAGGATCAAAACGAGACTTGACATGACATATTGAAGCTGTGCCACAGCGCAATGTAAACACAAGTTAACCTAACAAGACTACAACTCGAAATTATTATGGACATATCAGATTCTTGTCCCGCTGCTTCCGGGTTCATCATTTCTGCCCGAGAGATCCTAGATGCAGGCAGGAGGGAACTTGTGAACTCAGTACTGCCGCAATCTGGCAGAGTCAGGTTAGATTAAAACACCACAGGCAGAATTTTGATAGTCCGTATCGTTCTGCCGTAATCGGCTTAAGTTAGTGGGAGGGGCCTATTTGACAAAAAAAATAATAATCATGAACGGAATGTCCAATCCACCCCAAATTTCTATCACATGTCAAGGGTGAAATTCCATTTTCATCCATAGGGAGCGCCACAAATGTGAAAAATGTAAACGTTTGTTGCAAAAACATGATTTGGGGAGATAAATCCCCTCCTAATTACTTACACATGACCACAGGGGTGACTTGACATTGTAAGTGGCTAGCTAAATCAGTGGGATGGGCCTATATTTCTGAAAGCATCCGTGTCTTCGTGCCAACCACCTTTCCTGTACTACTTGTACTGTACTACACCTTTCCTGTACTACTTGTACTGTACCACACCTTTCCTGTACTACTTGCCCGACGGGCTGTACATAATTTGGTGTTCATATATTCGAACGGGTAAGGACTAGTTAGAAATTATACTATTTTTTGAATAATGGCTGAATAATGGATTTATTTTTTTAAATCAAGAAACACAAAGATATTCTATTTTTTAATATATAGTTTACTAAATTGATTGTGACTAAACACTTAAAGCAGCACTATGTAGTTTGGGATATCAGTGTGTGGCCAATTTGGACACAAATGACATGGCAGTGAATGTCTGACTTTTACCCAAGATTCTCTGCAAGCATGTCTGGTAAGGAAGTGTTGTAATTGATTATTTATGACTGGCATTTATGGAGGGATGATTGTAATTGTTTAAGTTGATTATTATTACTTAAACATGCATACTATGCTATTATAGTTGATAAAGAATAAAGTTCCATAGTGCTGCTTTAAGCCCTGTTGTATTATTATTTTATATCTGTCATGCAGTGTTACAAAGACATAGGAAAAATAGTCAATATAGTATAAGCAAATTTGTAGATCTGCTATTTTCACTATTTTTGTAAATCAATGATTTTATTCAAATTGATTAAACCTATTCGTTTTATTAATGATTGCACCCCTACATCAATCAATATTTGTCAGATGTTAGAAAGTTTGTAACATTATTTGAAAATGAAAGGCAATGTTGTATAACTGCCACTAATATAAAATACCTTTATGGATATGTGGCTGGAATGGTTTCTGCAAAGAGAGGATATGTGATATAATTGTTAAATGTTAATTTGACCTTGAGTGTGAAAATGGATCTATGCAGAAAAGACAGAAAGAAAAAAGATTGAATAGTCTTGATATTAAATAATTCAAATACTTTTCACAGAAGTTCATTTGATAAAGGAATCTGATTTCTCCTGATCGTATCCTACAAATATGGAAATTATGTATCCGCATTCCACAAGGTGCAATAGTGCAAAGTATGTGAGCAATGTTGATTGCAATATGAAGGTTTACTCTTATTAGGGTCATTGCGACCAACTCACACTCAATCAACATTTTACAAAATGGTTACATTTTCTAAATGTTTCATTACAATTTTTAAACATTAAAATGTTCACATTAAACTCCTTACAAAACAAGCAGTGTGGTAGAAGAAACTATAATACAGTAGTTTGAGACCACCAAATATATAGGATACCAAGCAACAATTGTGAAATTGATGGCCCACGCAGTTAACTTATCAAGCTGTATACAAGTCAAAGTCGCTATCGTAATCATGAACACACCACGGCTTTGCCATCAAATCATCATCTTTAGCGGATAATAAAGTTTAAATGAGAGTTCCTCCTTCGCCTTTCTTCCCTCCAGTCATCCATCCATTCAAACCTCCCTCCCTCTGTTCTTCTCATCCCTGAGAGGGTCTCATGAGGCCCAGATTTGAATAAAAGTGATTCCAAAGGAGGGACCTTAGAAGAATACAGATGCACAATATCTTTGAATAAATACATAAGCATCCCTCTTCCCCTCTCTCTCTCTCTCCCCCCCCTACGTTTCAGGATTACCTCTTTATTTGGTGGAATAAATAAGCCTATATTTATTTTCTTGACATATTTCCTTTTAATTTGCCCATCCCCATCTCTTCTTCTGTCGCACAAAGGGAGCAGTCAGACAACAAAGGGAATGTCTTCTCAGAGGGACAGACCTGGAGGGAGCAAACCAGTTCATAATACCCTTAGCACGTCTATAGTCTTCTGCTGGTAGAGTATAATACAGAGAAGCACACAGACAACTAATTTCAGGGGAAAACTGTTTGTTAGATGTCAAATTCCAGTGATTACACATCATTTTACAAGCACATTCTGGGCTAGCCCCTCCTATGCCCAGCTTTGTGTTTGTGTGTACCCCATTAGCGATGATTTGATTGTCTGAGGGCTTAAAAAGTGAGGATAAATAGAAAAGTCAGAATGGGATGATATGTAGCTACCATTATAATTTGGAACCAATCCTATTTTCTTATAGGACAATAAACCTATAAGAAAAAAAAAATAATAATAATCAGAATCAGGACTTTTTTGACTAGGGATTTGTTAAACTGCAAACAGCTTTTAGGCCCTTATTAAACGATCTATGACGCATGGTCACCGTCTACTCTAAATTGCATGGCACAAGTGCATTTGGGTGTGTCAGTCCAATTCCGATTTTCTCTAGTTAAACTGTGCATAACCTTGGCGCAATGCACAGTGCTAGACGCAACGGGTTGTATTTAGTTAGTTTCGTGCACTTGTCCACATCTTCTGGCATCACCAGAATTCCCGCAGCAATGCTGAAAGCCATATCATGATGCCAGAGAAAGAAAACTTTGGTGTGCGCATCGCACACACCAAAAACATGCAAACCAGAGATGGACCACAATTAGTGGCTAGTGGCATTGTTCGGCATGAGTTCAGAATCATGCCTTCCTACGTCCTGTAATGTGTCTTCATTTGTACGTCCAAGAGACATCTTGACACAATCCACATTTCATAATCGACAAAAATCGATTCGTCTGATCAACCGCTTAACCCTTTTGTTTTGAACAACTAAACCCTGTATGTATTATACGTTGTTGTACAATGGTGGAATACAAAATTAGTGAAATAGACGATCTACAATCTATATACTGCATTTTTGAAGTTTTATATTTTGTAGCATAAATCAGTGCTATTGAACACCCTTTATGTCTATGTGTTGGTTAAAAAATATTGAATCAATGAAAAGTAGTAAAAAGCATGTCAGACAAAACCTTTTAACTCCATTGGACCCTCAAACTGTCTCTAAAGCAACTAACTCCACTCCATTTGTTTGGCTCCAAAAATGTGTTTATTGTCCTGATTTGTCAGGAGCCGAGTTGGCTTTGTCCGAGGCTTAAAGGTCTTTAAATACTTTCTGAAACGTCTATAGAAAAAAGAATGGGAAATTCTCTTCCGGTGCCCTCCTCGTTCTGAAAGGGGGCGGGACTGTGACGCTTTATTTGGAGCCCCAAAGTGGATATTGATGACCCGTTTCTGCTATACGTTGTTCAGAGAAAGAAAAAGTGTCAGGGTTCACAAAATTAATCAACGAGGAGAGGTCTTTGAAGATTTTCTATCAGAAATTAAGTGTACTTATTGAAATAAACAGTAGGCCTATCTCTTTCTGGTATCGCCGAACTCCTCACCTCCATGGTGCTGAAATATCTCAGTAATGTCATCTGCCGTGTTGAACCAGTGATGTGTTGAACCTGACGCCCTGTAAATGTGGATGGTACAGACTGTACCCTACCCGGCGCCTATAGTATGTATACGAAACCTCTGTTGGTCGGAAACTAGTAATAACACTTGGGCGCAATGACAAGGTTTGTGCTATGTGTGAGATGTAAGTATGCCAACACATTTAAACAGAGGAGAGAAAGTGTGTGTGTGTGTGTGTGTGTCCAGGAGGCCTCACCTTGTCTGTTGTCATTGAGCAGTGGTTTTAGTTTCCTGATCACGCCTGTTTGGTACTTCAGCTCAGAGTGGAGACGTGTAATCTCAGAGCACAGAGCTTCATACATCTGCTGCATGTTGCTCTCCCTGAAAATTAAGTCCATTGGCATAATTCATGATTCATTTTAACAGATGCTGTAGTAAAATGTTGGCATAAACTTGAAAAAGAATGAGAATAAATGTGGAGAATTCCAAATGTTACAAATCAAATGATGAAACCTGATTTATTGAGTGATCATTATTTTTTGAAAAGTTGTATTTACCACTATAATAAAAGTGAACAATATGCAGTATTTAAGGGGCAATTCACAAAATGCTGGTATCATAGTAACGTTTAATCCACCAGCACTGAAAAACTGGCCTTTCCACTCCTTTGTTACATGTGAAATCTCAGCCACACTTTACCTCAATGTCAGAGAGTGGCTTAAAAACAAAAAAATGTCTTTCACATTTGGCTGTGTACTGAGTTGGTATATAACCCCCTCTAGTGTCCAAAGTAGTCAACTACACTATCTGATCTCACAACGTGATTCGACATGTTGTGAGCTTGTAGATCAGCTATTTCCACTATTAGTTTATTTTAAAGTAGGTCTATTAAGTTATTAAATACGTCAGTAATTTCTTTAAGTTACAAGTTGTTTGTCATATCTGCCCTGTGTAACGTTTAGTTAGTCATTAGTCATTACATGGAATGTAAATTAATTTAGAAAGAACACCTAGTATTGGCAGCAACCCAAATTCTGTAATATTATAGTACTGTACCTGGTGTCGTGGTTCCGATCCAAATCTTCTCCGTTGAGACCTTGGGGTTCCTAAAACAAAACAAAGTGTCAAAAAGAAGTACAGTCTAGTGAGGTTTAACACAATCAGCACCGGGATTTCTTTCAAAATAGAAGCTCGGGGGGCAGCTTTTACTCTGAAAGCCGGGGGCTTCCGTTCCATAGAAAAAACGGGAGCCATAATGTTGCTTGCTTACTTATATATATTCTTTCAGAGTGAACGTTTTTAAATAAAAACTTTGCTTCTGGGGGTCCCTGGAACAACATATTTTCAGATGGGGTTCGGCGGCCAAATAGAGATAATTCTCGGGTCCTCCACATGAGAAAGGTTGAGAACCACTGACATAGAAACATGTACAGGTGCCGTTTTGTTCTCTTACCCCAAGTCTTTCCATCAGTCTGCCATTTTGCAGTGTTAACCTATCCAGTTCCTCCTGCAACGTGCGGATCTTTAGTTCAGAGTTGACCCTGTCTACCTCCAAGTAGTCTGGGGGGGTGTTGAGACTCTTCATCACTAGACATACGTGGACAAAAGTAAAAAAGATGAGATGAAAAGACGATAAATATAAACCTTTTCTGAATTGTATAGTGTAAGTAATAATAAAAGGTGATTATTGGTCAATATTTCTAAAATACACATTATCCTATGACTAAAGGAATTGTAATATAATGCTAGATGCTCTTCCATTTACAACATGGTGTGTAGATTCAGGTGCCTGGTAGCACTGCCACCTGAACCACAGCCAGTTATAGTGCCCACACCATGCTTCTACTGAGCACAAGAACCTGGGTTCGGACTTCAAATCCGACCCTTTCCTGTTTCCCATGATGCTCCTCTCTTTCTGTGGTTAGTTTCCTGTCTCTCTACACTGACCCATCTGAAATAAAGCATAAAATGCCCCAAATACATCTTAAGATTTAAGTGCAGTGCAACTGTCAGAGTTGATGGCTCATTATGCCTGCACCTTGGCTGCTGTGGTTATCCTATCTGATCACCAAGAACGATCAGATATTTCAGTATGGTTTTCCATTTCTGCAGTCTTAATGAACCACATTTTTGGTCATCGTCTTCATAACTGGTCCTCACAAATACTCATTATAAGATGGCACAATTTCCGTCTACTCACTCTGCATCTCTATCGCTATAGACAGTTTAGAAACCTGCCTACCAATAACAAAATTGATGAGGATTACAAGCTAATTAGAAACTAGTATAGCAATTCACATTTTTCTTTAATTTAAGTATGACATTTTGTTTGAAATTACCAAACCTGCCTCTGAGTAGCATCATCGTTAAGCAGGTTTCTGAATTACTGTCCACAGCCCTTCTCTGAGACACAGAGAGAATAGACAGAAATGTTGCCATCTTATGATGAGCATTAGTGAGGGCCAATTATATGAAGACAGGTTGACAATGAGTGAAGTGGTCCTTTAAATGCACATTTTAATAAAATAAAAATAAAAGCAGTAATGCTTGTTAGAGCAAACAATAATTACACATGAGCAAATAAATGCGATGGAATCCTGTGTGCTGTACCTCTACCTTGACTGGTCTCCATCTCTGTCCTCAGCTGAAGCACCTCCAACTCTTTGGCCTGTAGCTGCTCTGTCAGCACCCTCTCACTCTCATTCTTCTCTTTTTTCTGACAAAGACAGAAGGAAGACAGAAGGAGAAAGTTAGACATTAATATCCAGTATTAATATACATGTTAATAAACACTATTCACAAGTGAGCATTTGAGATATACCAGTGGTAGACTATCTTCATACTGACTTATATTTATAAAAACACTATATAAACACTTATATAAGTTATACCTAGGGGTGAAAGTAGGCCAGTACTAAAAGATTCAGGGCCCTATTTTCATCAGTGCTAAACCCCTTATCCCTAAATCTCTTTGCCTGTTTTACTATTTTGAAAAAACATTTTTGAATAGTTCAAATAGCCGATCTGCAAGCTCACAACATGTTGATGTAGTTTGGCTAGTTGAACAATTTGAATACGTTTTCAAAATAGTAAAAAATAAAAGAAGGGAAAAGCAAGAGAGGCAAAGACGTTTAGGGATACTTATGAAAATAGGGCCCTCAGTGCATAACACGAAGAGGGGACAGCATCTGCCTGCCAAACTCACAAACAACCAATCATGATGACATTTCCAACAAGAAAACACTTCTGCTAATGTTAGGTCAATATTAGGTCATGATGTTCAATATTTCAACATAAGCAGCAGGATCAAACAAGCTACAGTATGCAACTGCACAGTGTTCCTGTACAAATCACAGAGTTTACTGGTTTACTTTTTTTCCTTGCATTTACTTATTTACACTGGACAAGTTATAATTGGTATTACACCAAAGTTCCAAACATTTTGTTAGTGACTGACACATTACAAGAATAGTTCAAATAGTTTTTCATAACTTGTTTTAGGAACAAAAGCTAAATAATTTGCTATACATGATGTCAAGTGTTTCTAAATTCTACACCGTACAGACGCAAATATGTATCATGATTCATGAAGCTGGTGGCAGGAGGAGAACAATATGAAACCTTGAAGGTTATTTGTGTTAGGACCCGCAAGAATTTCAAACCACTTTCACCCCTGTTTATACATTATTAGTATATTTTATACTTTTATTTCTCTCATCTGCTGTATATTTTCTTCTTTGTATGGGAGCAATACAATGTTAAATTCCATATAATATATGGAATTTGTTTATGGGCCGTTGATGTTTTCATATTATGAAAACATCAACGGCCCATAAACAAACTATAAAGTAGGATAGAGAGATATGACAAATGTAATTTATCTAAATGTAACATTTAAGTGGACACCATTAGTTCAGAATGTACGAAACTGAAGAAAGTGGACATATTACATTTAGTATTGTAATGTTTTTAGGTTTGTACTTTCTGAATGCGACTGACCTTGGTTTTGGATTTATAAGTAATGTCTTCAAGTTTGGTTCATAATAAAATCAAACTAAAATCAAACACCAGACTGAGAAATGACAGGATAACTATATCAACTAGAAAGAGGCAATTCTGGGAAATTGCAAAGTGTGATTGCCTACATCGCACCCGTCGGAAATGGAATCGCTTTTGGCTCCGCGTTGATGAAGACACCCTCGACACGCGATTCAGATTTGGGACGGATCGGACATTCCGTGCGTGAGTTGTGGCGTTTTTCGTGAAACAGGCCCCTCCCACTAACTTCGGAAGAAGATTACGGCCGAACGATACGGAAGATCTAAATTCTGACTGTGCTGTTTTAATCGGATAGGTCCGGAGATCATGTGTACCGATTTTCGTGAGATTTGGACAAAATCTGTAGGAGGAGGAGCAAAAAGTGTGTTTTGAACAAAATTCTAAATGGCGGGAAATCTATCTAGACGCAAATGGGCGTGACCTATATGGGGAGATGCGTCATGACCCAAGGAATTTTTTTTTTTGATTTTACGACCTACGGTTCAAGAGTTATACCCAAAAACGTAAAGTTGCCTGTTATAGCGCCACCATGAGGCCGACCGGTATACTTGTAGAGTAATTAATTTTAGTAATTATGATGAATCTCTCCTCTAAGTCTTGTAAGTATAGCCCTTACGGTCTCAGAGGAAAAAATACTTGAAAGTGAGTTTTTGCATTTTCCCATTCATGTCTATGGGGAAATTTAATGCTCTAATTAATTCATATCAATTAAACTATCCGACAAATGTCTTAGCAATTTACGAGCACACGATTCCCGATGTAGCCCGTCGTTTTGACATATGGCTCGAGTGCGTGCGACAAAAACTGTGGGAGGAGTAGCGTGCCAAAATAAAGTTTATCTAGTATAAAGAAAGAAAAGAAAAAAAAGAAAAAAAAGAAAATTGCAGTAAAACTATAGTCTGATTGCCCTCAGGGCAATCACACTAATAAACGTACCAGTTTGTTGAGTTCAATCTGCAGGTCCTCCTTTTCTATATAGATACCTCTGTAAGCACTGAAGGCCTTGTTTACATACTGGGGACCCTCTGATGGAGGAGCCTCTGGCCTAAAGAGCTAGAACAGATCATAGGGGAAAAAGGGGAAATGAAGAAGGCGAGAGAACACTTAAATCCATCCATCTTTACCTTTATTTATATTCCACTCATCTATTTGACCTTACTAGTCTCCTACGATCTCTTTCTAAGTACATGCCTTGCTCTGTGGCTGTTAAACAGTTTTATGACACTTTCTCCAGTTAATTATGAATTGCATGGGCAAAACTATCCCTATACTAAATTCTTTATAGGATCAATATAAGTAAATTAATATATATAAGATAACCCTTCCACAGTAGTAGCTTTTTCATATTCTTTGCATATTTCCCTATATAATGCCTCATTTGCATATAAAAAAATTGTAATACAATAAATCATTGCTTCGTGTAAGTAATCAACTGGGGAAGTTTCATGGTGATAACAATCTAATATAGGTATGGTTTTGCACACTAAATTCATAATTAACGTACCAATTTTGGAGCTCTGGCTCATGGACTAAGAACCAAAAAGAACTGAACCGGTTCCCATTGGAAACCAACCAGTGGAAAAGGGGTCTCAGTGTTTACCTTATCCTCCAACTGTTTGACTCTCTTCCTCAGTAGAGCATTCTCCCGTTCTGTGTCTCTAAGCCTCTTCTTAATGTCCTCGTAGGCCGTGACCAGGGCAAAGTGTGATGCCACAGACTCGTCGCCGGCACATACTGATACAGGGCTCTCACCACTTGCGCCATAAGCTGTCTCGTGTTTCAGGATGCAGATGTCATCATCCACCGCCAGGGGCTCCATGCCTAGTGCACAGACTAACATCAGCTTACATAGCATCACCCCACTGGACAGTACTAAATTTGGTTTCTATGATTGAGAAATGTACTCTAAATGAAATGGCAAAAAATTTAAGTAAATTGTACCACTGCAAAAGATAACCAACCTTATCTGTCAATGTTTTTGGCAGATAAGATAAATGCAGAGTAGAAGACCAGCCTCTCCTCTGTTGCGGAAATATAAATAATGTTTTACCTACTCTCCAATACAAAGGCAGCTTGTTTTATTAGAAAGACTACTTTCCTTAGTGGACGCACTCTGAGCCCCCCTCCACGTGTATAAAATGCACTTTTTGTCCAGAAAGGGATTTTTTCCCCACAGGATAAAATACTTTTGTTACTACAACACAAGCCGCCTTTGTATTGGTGAGTAGGTAAAACGTTCTTCATATTTCCGCAACAAAGGAGAGGATGGTCTGCATTTCATGCGAGTCCATAGCCCCTGGGCCCCACAAGTCAGAACCCAATGGTAGTGAAGTTTCTGACATTTTTTAGACTCCATACCATGGGGTCCTATTCCATCGCTAACCTGCTACCTGGTACACAAACATAAATAAACATAAATACCGTCGGAAACGTCGTTTCTGCGGCTTCTGAGTGATTCTGATCGTTTGAGTGATTCTGATTCTGAGAGCTATAAGATACAACGGAAACCGCTGCGAATTTTCCTGTGACGCAGAAGCCGTTAAGTATTTTTAATCTTTGTTTGACCGATTTGGAAGCTTTGATTCCTCTCTTCCTACCTTGTTTATTGACATCCCATTGTACCGCCTAGCTGGCTAGCTAGTGGCTGGCTACGACAGAGCAGATCAGAGGCAGGAACGTAGGGAGGGACGGCAGCTAGCCACTAGCTAGCCAGCTAGGCGGTACAATGGGACGTCAATAAACAAGGAAGGAAGTCATCAGTGCCCATACCCGAAGGCGGGGTTGGTGAAAGGGTCTTTCTGTGTGGAGTTTGCATGTTCTCCCCGTGTCCCCTAGGGTAGGTACCCTCACAAAAAACATGCAGTAATCCTGGTCACTAAACTGCCTCCCCCTGGCCAGCCGGGGCGCCTGATGGAGGGGAAAGGAACTGGTTGGAATAACATGTTCCTTCCACGCGCTACGTCCAACCAGGGAAACTCCCCCCCTGTCAGGTGTAAAGGAGCAACTTGGACACTCAGGCATGAAGGAAGCATGAGTTCAAGTCCGTTGCTCTCCCCATGTCCCCCCATACAGGGGACTAGGTTGGTGGAGGGTGTGTACTAGAGCCCAGGATCACATTAGATGATTGACACAGGGGTGAAAAATGGGTTACAAAATCGTGGGATAAAAAATATATTAAAAAAAACAAGGAAGGACACAGATCAAACACAGATTAAAAATACTTAACGGCTTCCGCGGCAAAAATTCGCAGCGGTTTCCGTTGTATCCTATAGTTCTCAGAATCAGAATCACTCAACCGATCAGAATCACTCAAACGCCGCAGAAACTACGTTTCCGAAGGTATTTATGTCTGCGTTCTATCATTTGCATACGAAAACACATTTCCAAACAGGGACCCCATGGGTTCGGCACGATAGATCGAGCTGACCCAGGGGGTTCCGAGAGGGGCTAGCGAGTCCATAAAGTGGGACAGCTACATTGTCACTAAGAGTTTTAACATCAAACTAAAGCACCAAAACATGTACAAAGGCATCATTGTTAGGTTCTCTCAGGGGGCTACAAGAACAGGATGAGCAATTGATTGGTGGACTCATAAAGATAGCGACCACTATCACTATTCACTTTCCTTCTCTCATGATAAATATTTTTTTCATTGTTAAATACACTGACCTACACTTACAATGGCAGGCCCAATTGCCTTGTAGGGCATTGGCATTAGATTAAATGAAATGTGTGTCAACAAACGGATGTCAGCCGTGTATGCAGCATAAACTGTTTTTAGTCCGCAGAATCTCTAAATGCAGAATCATTCTGAGTGGGTGTGTGAACTTTGAACCTCGACAGAAGTACTGTCTTTCAGGAAATCGAAAGTGAAACATGTTGCATGGAACGATCGAGTCGCTTTCGTTCTGTCTTGATCGCAAATGAAGGAGCGAGCAATTCTCAATTCTATAGATATTAATATCCAGTGAAGTGGTCACGTGAAGCATGACAATAACAAGCTCGTACAATTCAAAGGACGAACCGTGGAAAAAAATAAACAAGTTATCTGTAGAACCAACGATGTAAACAAACAACGATACACTGCTCTGTTTGAAAGCTAATATTATGGCATTCACGGCACCTTGGACAGTCAAAAGTAAAACGTATCTATCTACGTCCAAGGCTGCAGAACATTGAACGTATTGCAATATGAATAACCAACAAGGTATACGTATTACGAACATCCGTATCTGCCTGGTGACAAGGGTCGATGTGACATGATAACATTTAGCTAATGCTAACGGCTGCTATTGGCCATTTAACGCTAGGTCTAAGATACTGCGACCTATCATTGTACATCGACAGCCACTAACCTTGTTAGATGCTGCCTTTAATTATATCACGTCCTGTCTGCGTCGGACATGTGGGTAATATTGATTCAGAGAGTCTAGAAACAAAATAGTTGTGTTGGTCAAAGGAAAACAAAGAAACGTAGCAGCCAGCCAGGGTCTCTGAGCTGACAGGTGAGACTAGAGAAAACAAAAACTTCCGGGAGTCACTTGACTTTCAAACACGTTTCAAAATAAAAGCATAGGAACCTTCTCAGCTACAGTACATGGCTCTGTGGTGGTCGTAGGAAAAACATAATTACAACAATCAAAGTTTAAAAATAATGTACGGTATTATTTTTAGTGGATGAAGGCTACAGACAACATGAAGTGAATCGAAACTGGCCTCTGTAAAAGCTGAATTTGTATCTGGATTGTACTATGTTTTTGTATGGACGTGGTGTTGGGTGCCTGCACATATGCACACATGGCATCAACGCATGGTGTTGTGTGCAGGCGCCCTACACTCTGTCTTTGTACTATGGATTGTACTATGTTTTTGTATGGACGTGGTGTTGGGTGCCTGCACATATGCACACATGGCATCAACGCATGGTGTTGTGTGCAGGCGCCCTACACTCTGTCTTTCGTTTTCTTTTCTTTTATCCCCCTGTTCCCCTCACTGTATATATACTTTTTTTCCCTTTTCGCTTCCTATATGATGAATTCCTGTTCTGTTCTTTAACTACATAGAAGTGTCTATTTGTTTGTCTCTAAATGTTTTGATGAATTGAACAATGTGGACCCTGTTGTAAACAAGTGTAAGGCTTAATTGGGTCGTCCACTCACAGTTAACAGTCTTTGTATTGAGTTTGTGCTTGAAATGTACTGTAATTCTGCAAACTGTTAATAAAGATTTCAATCAATCAATCAAAAAATGCATTATGTTGATTTTGTGATTTTGGTTCAATTTGATTAGGTTCATTTCCAGAGAGACTGGGGTTGGTTTCTATTTGTGTAGCATTATTCTGTGTCTGTCTGTCTGTCTGGCTGGCTATTATAGTGAATGAGATATACATGTGTATAATAGAAAATAACAATGACAAGAGAAACAATCAAACTGACGTACTGTAGCCTATGCATGAAATGCATACGGTATTGAATAAATTGCTCAGTAGTTGCTTGACGGATCAAACCTTAAAAACAACTCACAATTTATTCCAATATAGAATCAAATGTGTATAAAAATGCTGCAGGCCTATAAAAACAACAGATTACTTGAGGTCATGAGATACCAGCCACCTCCCCCTACTATGGATACCACAGGGGGGCCGCCAAATCTTTGAGTGATAGGGTCTTTCCCCCCTTTTGTTTTTTTTACATAAACCAGGGTTTTACAACTTAGGGTTGACGACAGAGTACAGCATCTTGCAATGGGTCTGGTCCACAAGATTCGATACACCACCAAGATACCCATGTCCAAATATTTCCTTAATGTCAACGAAGTCCACACCCACAACACCAGAGGGAGTTCAACAAACCATGGGCTACCCAGATTCGGCACAAACAAGGGACTAACTTAATTTCTCCCCTATGCCACCAAAATGTGGAACGCCCTAACAGTCATGCGAATCCCTTGACTCCTTCAAAACCGCTCTCAAAGGGCGCCTACGGACGGCTGCAATTCGAAACGGGCCCCCGTAAAATCCGAATCCCCCCACCCCTTTTTCCCCTCACTGTATATGTTTTTTGGCCCTTTTACCTCCTCTGATGATTTCCTGTTTTGGCTATATAGAAGTGTATATTTGTACGTCTCTAAATGTTATGATGAATTGAACATGGTGGACCCTATTGTAAACAATTAAGTGTAATGCTTTATGGTTTATGCTATGGTGTCATCCACAGTTAACAGTCTTGTATTGAGTTGTGCTTGAAATGTACTGTAATTCTACAAAGTCCAAAATGTTAATAAATTCCTCAATCAATCAAAAGAGGGGGAAAGAGCCAAAGGTCAAGTTTATAATGTATTGACTATTGATTGACTACTTATTAAATGTCTGGAGAAGAAAAACACATTTAACATGAGTCCAATTATGTAGTAGGGGTCCCTGCTTAATCTTCTCTCTCTCAGCTAAGGGGTCCTTGGCCTGAAAAACGTTGAAGACCCCTGTTTTAGAGACTCGATCACTCAGATGAAATGTAAACAATATTAGTGTTAATGGAGGTGAAGGTTGTATGTTCCTTTTATTTTCACTAGATGGCAACACTACACAACTGGAGCAATATACATTGAAACTGATGATCTTTGTGGGGTTTTCTGACTGATGGGGAGACCCCAGTAGAGCTGGACAGTTGGACTCTGTTACTGAACACCTTAAGTTTAACCAGTTATTTATAACCATTTCATATTTAGACAGACAGACAGACAGACAGACAGACAGACAGACAGACAGACAGACAGATAATAGATAAATACTATCTGCTACTTCTCTACTGAGTCAACACTGACGTCATCATTGATGAGCAGCAGTATGTAGGCATATCTCTTGTTGTTGTTGTTTTAAAAAACATTAGGCCTACTTAGAGTGTAAGCGGGGATTGATTTTCTACTACAGTCATGTCATACAGTAGAAAGTAGAAACATTAGGCCTACTGTCAACAGTGTCAAGGGGATTTATTCAAAAACAGTCATACAGAATTCGTCACAACACCTGCTGACAGCACGCATCATTGACACGAATGAGTTATATTAAAGGACCATATACACTTGTGGTAAGGACGCGCTGTGATTTAAATTGAATTGAATTGATTGGCGAGTAGTTGCTGTGGGCGTGGAAGAGCTAAGCATGATCGTCATTGACTGCTAGCATGTCATTGATTGCTAGCATGAGCATCTCGTTTCCTCTAATCTTGTTATAATTTGCCTACAATCAAACAAAAAAACGTTATAATTTCCCAATCAACCGTGCACCAGCCAGGTTAGTGGTGTCTAACGTGTACGTGTATGTGTGTGTGTGTGTGTGTGTGTGTGTGTATATGAGAGTGTGTGTGTCACAGTGTGTGTGTGTGTGTGTGTGTGTGTGTGTGTGTGTGTGTGTGTGTGTATGAGTGCGTGTGTCACAGTGTGTGTGTGTGTGTGTGTGTGTGTGTGTGTGTGTGTGAGAGAGAGAGAGAGAGAGAGAGAGAGTATAGAGAGAGAGAGAGAGAGAGAGTGTGTGTGACGTGTGTGTGTGTGTGTGTGTGTGTGTGGTGTGTGTGTGTACGTACGTGTGCGTGTGTGCGTCAATTTAACAAAGGTGCAGAGGATCAGAAATCAGCAGAGAGAGAGCGACTGTATGCCAAATTTAAATGAGCTCAATTGAGCCCAGACTTTTTTTTTTCTTCCTGGAAATAAAAACGTCTGCGTTTCCGAGGCTAGATAATAGCGGCTGAGAGAATGATGAAAAGCGCATATCCCCTCAGGTCAAAAGGCAAGGTGCACGTGGGGATCCTGGCGACAGACAGGCCTGGGCCACATCCACGTGTCACAGCCGCCACCACCTCCAACACCATGAAGGGATCGAACCTTCTTCAGGCGAAAACAACGTGGGTTCAGTGTGAGTTAACGACCTGCTTGAAATGGAGGCTGGTAAGTTATTGATCACAATGATAGTTAGGTTTTTTTTACACAATGGATCAAGCACGCCGGGCCAGTCGGGCTACTAATTATGATCTGGAGACGATGTACCACATGTGTGATGTGAGTGAGATCTGGTATTTTCTGCATTAACATAAAGCAAAGTAGCCTACACAGTTTACAACAACGTCCACCATAATTGTGACCTCACATTGGCATCAGGGATCTCCCTGATGTATTGATCCCTGATGTCATCAATATTAAGCCGGGCCCATAGATCCCTGATGTCATCAATATTGGCCAGCAACTCTACATCTGACCTCAAATCTCAGAATCAGCTCCATATATGGAGCTGATTCTGACATTCCATGATGATTGTTCCCCATCCAGTCTTCCTCTTCGATGTCTCCCTAGTGATAACTCTCCATTTAAATTAGACAGGTCACAGTCACAGGCCTGCCCCAAAGTTATTAGTGCAGCCGCGCCCGGCAGCCGGCAAAAAGTTCTCAACAGGCCGAAAATTAAGGCCCAACCCGGTCATTTCTCGCCCTCAGGCGTCTTACTGGTTCATTTTAATGCAAGTGTTTCTCTCTGTGTGTGTGTGTGTGTGTGTGTATGTGTGTGTGTGTGTGTGTGTGTGTGTGCGCGCGCGCTGATGTCTATGTGTGTGTCTCTCTCTCTCTCTCTCTCTCTCTCTCTCTCTCTCTCTCTCTCTCTCTCTCTCTCTCTCTCTCTCTCTCACACACACACACACACGGGTATAGGCAATATAAACTCAAAAAGTTCGGAAACGTAACTTTGGTCCATTATTTCTCCGCTTTAATAATACCAATTGGTATTGTATTTTACAGTCATGCAATCATATATGAATAGCAGCAAAATGGGTCAAAAATAATGTATGCCTTGGCCTTGCATCTAAATATGAAACTATGTGCCTCACAAATTACAGTTCATAACCAAATGACGTTTTCTTTTAATTGTCACATTAACATTCGTGTTTTCTTTACCACTTCATGTAAGGTGGATTGTTCTCGTGTGAAGCTGGACTTAAAACAGCCCTGGTTTTGCCACATGAACCCAGATCCAGCCTATCGATCCTGCACCGTAGCCCAGGACCAAACCACTGAGGATGTGGAGTTTGACTACTCCCCAATACCTGTTGGAACCCTGGTGCTGGCTGAATCAAGCAGCTGGCCAAAGTATGTATGGGATTGAGAGTTATTTAACTTATATATGTCCCAATTGTTCAGACCAGCTTAATTTTGATGCAAGTTTCTGCTGGCAAGCATAAGCAATTACAATACAATGTTACAGTATATCTCTGTATATCACTGTTGGGCAGAATTTGCAGAAACCAGCTATCATAATCTCAATTGTTCATTTACATTTTTTTTAGCACACAGTTTGAGGGTCCAATGGAGTTAGCTGGTTTTGCCAGAAGAACTTTTTAATACTTTTAATTGGTTCAATATTTGTTTAACTAACACACAGACGTAAAGGGTGTTCAATACAGTAGAATAGAAATAGAAAAATGGAGTTAGCTGGTTTCTGCCAGACAGCAACAATATGTTGATTGGGTATAGGGAGATACAATTGCATACAATTACATCCAGTACGTTTTTTTTAATGGCTATTATAACCTATGATGATTTGTGCCCAATGCTCAATTGCAGAAAGTGAATAAAGATTGAGAAAGGTCAGTCGTTCGACTGTCAGAGTCAATACTAGCCCATTTAGACCTGAAGCCGATTCTATAAATGCTTTCTGAATCAGTACGGTAGTTCTCACACTTTCACATTTAAAAATAAATAGCAGAGCTTGTATATCAGCTAACTTTGAATAGCCAACGCTGCATGCTTTCCCGGTTTTATGACCATTTCTGTTCCTGGCAGGGTGATATCGCTCTCGGTGGAAACCAAAAAAATGTTACTCATGACACAAAATAGTTTAATCACACAAAATAAACACTCCTGTTGTGTAAGGAACTTATGAGCTTTCCATAAGTAGTACTCGGTACTACTATACCATGTCAATTGTCCAGGATTAAGTATAACCATGATATAAATATGTTCCTGAATACAGGTGGCCTGCCATTGTGTGCCCAGACCCAGACTCAGGACGATGTGTGACTTTGCGCAATGACGGCAGAGTGAAGACATACCATGTTGAGTTCCTAGGAAAACCTCACACCAGATGCTGGTCCTCATCTAGACAAGTGGAGCCTTACCATCCCGTCAACTTTAAGGTATTGTTAAAACCGCTGTTTTGACTGCTCTGTTATTGGTTGGCTTTATGTTTGTTTATACCTCAGATTCCGTTCAGTTTTTCCATTGTTTGGTATTAACTGAAGTGAGATTTCCTGAAGATCTGGCATAATCATCATGTATGAAAGTTTGTGCAGCATTCACACAAAGTGGATGTGTACACTTTTTTCTGTGTTTCTCAACATGTGTTTCTCAACACGCATCTCAAGGTCAATGCTCTGGGTATCCTTTTAGGATCACGTTTCAAATCCATCAGCCGGGGCGCCTGATGGAGGGGAAATTAACTGGTTGGAATAACGTGTTCCTTCCACACGCTACGTCCAACCAGGGAAACTCCCCCCTGTCAGGTGTAAAGGAGCAATTTGGACACTCAAGCATGAAGGAAGCATGAGTTAAGTCTGTTGCTCTCCCCAGGTTGGCGGAGGGTGTGTAGAGCCCAGGATCACATTAGATGATTGACACAGGGGTGAAAAATGGGTTACAAAATCGTGGGATAAAAAATATATTAAAAAAAAATAATAAGTGAGAGCACACGTTCTACAACAAACAAACAGACCCTCCCATTGGCAGTGTTGCCAGGTTTTAGAAGAGAAACAAGCAGCCATGTCTATGAAAACAAGCCCAAAAGAAGCCTGACTGGGCTATCATAAAACAAGCCCAAAGTCGCTTGTAATAAGCGGACATGGCAACACCGCAACGCCTGCTCTGTCTCTGTAACAGTGGGAGACTGGGAGGGAGCTTGCTGTGCAGCGGAAAAGTGCTGTGGAGATTTTAATACCGAGACGACGTAAATGACAGTTATGACACAAGCACTGTAGGCTATATCACAAAAAAACGGACAATGATGTGTCCGGCCAGAGGTTGAGTTGGGAGGACAGGTGGGTCTAAAACCGGACATCTGGCCACCTTACGAGTCCACGACAGTAACGAAAAATGCTGTGCTGCTGATGATCTGACACCGGTTTGACATGTTCTAGTCCGTACTGCGTACTGCGTTGCCAGCGCACCATTAGTGTTCATGTTCAACTCATCTCCGTTGTGTGCATTATTCTCCAAAGCAACACTGCTGAAAGCAGCGGGACCGTACCTATGTTCCCTCAGCCCTATGTTCCCTCGGGTCCACGTCAATATGCCGACGGTCCGATCGACAACCTACCTCAAACCCTCACCCTAACCCTAACCTCCCCCGGGGCAGACACCTAAACCTAACCACCCACCCTCTCCCGACCCCCAGCGCACCTCGGACCAATGCTCCTTCTGAGGGAACATAGGGCTGAGGGAACATAGGGCTGAGGGAACATAGGTATGACCCCAAAGCGGCCACATGACGCAAGTAGCGAGTAACGGCAGCGCTAAAGCGACCAGTAACTGTAGTGTGATTATCAATTTTGGAGGAGTAGTGTCATTATATTACTCGCTACCGACCAAAGTAGTGTCGTTACAGTAACGAGATTTTCCGTTACTCGTTACACCCAACTCTGGCTACTAGTGGCTGCATCCATTCAGAGACTAGTCTGTCTGCCTGCCTCTCTCTTTTGGGGGGGCTGGGTACCCCAAAATTACAGCAAAATTAAAACACCCCAATTTTTTTCTGGCCACATTGCTTTGCCGCGCGACCGAAACGCACCGCGCAGCCCAGAAATGTTGTCTAGCCCGGGGGCCCTTGAAAGGATAAATCCAGCCCTGCCTCTGAGTGTGACTAGTCTTTGTTTGATGATCTCTGACTGGGACCAGAAGAAAAACAACTAGCATAAACACAGCAGTTTTGACAAAATCTCATTGCTTATACATCTTTCTTTGAGATTTACACCAGACAATTAAAAATCCGATCTTTTCTCCCTGATTCCGATCTCTTGAAAACCATGTGACGGAGCCGATTTCCGATCACCCGATCCGATCGGGACAACCCTAGTATGGATTATTATGAGCTGTCTGGCATCCATACAGCAGTGCTCTCTCCACTGGGCCTACAGCGCATGGCTGATGTCATGCACACAGTTGTCAGTGGCATCATCACCAACATCCAGGGAGACTGCGATCCCCAGAAGTTTATTTCTGAGAAATGTATTTGGCCATTCATCCATGGTGATTTGCACCAGCAAGGAATAGGTGCATTGAAGTGTAAGTGTGCGTGTGTGTGTGTGTGTGTGTGTGTGTGTGTGTGTGTGTGTGTGTGTGTGTGTGTGTGTGTGTGTGTGTCCTGGTCTAAACTGTTGATGATCTTTCCTACTGGCCACTGTGAAGGAGGTGCAGTTGATCAAAGGGATCAGCAAGAAGTCCTATGCTCTGGCGTTTGAGGAGGCTACCACGCTCGTTCACATGGAATGTAAGGACAGACTCCAGACGTGTCACTTCCTACCAGATGAATGTAAGTCCTTCAGTAGCTCGTGATATGTTCTATACACAACACAAGTAATGTAACTTTTTGAACGTGTGAGTGCGTCATACACTCATCCATTTTTCATCAGTGCTTGAGAAAGGTCATGAATACGCTGAAAATATGATAAACAAGTGAAAACATTAAATATAAGGCAGCCACACTTTCAGAAGTGGGATTGTGTCCAATCCAATAAGTGAGATGCATTCATACATTTAGAAAAAATTGAGTTCTACAAGCTCACACCTCATCACGTTTGGAGCTTGTACTTCAGCAATTTAAAACACAATTTAAAATGTAAAGTATTTGATTAATTATTATGTTTCTTGTTTACAGAGCCTAAAAGAAAAAGCAGAAATGCAATTTAGATTTGTGTTTCAATGCCAAAATCTATTAAATAGTTAATTGCAATTATTTAACAGTTAATATCAGTTAATTGTCATGTGACAGCCCTAGTCATAATAACTGTGTATGTGTGCAGTGTTATCTGATGATCAGACGCTGATGACAGAGATACAATACCTGATGAAGCAGTTTAAGCGAGGGCCCTCCAGCCATGCATGCAGCTGTGGGGTGAGTTTCCTCTGAGCCTGACCATATTCTGGCCATTTTGCAGAATGGCCACCCCCATGTGAATATGGTCAATCCACTCGACTGTTAGGTTATGATACAGCAAACATTGCTACGGACCCACATTGTGACTATGCCTCATTTATTTAGAAGTTTAGAGTTGTGTCTTATTTATATCATTGCGAAGGCATTAGTAGGCATGAATATCAAAGATTTAATAGTTATGTTGCAAAAACGGCTCTGGAGGATTTCTACCCTTAAAGGGACACTTCACCCTTTTTGCAAAAAAATATATGTTAATGACGTTTAGAAGCTTTAGAACACTTTCCTGGGGGTCTTTATGTGTGTAATATGTGGTTTTAGATATTCTAGATTGTAGCAGTGAGCCTGTTGTCTCTGATGTCATGGACACTGGGCTCACTTCCTTCCTGGACTACATGTTGTCTCAGTAAGACAGCTCTCCCCCTATCCACAAGGAGGAGCAGTGCACCAAAGAATTATGGGAATTGTAGTCCAGGAAGGTAGTGAGACCAGTGTCCATGACATCAGAGACAACAGGCTCACTGCTACAATCTAAAATATCTAAAACCACATATTACACACATAAATACCCCCAGGAAAGTGATCTAAAGCTTCTAAACGTCATTAACATATATTTTTTTGCAAAAAGGGTGAAGTGTCCCTTTAATAAGAATTCTTCAAAGTTGTCATTGCTGTACAGTATATACATAATAATTTAACCAGTGACCATATGGACCAAATGTGTTGACCTAGCCTGGAAAACAGACAAATCTGTCACAGGGGTGGGGGGGGGGGGGGGGGGTCCCTGGGTAGATTGGTGTGGCACTCCTCAGTTTGAATTACATTTCGCTTACCCCTTGTGGGTGATCAATCAGAGCCCAATATTCAAAGTGAGACCTTTTTGCTGTGATGTTAGAGTCTATTTGTAACCACTCCTTGGAAATAAATCTTCCACGTCAACGTTCCCAACTAATATCTATGCAGTGATATTAGTCTGGCCAGGCTTCTCTCTCTCTCTCTCTCTCTCTCTCTCTCTCTCTCTCTTTCTCTCTTTCTCTCTCTCTCTCTCATACAGTTAATTAACCTGACCTTTAAACTAGACTACATCATGCACTGAATGTCCTATAACTTAGATATGAGAATGTGTATAGAGTAGACCATATTATGACATCGCCTTATACAGTGCACAGTACAATCCAATGTCTGGTCACAATGCAGGGGGCACAGCTGAAGAGAGATGGCGATAGCGACCTAGAGGAAGTTGGAGATATGATGAACGTTGAGAGCTTCAGATTTGTGAGCTCACCAACCAAGCAGGGCCTCAAGCAAATGCTCAGCTCCCAGTCTAAAGAAGTCACGATCATTGACGGTGTCATATTTGAGAGCTTTGAGGGGGAGAACCTGATGAATGTCAGCTCCTAGACTAGTGCAGGAGAGGAAGCAGTACAGCTAACTCACGTCTGTCTGCAAATCATAGCATAAAGCTAATGTGATAGTATTTTTGTGAAAAGTATTTTATTTTCTTGTCAGAATTAAAGTTAGTGTGACGGCACCCTAATAGTGTTTAGAGAAGTTGGAATGGTTCTTGTGGAAATATACCAGTGAAAGATTATAATATAAAATCTATTTTGTTTTTGAAATAGTTATACCGTATGACTTTGAATATAATTTACAATTTTTTCATAGTTTGTCAGGTTCAAATTGTCACATTGACATTTAAATAAAAGAAAAGAAAATGCATGCTTTTTGCGTAATGTTCTCTCTTTTTTTAAAGGATAATGATGTTTTTGTTTGCATCATGCTTTTAATTGTTGAGTAGCAAATCCTATTTAATCCAGCTGGGCCAAATTTGCAATCGGAGGAGAGTATTACAAATAGAACAGTTGCTTAATGACATGCATGCCACAGTCTTCATGTGTGTAGGCCATTAACAGAGTGATACAATCCCTGGACTGTCTGTCCCACTCCAGCCCACCGTTGAGGTTAGCTCAGGACATGTCTGTGTATTTCTATTTGATTACACAGCTGCTATAGTATACCATTCACTAAGTTCCCTGTTTATTTATGATGCTCATAGCACTTCCTGAGCGTTGGGGGCACGTAAATGCGCTTAAGCTTTGACCTGATTGTGTCAAAGGGTCACAACTACTGTAGCTTTATAAAACGACCCTCATACTAATGTTAAAAGCCCACTTTGTTCAGCGATGGCCTTTTTATCACGTGAACCCATCTAAATACAATGATTAGCTTCAATAACTTATTTTTTCATAATAGAACCTGAAGAGGACTTGTAACCAATTGCCATTTACATTTGAACAAAATTAAATATCCCTGGAAAGCCCTGTTAGAGTGAAATGGAGAGAATTGACTAGTTAAGTGGTTCTCAAAGTGGGGTCCAAGGGCTCTCAGGGTTCTAAATTGACCCCTACATGTCAGAGTTAAGGGGGGTCCTTGACATTAAAAAGTTTGAACTGGTCTAGTTCAAAAGCCTGTGTTGGTGTGGCACTGTGGCACCAGGTCATTGTTTATACTGACTGTGTGCAAACAAGATCTGACATGTCTGACTATCAATGTAGCCAATTAACAAGCTCCCCATTAGAATGTCAGTGGCATGATTAAAGCCAGAAGTTTAGAAAGCGTTGACAGGGTAAATAGACTGATATAATGTATGCAAATCAGGTTATTATTATGCATGTGTTAGTTCAGCGCCTAAATGAAGTGCTTGTTTGGAGCATCCGAGATGTGTATGCAAGCATGAGTTCTATGACAACATATTACAGAAATAATAGTTACTTGAAAAATTAATTAGTTTTGGCTGGCAGCTATAGTATTTGCTTGGGTGCAGAGACAGTTTGAATCAAATTATTTATTAACCTTTCAAGACCGATGCGCACCAAGATACACAGGCCCCCTGAATAATTACATTTGTAGTAAAAGCAAAACACCCCATTGGAGAAGAGGGGATAATACGCACGCAACGCACTCACGCACGCACGCACGCACACACACACACACACACACACGCACACGCACACAAACACAAACTTGCATCCTGTAATCAGGCCAGTTCCTGTTGTAGTAGAAGGCTGTTTAGCAGATGTTGAATTAGTAATGACAGAAGTTGTAGATCGCCTATGCTGATTGTCATGTTGCGTTCTTAAGTGGAACATGAATTATTCATATAGCCCATCGTCGCCCATTGCGCAGAAACCTTGTATGTCCAAGACCATTACTTGTAGATCTGCTCTTTGTGCATGACACTGTCTTGTAGATCTGCTCTTTGTGCATGACACTGTCTTGTAGATCTGCTCTTTGTGCATGACACTGTCATAAGACAAAGTGTAAATTAGGGCATTAATTTATGAAAAAAAATAATAATTGTGAAATATAGACATAGACGTCATGTAATTAGATGGTGAAGTGAGCACACTATTGACCACATGACGCATATCGTCTGGTGTGAACATTCTGCAAGTAGATTTGGTATAGCGGGGAAAAGGAGTAGACCAAGTATAGATTCCTGCGGGATGCCTGTAAAGTGTAAACTAAGTATAGGGTTTAAGTGGTTAATCAGTTGGCTGTTCTTTAACCATATTTGACAAAGACTGGTGAGAAATTGAAACCGGTGGCACAGATCTCTCTGCTGGTTCTGAATGTTTGCACTGGAGTTTGGATCGATATAATGTAGGTGGTCAACATGTTATTTATCTTATTTTGTTGTATCATTGGTTACTTCTTGAACTAAATGTAGCCAAGTTAAATGTTTGTTGTGATCATATTCTACCAGAAGGGGGCAGTGTTATTCCCTCTGGTGATTATGGTAGATATGAATCCCTGCACATCACTCAATACAAAGGAGTGGAGAGGGTACACTTGTTAAATGTATTTTGTATGATGTGGTGTGAAAATATCTTTAGATTGGTAAGTAATCTGCAGAATATACCCAGCTTTAGGAGAAGCCGTTACAGACAGAATATACCCAGCTTTAGGAGAAGCCGTTACAGACAGCTTTGTGTCCTATCCGAATCAAGCCGACCTTAATTATTAATACATGCGTCCGACCTGGCCCGACAACAGACACTTTCCCCCCCTTCATTTTTCTTTGAGGAAGGCACTTTAATTATTACACTGACTGAGCATTATTGTTATAATGTACAGCTTGCCTTGCCTGACTGTTAAGTTTAGACATTATGCCACACTGTGTCTTGTAAGGAAAGGGGAACATTTTATATCTATAGCCTACTACTACAATGATTTATAAATAGTATAACACAGCACACCGCGCGTGCGCACAACACACACACACACACACACACACACACACACACACACACACACACACACACACACACACACACACACACATACACACGACACACACACACAAACACTTGTGCAGTCTTACCAGCATTGATGATTGATTTGACATTGGCATTTAATCCACACAGTGGGCAGCTTAGGCTACTTTGGGACTGTTCGTGCAAAGTTGCAAACTTAATAAAGTAGGCTATTCAGTATTCAATCAAACAATCAGCGCCAGCGGCAGGCTATTCAATATTATTGGTAGCCTATTTGCCGTGGTCCGTGGGCATGGATCGAGTTATTTACTCATACTCAAACTATTTATATTAATCCAACCATCGCGGTTTACATGCATCCACTGTGGGTGAGTTTAACCGTAGGCTAACGCTGTCTTCTCTTCAATGGTTCTTCCAGTTCCTACAGAATTAGCGTATGGACTCAGGTCTAATGTGGGGCTAAGTTCGCTGCTGCTGCTGCTGCTTGCAACAACAAGCGGTGCTGCTGCTTACAGTGCGTTGTCACGCTGCACCACGCATCCTGGTTAATCAGGAAATACACAGAGAGACAGACTAGTCGGCCCGAACCGAATCCCCGACCACCAATTATCCTAATGCGTCCGAGCGGGTTTCGGCCGGGTATCCCAGCTGAGCTCTAATGTATAATATTGCTGTCCTGAGGAAACCTCATAACTCCATTTTTGAGGTTTTCGATTTGTTTCAAAAATATTGAACCAATGGAAAGTAGTAAAAAACGCATTGGACCCTCAAACGTCTGCTAAAACAGCTAACTCCACCACCTCTCTCCTCATGTAATTGACAATATCTAATGTCACAACACCAACTTTGATGAGGCAGTATTGCATCGTTTAAAAAAATTATTAATTTCCTTAATGTATATTTTTCATTTCCTTAAAAAGGTATATTTTTCATTTCCTTAAAAATTTATATTTTTCATTTCCTGAAAGTGTTCTAACAAATAGCATTAATATACAGACATTGGTGGAGCGAATGGCCATAGATTTGCTCATAACAATTAAGTGCATAATTCCACAACTGTCTGTTCTCTACGTGGGCTGGCGAGAGAGAAACCTATGATCTGAATAGTCATTCTTATACAGTAGGGTATTCTCTCATTGGACTTCTAGCTGCCAGTGAAAGTGAGACACTTTTGAACTTGTACCGTACATCAAAATAATGAAAATAGCTGATCAGAAATAGCTGATCTACAAGATCACAGCTTGTAGATCAGCTTGTTGTGAGCTTGTAGATGTAGTGGTTAAACTGCTCCTAATTTGGTGGGGACATCCTGGACTTCACTGTGAGAACTGGAGAGGAAGTGGCCTACTTGAGACAAGAGACGGTAGGTCAGATGATCCAAGTCTCCCGTAAGGGTTTTGGTATGACAGAGGGCATCTATTGCCCCTGTAGACTGGGGATAAGCCTCACTGCAGCAGGGCACCCTACACACTGCTTTTGTTTCCACTGAGCCAATTAGAGAGTGAGATAGCATCTGTTCTGAAAGGAGGACAATGGCTTTCTCAAAGTGTGTGCATGTGTGTGTGTGTGTGTGTGTGTGTGTGTGTGTGTGTGTGTGTGTGTGTGTGTGTGTGTGTGTGTGTGTGTGTGTGTGCGCGTCTGTGTGCGTGTGTGCATGCGCGCGTGCGGACACTTACTTGTCTGTATTTATATCAGTATTTATGTACGTGGAATAATAATTTAAATAAGAATTGACAATGGAGACTGAGAAACAAGAACCACTTCTGTCTAGCAAGGATGGCAGATGGCATATGGCTTCATCTGCTCTGATTCAGCCGAATACACACACACACACACACGCACGCACGCACCCACACACACACACACACACACAGAGCAACTGAGTAAAGGAGCATATCGTCGCTGTCGGGCAGAAACTTTGTATCTCCAGTCCATATATCAACTTTCTAGAACATTTAATAAATGTAAGCATTACTTTGTTGCCATACTAAAGTGTCAGACAAAAGTAGCAAAATTACGGCTGTAATTAAAAAGTCACTGCTGTTGAGTGGCGGTCTCACATATGCCCCGTCACACTGTTTGTGTGAAACTTTTTGGACAGGGAGTGAGTTGCACTGCGGCTGATGGTCTCGGCTGGCTGTACACTCCGTCTCTCTGTGGGACCTGAAGGTCATGTCCCCCTACCTGCTGTTGTCTTAAGAGCTGGGAACACTTTGATGACTCCTCCTTTCAAGAAGAGGAGGAAGGAGAGGGTGTGTGTGTGTGTGTGTGTGTGTGTGTGTGTGTGTGTGTGTGTGTGTGTGTGTGTGTGTGTGTGTGTGTGTGTGTGCGTGTGCATGTGCATGTGCATGTGCATGTGCGTGCGTGCGTATCCAGGCACATGTACATGAGTTCTTGCACGCATGGATATATGCACGCTTTTTGTGAATGTGTGTATATGTGTGCATGTGCGTGTGCATGTGCGTGTGTGTACATGTACGTCTGCGTGTGCGTGCGTTTCTAGCTAGCATCCCTGGCTTGGCCAGCCGGTTCCACCATATGGCCACATTTATCATGTATATCACTATTCATTAAGCCTGCCCTGGCTGACTGCAGGAACACTGCTGGGGGTCTGCTCCTCACCTCAGACGTACTATATTGCTGCCATCCACACACTGTTGAAAATGCATTGATAATATACACGCTATATATAAATATCCACAGGGAACTCCTCAGTGTTAACTCTGAGATTCTACAAATATAACCAAATACCAAAAATGTTGGTTACATTGTAGACTCACAGAGTTACAAATTCATTAAAGTAGGATTCTACTGTGTACTGTATTAATTCATATACATTTAATGATGTTTGGGAGACAAGAAACACTTTACTAGGGTTTTTATGTGGGTAATAAGTGTTTTTAGATATTTTAGTATTTGTCCTTGATTTCATGGACACCGGGCTCACTTACTTCTTGGACTACATGTTGTCTCAGTAAGACAGCCCTCCTCTATCCAGAGGAGAAGCCGTGCACCAAAGCATTATGGGAATTGTAGTCCAGGAAGGAAGTGAGCCCAGTGTCCATGACATCATGGACACTTTGAAATACTGAAATATCTAAAAACACATATTACCCACATAAAACCACCCCAGGAAAGTGTTTCTTGTCTCCCAAACATCATTAAAATAATCTGGTTGCAAAAGGGGTGAAGTGTCCCTTTAATGTGGCAGTGCTGTTACGGACATCAAACCTGCTGTCGACTTTAATTACAAAGTGGGCTGTTCCGCAGGGATGTGGTGCTCGGTGGGTCAGATATTGGGAAGTGTGAGGCCAGATGTTGTTGCAGTGTCATGGTGAGGCGCCAAGAGACACATACAAAGAGAAAAAGCACGACGTGACTTATTTCTTAACATCCTCCTTGTTTGTTTCTTGAGAATAGAGGCCTTTGTTTCTCTTTCCCTCTGCTCTTACGCTCTCGTCTTTTCCTCATCCTGTGTATCTTTCTGTCTGTCTTTATTGCTTTCTTTCTCTCTCTCTCTCTCTCTCTCTCTCTCTCTCTCTCTCTCTCTCTCTCTCTCTGTTCCCAGTGTGACAGTCTGACAGTAGTGGGGAGATGCTGTCTTCCTGTGTGGGGAGGATGTCAGCACGAGTGATATGTCTGTCTATGCACTACTGATTGCTCTGTGCACATGATGTGTGCATGTGTATGTGGGTTTTTAATTCATGCACATTAACTGAATGTGCCAATGTGCAGCTGCATAAATTAAGTGTCCGTTGTGTGTCCGTTGTGTGTGTGTGTGTGTGTGAGTGTGTGTGTGTGTGTGTGTGTGTGTGTGTGTGTGTGTGTGTGTACAGTACACAGACATCACATGTACATAGACATGCACTGTGTGCTTTGTATGTGTTTGCGTGCGGCCTCTTGGTACTGTCAATCTTCATCTGCCTCACTGTATATCACGGCCTTCAGAGTCCTTGAGGGTGGAGTCTTGTCATTGCTTTGTTTTCCTCTCTCCTCCATCGTGCTCAAGCCCAGCCAATATAGCCTATAGGACCCACGGGTCCATACTTAAGTTGGCCCCCTCCTTTTTTCTTTAAAAAGAAAAACCTCTACACCATCTCTTCACCAAAAGTAGCTAATCTACGACGCGTTATGACATTGTACATCTGCTATTTTTGCAGAATGTTCACCTATTATCACAGGCTCAGAATGGGAACGCTAGCGTTCATGTGGTTAATAAAGTTTATGGTTTTGAGCAGAAAGTTATCTTTTTTCTTTTGCTTAGTTGTACTGTAGGCGTGACGTGGAATGGGTCTAAGACATCTTGTCCAATGTTTGTGTTGAGAAGGTAAGTTAGCTGCATTCCAAATGTTAAGTATTAAAGGACGCAGGCATATATTTGATATAACTAGTCTATAGAGGGTGTAGCTGTAGTGGCTCACAGGAATGCTGAGGCAGCAATACATCGCATTCTGGAACAGAGATTGGACTTAAGTGCCGTACTCAAGGGCATTTCAGAATAGTAGGTGACCCTTAAAGGCTATCTCAGACCGTGCATTCTGTTCTGCTCTTAACCTGCTTTTAGCTTTGGCCAGGAACATCACTCATAAATAGGATGTGTTCCTCAGATGATGACCAACCAATCAATAGTGGCATTTTGTTAGACGCTATCATACAGCGCTCATGGGGCTGTGCTGTACTGTCTTGAGGCTACATCCTGTCTTTTACAACATGTAACACATAATTTACAGTATATTATCGTTGGAGAGTGGTCACTGGGTAGAGGGACCATCTGGGAATCAGAAGGTTTATCCCCCAGTCCACCCAGTCCCTGAGCAAGGCACTTGACGGCTGACACCTGTGTGTTATTATTTAGCTCTTGTTAATACTTTCCATTAATGGAAAGTAAATATTGGTTAATATTTATATTAAATCAGCAGATCTACGCGTTGCATCACAATGAGTGTTTGCTACTACTGTGTGTATGATGACGTATTACATTCATTTTAGAAAAATCATCAAACGTTGGAATGAGGAGATATTTCTGCCCGATAGCAACGATATCAAATTTGGGGTCCTTGAAATGGAAAAGAACCACTGCCCTAGAGGCCATGATGTGGCATGACCTGGTACCAGAGGAAAAGAACCACTGCCCTAGAGGCCATGATGTGGTATGACCTGGTACCAGAGGAAAATAACCACTGCCCTAGAGGCCATGATGTGGTATGACCTGGTACCAGAGGAACAAGAGGATGTTTGGATTTGGATCCAGATAAGGATGAGGTGGAAAGCTTGACCTTGGCACAATATAAAAGGCAGGCTTGGTCAGACATGACCTTTGATCACAAAAGAAGCCCTTATGAGTGCATGGAGGGAAAACCCTTAAAAGAGATGCTCTTGCATCCTGAAAAGGTAAACCAATTATGATTATACGATGTGGGCTTGCACGTGGGCATGTGCATGTGCATGTGTGTGTGTGTGTGTGTGTGTGTGTGTGTGTGTGTGTGTGTGTGTGTGTGTGTGTGTGTGTGTGTTTGTGAGAGAGAGAGAGAATGAGTGAAGGGGGTTTCAGCTGTGGTGGAATTTCCCTGCTCTCTGTCTCTATCAGTGGAATTACCCCTCAGGATACATACACACACACACACACACACACACACACACACACACACACACACACACACACGGACAGACATGGACAGACACCAAGAAAGGGAGAAAGTGTTACACAAGAAGACAACCTTTGTCTAATATTGTCACTTACTGTAAGTCAAAGCTATGCAGAGGACAAGTGGCATGCTCATATATTATAGTAAGGTGATATTAAAAGGACGCCTGTAGGCCTAACATTTATAAATACAGTACATCTGCAAGTACTGTTTATATTAAAAACTTTCCCACATACAGTGGATAGTCTATTGTTATTGCCATAAATGGGATGTGAAATGCAGTTGGTATTTTCTAACATTGTCTATTTGTCGACTTTGTGTCCAGCCACCAAGTAATCTTATTTTGACAAGGTTTAATATGACAGATAAAAACAAAACAATATAACAAAGAAAACGAAAGGTTATACATAACCAGGGTTATGTAAACAAACATTAGCGAGCAATATGCTTATTGTAATATGACTCTTTAAAGAGTCATATTACAATAAGCGTATTGCTGGCCCTAGGCCAGACCAACGCAGTGGCACTAGTCATGGCAGGTATGTGACCCGGTAGCATCCCGTAGGTCAGCATCTACCGATTTCGACGGGTCTGGGTGCTCGAATACCCAATAACCGCAACGGAGATCCCTCTGCACCCGTGGAGGGATCGGGCCATGACCAGTGGACATGCCCGAACAGACCTCATACGAGGCCTGACGGTCATTGTCCCTGCTGTGCCCCCTCGGGGGACAGGTTTTCATCCCAGGCACCGGGGACCCTGAACTTAAGCAGGGGCCCTGAGTGGTTTATGGACAGAACGATTCTAAACCCGTTAGTATTTATACAGACAGCGTTCATTCAGCGCTACTGCACAGTATTTTGCGGGAGTAGCTTCGAGCTTTGTAAGGAATGATAGCAAGGCTAACCAGCAGGCCCAGGTGTAGCCAAGTGCGCTGTTAGGTCGATGGTATGCACATGCAATCTTTCTTTTTTCCCTGAGCTATCTTAGTTGTGATTAGTTAGCTTAGCCACGTGCTGTTTTCGGTGAACTACTGTAGATGTTGACTTTGTTGAGTCAGGTCTTAGCTGCTAGTTTGTTGCACTGAACCTGTGGGGAGCCTTGGCTCTTGCCCACGTGGTTACTGTCGGTGTTTTAACAACACCCGCCCGTGATATACCAGATTTTTGTGTCTCGGTCTTGCCTAAGACTGTAGCCTGCGGCAACAATGGTGGTAGAACCACGTGGTAGTGCGACACACCTCTAGAGTTTGAGGGTACTGATATTTAGGTATTAGTTTACCATGAAACAGTTTTACCACTAGTTCTGCAATGTAAATCTGGGAGAAGCCTGGCTCGTCCCAATGGTTTTGATGCAGCGTTAGCACAGCCCATCCGTGGTAGCTTGTTGGCTAGCAGCGTGGAGGGGTGTGTATATTCACACAATCGTCTCCTAGTATATCATAAAAACAACGTAGGTTCAGTTTATGTTCTTAAACGGGCCTCCCATGCTGATTCTGGGGCATTGAATGCACTGTTCCATGTTTGAACATGTTTCCTATACCAGGCCCTAATCCAAGCCAGGTTGAGCCGCCATGCTGGCCTCTACACAAAGACTGCAGAGTGGAGTATGATGTTATTTTACAGGCTGAGCTAATTGTCTCTGGGGCTCAGCTCTCTCTCTGGTTGCAGTCGGACACAGCTCTGTTACATGATGCAGCCTTGGGGCCCTGGGAGGACTCCTAATGAAGAGTTATGAGGAGTTGGATGCCTCGTGGCTGTGGCAGAGCGAGATGGAGCGCAGAGAAGGGGAGGAAGAGGCGGAATAGCAGAGCGGAGTGATGGAGGGAAGGAAGGGTGGAGAGAGGGATGAAGGGAAGAGTGGGGAGAGATGGATGGTGGGCGAACGGAAGAGATGGATAGGAGTGATGGAGGAGATAGGGCAGGCTGTAGTTGAGCTGGAACGGAGAGGAAGAAAGAGAAGAGTGAGAGGGTGGTTATGAGAAGAAAGACCCAACACCCTTGGGGACCCCTATGAGCCAAATGCTTGTATCCGCAACACACACATATTGGGATGTATTTACCCTGTGGACAGGAAGAGATGTGATACTTTGGATGAGTGCAGTGAATATTGTAGATCATATCGAGGTTCAAACTTTTACAGTTCCTCTCGGGAGAGATGGCTGGTTTTTAGTAATCGGAACATAACTGCAGCATTTGCATTTTTATTTAGCGCTGTGGGCTTTAGCCTGCTGACCAGAATTACATTTTTACTGTCCTCGGAGTGCTAACATGAATTATCATCAAATAGGACGAGTGGGGTGTTTATGTTGTTTCTTCCTCAAGGCCTCTCTCTCTGCATCAATGAGTCTGATTCTCAGTTCATCTATCTTTCCTCCATCTCTCTCTTTCTGGCACTCTCTCTGTCATGTTTCCACTCGTATCCTATGGTACTTTTTGGTATCTCTTATGCTCTCTATCTGTCTCTCTCTGTCTTTTCCCCCTCCCTTTGTTTTTGTCATGTAAATGGCCTATAAGGGGCTTTTGAAATTGGCTTATAACATAATAGCCTACTGTCTACAACATTATTCTAAAAGCCCTGTTAGGGTGCTGTGGTGTGTTCTCTCTGGCTTAGGCGAGCTATTGTTGAATAACAAGTGAACATTTTTGCCTATGGGTGGCGCTAAAGGATATTCTATATCTCATATACAATGTTTCATTTTAATTTATATAGGTAGAGGCCTCGTATAAGCCCCTTGGGCTTTTTTGCCTCAGCCTAGCACCCTACCCTTCTCATATTTATATGTTCACTATGCTGTTTTTTATACTGTGCTGAATAAATAAATACAAATACAATACAAAGGAAAGACCAGTGAGTGCACCTTGCAATGCACCTATTAGATTATGAGATATCTTGTGTGCAAAGTTATTAGTTAGAAGAAAGGTCATGGGTCACTCGAATGGTTAGAGTTCATCCCCTGGGGACTCCCCAGATTAACTCAGTGGAAAGCATGAATATGCTCAACAAGTTTCATGGCAATCTGCCCATTAGTAGGCCTGTCACAATTATTACAAAATTGCCTGATTGCGATTATTTGAGCTGACCACAATTCGTTTGCATAATTGTTTCCATTCATCTCAAAAAAAATATCTGGATAAAACTAACAGAAATGTGATATTCCCATAATAATTATTATTACATTTTCCATGCTCTTTATGTCATCTTGTGGAAAGTCTGTGGAGAATTAGCACCACCAAGGTGTTTAATTGCTAATATTTCACCGACCACATTTTGGTGAGAATTTATCATGGATTTATTTGCAAAGCCAAATACCACAGCACCGCTCCGGGCACATTTTACACTTTATTTTGATCATTTGTACCAGTCATTGACAGTAATTTCTTTGTATATTTCAGTAATAGGCTTTGGATATTTAAGTTGTTATTTATGTCATATTACCTCATTCAGGCAAAGACAAAACAAGGGCGGCATTCATATAGTTTGATTTTTAACTGCCATGTCCATTAATGACCCCAATAGCCTCAATGTTGATTTTCAGACGTAACATGGACCAACAGGCCATGGTAGACTGGAAACAAAAGCCTGGGAATTTAAATGACTGCAGCTTTATCATATTTGTTACCGGTATATAAACATGAAAAGTCCCAAGCACATCAACCAGCTGATCAGGCAATGTATCACATTAATGCACATTAAAGGGCCCCAGCGTGATAGTCTATGCATATTCTACATACAGTATTCTATTTTGCAAGTCATACAGTTGTGTAATGCACGTACGTTTTACACCAACATTGTGATCTGTTGGAATCTGTGACTCCAGCACTTACTGTTTCAATTTGCATAATTTGTAATTGTTTGTAAATTTGCATTTGAATCATCTGATCCAGTGCCCATAAAATTGTAATCATCCTGTTCCAGGGACGAACCATCTGGACAGGGTTTCTGCTCCTTAGCTGAAATTGTCAAACAGCAAGCACTTTTAGTGTAATTAGCGACCGGAAATATACTGAGACAAATATAACCGCATGGACCTGTATTGTAGAACATTATACTCCTGATCGCAATACTTGGAGGTAGGCTACATACTATCCTTTACAGACAAGACAGGCTGTCAGCGACGGCCACAGAGTGCCTGCCTGTCAGCTGTCCTGTGGTTGGAGGTGTCAGTGTCAGGTAGGATTAGTTGACAATGTCAGCAAAGTTATTTGAGGACATCTCTCCCACCGGATCAAAAACCGAGAAGGCGTGCTTAACTCAGATGGAGTCTTAAGGAGTATCTTACGATGCATGGCTGGGTGCATATTTCTGAAGATATAAGGAAAAAGCAATATCTGCACTTGAGTAGTTTCTTATGAACTTGTTTTATTTTGAGCAAACGCACTGCATCAGTCTACCTAGAGAAACGGTCTGCCTTCCTCAGTGTTTCCATAGTATTAGTTCCATAAAGTTATTTGAAGCAGACGGTGAACCAGATTGGACACTCTTTATTGTAATTTGTACATCATTGCAATTACCTCTTTTTGTCAGGAGAAGGAAAAACCAGACTGTTGCCTCCCACCATTTTTAAATGCTTCCGGTCATACTGTACAGTCTGGGACACGGAAGCTCTGATCATGAGTAAAATATAAAGCAGATGTGAAACCTTGTTTCATCTTTACAGTCGCTCAAATGTATCCTATTATAAATCACACTCATCTAAGCATGATGTTGCTGTCGGGGGGATACCACTTAACTCCATTTTGAGGTTTTAGATTATTTTTCATAAATCAACGCTATTATACATCCTTTACATCTGTGTGCTGTTTCAAAAATATTGAACCAATGAAAAGTATTCCCATTGCAGCCCCAAGCTGTCTGTCAAAACCCCTAACTCCACTGCGTGCCACAGGCTGCTGGTGCAGTCAGACTCTGAGCGGAAGACACACTTCTCTTGCTAATACTACTGAAAATGCAACTCCCTCTTTGCAGAAGTTATTGTAATATTTATTACTGCTTATTATTGTATGCCTATATACTGTAAGCAGTGTCATGAAGCATCAGGGCATTCTTTCACACGTTGCAATGCAGTATATGAGCTTGGAGATCCATTGTCAGCTCTTCTTATCAATGACGGAAAATGATGAGAGAACCTCCTAATTCCACTTGAGCTGGATTCGGGTAAAGTGGTGATAATATAATGACACATTCAAGTAACTGACCATATACAACGTCAGAATACCAACTTTGATGAGACAGTATTGCTTTGTTTTAATAATATAAGGTTTTCTTAATTTTGTGGAAATGTTTGGACTTCTTCCCGACAGCAGAGATATATTAACCATATGCAGACCGCAGCCATTTTGTCAGAAAGGTGCTAACTAGGTGCAACTTCCCATTGACAGCCCATACATCCAAACAGAAAAGTTGTATCTGATTGTATTAAACAACGTCAAACTCACCAACATTGCAACTGTAGGAAAAGCTTGAATTATCCTCTTTCTATCTGCAAAGTGTTTGTTTCATCAATATCCACTGTAGACATGTTATGAGCTACTTCCTGTCAAGACATTGACAGGAAGTAGCCCATGCGTACCATCCGTTTTGAATTTGCACATAATGCAGGAGGCAGCAGGAAGTTGCTTTACTGATAACGAGCGCTTTCAAACTCTGATACTTAGAAAAATAATGATCTGCAAGGAATTTCTTGACAGGAAGTAGCTCATAACATGTCTACGGTGGATTTCTATGAAACAAACACTTTGCAGATAGAAAGAGGATAATTCAAGCTTTTCGTACAGCTTCAATGTTGGTGAGTTTGACATTTTTGTGAGTGCGCATATCCTAGGCTCTATATTATAAAGGATATGCGTATGCATAAAGT
>NC_137868.1:30901741-30921741 GCF_963924005.1 Protomyctophum bolini | reverse complement strand
AAGGGCACGGTGGCACAGTTGGTAGTGCTGTCGCCTCACAGCTAGAAGGTCCTGGGTTCGATTCCCGCTCGGGACGCTGTGGGTGCTGGCGGTGTGTTTCCTCCCCGCGTCATCAGTGCCCATACCCGAAGGCAGGGTTGGCGAAAGGGCCTTTCTGTGTGGAGTTTGCATGTTCTCCCCGTGTCACCTAGGGTAGGTACCCTCACAAAAAACATGCAGTAATCCTGGTCACTAAACTGCCTCCCCCTGGCCAGCCGGGGCACCTGCGATGGAGGGGAAAGGAACTGGTTGGAATAACGTGTTCCTTCCACGCGCTATGTCCAACTAGGGAAACTCCCCCTGTCACGTTTAAAGGAGCAACTTGGACACTCAGGCATGAAGGAAGCATGAGTTCAAGTCTGTTGCGCTCCCCTTGTCCACAAGGACTGATGGAGGGTGTGTAGAGCCCAGGATCACATTAGATGATTGACACAGGGGTGAAAAATGGGTTACAAAATCGTGGGATCAAAAATATATAAAAAAAAACCCCTGCCTTAGATCTGTGGTTTTGAAACATGCACAACAACGGGAAAGATAAAATCTCAAGGCATAACTGTATTAACACATTGACTACATATTATTCCATTGTCTTTCCCTGTGTAATACGCTAAACCCACTATTTATTTTATGTGTTTAATTCACCGTAGTTTAACAGGTTGAGGGCCCAGGACGGAGATGTCCATTTGGGTACGAGCCCCTCAAAATACACCGTCAGCGACCGTCAAAGTTATATTAGACTATAACGCACGGAATTAGTTAATCATAGCCATGCAAAATATAACATCTATAATTCTTCAAATAATTTAAAGGTATAAAACTTGCCTCTGTATTGGGAAATGAATGTGCAAGAAAGTGATAATTGTCAAAGCAAGTGGAAGGGAGTGCACTTTCATTAGCTCTGGCTCTCTGAGTCACTCTCTCCATTTCCAGCAGAGCAGAGAGGACACGGATGGCAAACATCCCTCTCCTCCTTCAGTTTTCCTCTCCCCTCACTGCTTGAGAACTTAATTACAGCAATAATTTAGCCTTGTTTGTTTTTAGTCATTATTACATCCTGTAAGCACCACATGGCTAATGAAAACAGACTTACACTACAAAACCCTGAGTGTTAATTTGACTTTTTAGGGTGTAGAAATAAGGCCATAAGGGTCCACTTAGGATACAGGACTTTAGAGTATATCGAGTGATGGTTTTGAAGCTCTCTGAGACAGAGACGTAGAGTTCTTATAATTGTCACGGGTGCCCGCCAAATTCTTCATGGCGGCCCAAGCCCCCCAGCCCCCACAGAGTTGACGTCACTGCTCTGAGACATGGTCCGTTTGACAAAGCATTTTGGAAAACAAAGATTTCTTCATGCTCAGGGAGGCCAACTGACGTGGAACAATAAAAGATGAGTGGTGGCACTTGTAGCGTGAGGAGGGGGGTGTCAACTGACAAGGCACAATTTGTGCTGAACAATGAAAGGATGACATGGCACCAAAAACCCGTTTTTCCTGAGTCAGTATAATTAGGAGAAACGGCAAAGTGTAGCCCTCAGTTTGACCCCGTTTTAACACTGCTGAGTACAGGTGTATGACAAAACCCAGACCGGACAATGTGTCACGCTATCTGAAGTGACCACAAGGTTGACTTTTTGACCAAATACTGACCCTAACAAGGAGACTCTCTGCCACATGCATGGCACATGCAACTATAGCACGAACACCAACAGACACGCACGCTGAGTGTGGATTTGATGCACATCACACACCACTGATAAATGTGTTATTCAGCAGATGAAAAGTGTAATGTTCTTATTGTTGATTGCTGATCCTATTTTTCATTTTCTAACCACTGATTTGTGATGGGGAAAATTGCGTGTGCATTGTGTGTGTGTGTGTGTGTGTGCGTGTGTGTGTGTGTGCGCGACGCGCGCATCTGTGTTAGCACTCAGAGGAGTGTAAGGCGAGATGGTCAACGGAGATAAGAATGAATAATGACCACAGGATGTTTTTCCCGTGTGGTAAAAACTGTTAATGAAGAACTGCTAACTATTTTCTGTAAGTCAGCAGCTTAAGAACCAGTTTAAACCAGTTTTGGGAAAGACAGAATAGAGTCAGACCCCTTTTCCATATAATGGTCGTGTCAACTAAGACACGATGCTCTTGTTTTGCGATAGCTCTGGAGAGTGGTCGCACCAACCCCAACTAGCCCATGCGCATGCAGTGGGTCCGAACAGGATAGCCGCCTATGAATGCTCTTTCACGGCGATAGCTCTAAGGAGCAGGTCGCCACATCACCGGCTGGCTAAGCTTTTACTTGGATGGCTCTTTTCTAGCGAAGCTCTGCGAGCAGGTCGCATCAACCCAGCTGGCCGAGCGCATGCAAGCGGGCCCAAACAACACAGCCACCTATGCGCTCCCTTACGCAGCTCTCCGGAGCGGCTGGCCTACGCGCAGGCAGGCGGTCCAACAGGACAGCAGACAGGCAGTCGGCCTGAGGACAACCGCCTAGTCTAAACGGCGATTATAGGACTTAAGAGCAGTCCTTGTTAATATACCAGTTTAATGCGAGTTTTACTCTGAGACAGTGATGACTTGTTACACTTTAACTTAAGAAGAAAAGTAAATTCTCGCGCGCTGCATCTGGACCAAGTGAACTTTTCCTGGCAATGCAGAACGCTTGAGGACCGCCGTGGAAGGCTGATATTTACAATCAGGTGGGTCGGACTGATTGAACATCTAGCCTCAAAACGACATTTGGTTTGATAGGGACCTTAGGCGTATAATATAGTCTAGTTGTAAAGAAGAGCTCTCTTTATAGACTATGATACACTGAGGCCTTCATGCCACTCTACCCACCAAGCCTACACGCCCTCTCTCTCTTTGCGAGGCGTTACTCTCCTCCTCCTACCCTCTTTTCCATTCTTGTGCTGCTTACTGTAGCTTTCTTTAATCCATGTGACGTGTTCGCTCATTGCTATGTGGTTTTTATGCCATTGTAACCAGTAATCGATATTAATAAACACTCCTTTTGATAGTACAATCTATTTTGTTGGAGCAGTTTATTTGGTTCATGATTTACTGTATATCTGAATGTTATTATGCAAAAGGGAATTCTATTACATTTCATTTATTCAAGCGGTCCAACAACTCACGTCCGACAGAGAGACGTTTTTGATGTGATGCGCTGAAATAGCTTGAATATTCCAGAGTCATTTTATTATGATTTTGGAGTATCATTGCTGATTAATCATATCGAATTAATCCACTATTTCACGGACTACATTAATGGTGCCCCGTTTATATGAGGACCCTTTTGAGACTGTAATGATTTCCCTTTGTATGTGACATCGGTGTACATTTTTTATTGAATCAAAGTTCAACGCAACTTTGGATTTCATGCTCATGTTTCACACGTCGCTGTAAGGGCTGACGTAATAAGCGTTCGACATCTCTAAATCACTAATAGCTAAACCTCTGCAGGGGGACGCTTGTGAAAAGAGAAATAAACAAAAACGGGTTTATAGTTCCTCACTTCCTAAGGACCCGACCGTTAAATAACCTCGGAAATTGCTATCCGAAGGCTGTTCTAAACGGTAAAACTGTGAGCCAACCGGCTTTCTGCCAACCGGCTTTCTATATTTGATCATCTGGTATGTCATATAGAGAAAGGGTTGGAACCTGGATGATGTGAAAAGTACGAAATTAAATGCTTCAAATAGGGTTTATAGCAGAAACACTTCGTGTGTAGTATGACTTTTTAACTTAACAAGTGCCCAAATAGGGTTTAGTGGCAGAAACACTTTGTGTGTAGTATGACTTTTAAACTTGACAAGTGCCCGCAGAGTAGCTAAGACTAATACTTTCTCGCTAAGACCAGGAGTGAATGAGACGTTTGAGTGTTTTTGTTAACACTGAACGAACGGCGCTGCATTGTAAATATCAGTGCGCGCCATTTTTGTGTTGTTGTAAATCGGCTGTTTTCCGACGGTTAACACACCCCTTTTTGTCAGAAATCTGACGAAGGGAAGGTTTGTTGGCGAGAACGCCATCTTGCTTTTCAAGCTAACACGCCTCCACTGGGAGGACACAGAGCTGTGACGTAGCTTCGGTCGTGTGCGACCGACAGCCCCTCTGACAGACGAACACAGCCAACCACCCCAGCGGCTATAGCTGGCTTGTGCATGTTTGATGTGACATACGATAACACGTTTCCGTGTCTTATGCGTTTGTCACGTCACATCATCGGTTGCACGCTGTGTCTCGAGTAGTGGCAACGACGTCATACGTGGCTGCTCGAATTAATGGTTCTTTGAATTATAGTAAGACTTGGTAACACCCATACTGTTAGTTTGATTGGTATAAACCAGTATAAGGATTTTAGGAAAGGCTGTCTAAACTCCGGGCGCTGTCGTTTTGAATCAGTTTAACACAATTTGACGTGAATGAGCATAAATGAGACATTTTCTTTAAGGGATATAATACTTGTTGACCTAATACCTACTAAGATTTGTTGGCCTAACAGGCTACTATTACAGAAAAAACCTGGTCTTAAACTGGGTCTATACCAAATTTAGTTTTCAAGTAAGCTGAACAGTAATAGAGTGGTCGTTTGATTAGACCTCCGCAGGTTATAATTAATCGACCATTGACAGCTTTACTTGTGCAAGCTATTGACACTGACATTTTGTAATTCGGTTTTGGCAGGATAACTGTGATTGAGTAATGAATATCTTGTTCATTCATTTAAAGTTAAAGCAGTCATTACAAGCGACTTTGACTAAACTTTAATTTGGTATTGTTTGATTAGTTCCCATTGAATGATTTGAAGTATAATTAAGTTAATTGGATCGATTTCAATTTGAATTAATTTACTTTTTAAAGTTAAATTGATTTTAATTTGAATTGGATTGAGTTTATTAAAAAAAAAAAAAAATTATAAATAATTTTTTTTGGATTAATTTTTTTGTTTTATTCATTCAATTTTCAAATTATTATTATTTTTTTTTCTCTCTTTGCTGTTTTTGATTTATTTTATTTTATTTCTGTTCCCCATATCTTTTCGTTTTATTTGCTCTCTTCCTCCTTTTTCAAACAATCATTTGATTCTTTGATAAGGATTTAGAGAGTCAATAAAAAGGGGGTTAAGGAATATATATAATAATTACAGAGCAGGGAGAAAAAGAAACAAAAACGGGTGCGTTTTCCCTTTGTCTCATTTGTGCGCATTTATCAGCTTTGCTGTTGTGCTTCATTGCCAGTGCTGAGACGCTGTTTCTCCATTCCTTTTACCTCAAATAGCAGTGCGGTGTTTTTGAGTATTAGTACATTTTCGAAGACTTTCAGGCTGGTATACTACTAGCCTACTTTGTGTTGTGAAGGGACAAGTGACTCCAAAGCATTCGCATCCCTGTGGTTGGGAGCCTACAAAAAAAGTTAGATTGCAGGATCGCCATCTTGTATTTTACCTCACGTAGTTTCCCCGTCCCCCGATAGGAGGTCCAAAACTAAAGCCGCCCATCCGGCGGGCGCTTTGGACATTCCCCCTTTGCCCGTACTGTGTGACAATCACAGCCAGTCACCCCATCTAGTGGCCATAGCTGGTGTCACGACGTGGTACGTGCATGTTCATGGTTGGACAAAGCATTAAGACGTTTGGATCTGTGTCATGTGTACGCTGTTTTTGTGAATATCGGCACAACACTCACTGGGTCTATTTGCATGCGTTTGTTCAAATAGTATCAGCAACCGCGTACACGCGGAGCTGCTCAATTTGTGTTTCTTTGAAATATAGTGTTACTCAGGGACACTGTACTGCTGGTTTGATTGTTTGTACTCTGTGTGGTGGTTTTGTGGTACTGCTCCGTTACACTGTCGTATGGTTCAGGTGAAGAGAAGTCATTTTTGAATGCACAATGAATGAAACGTTTTGAAAGTGGGGAACTTTATTATTATAAATCTAAATTGGGATTGTTTTATCACACCCTGCCATTATAAAATCCTAGCTTCGCCTAGGGTTTCACAATTTAAATTCTAAAAAGTTTCAACTGTGGCTGTGTGATCGTTTGATTAGACCTGTACGGGTTATAATTGATCGATCGCTTACTCATTGTTTTAGCTGGCTCCATTTCGTGAAATTGTTTTGATTTGACCCGGTGGTTGAATTAATTCCATTTTCGCGAATGGTCTTAGTTGCAAGCTGTTAATAATCAGTGACTCTCACTGCTTAATTAATTCCGTTTTGACAAATAGTTTTAATCGAATAGTGGGCTATTTGCTCATGTTTTCAATTAATTCAGTTTTGACAGACAGCTTTGATTTGGCAATCAGTTACTTACTCAGTGTTTCGATTGAACATTGGTAACTGCAACTTGGATAAGGCTTTAATTGAACTTTAATTGAATTTCATTGCTTCAATTTTTTTTTTAATAAAAGAAAAAAGGAATGAAAGTTTTTAATTAAATTTGATTGATTGAAGTTTAAGTTTGAATTTTATTAGAATTTTAGTTTTTGAGATTTTTTTTTTAACGTTTTATTTGCTCTCTTCCTCCCTTTTCAAATTATCGCTTCGATTCTTTGATAGGAATTAAGAGAGTAAATAAAAGGGGGGTTAATAGGTAAATAATAAATAACAAAAACAAATATATATCCACTTTGTTTCATTCGTGCGCATTCTTACATTGCTGTTTTTGCTTGATAGACAGTGGAAGGACGCTACTTGTCCATTCTACCTCCCGGTGTCAGGGTTACGGAACAACAGCATTTGTGGAGCTTTTGAGTATTGTTATACTTTCGAGAGCTTTCAAATTACTAATGCTAAAACCATAGCTATCAGAGGGTGAACATGGATCCAATTATAGCCATGATCAAAGGACTCCAAGTCACCACTGGTCTATTTATTGATGACACGCCTTGCGTGAATCAATTAGATGCGACCATGACCCACTTGAATGGCCAAACTCTAGCTAATTTACATGCTGAAACCAGAGGCTATACTGAAGCCGAACGGGATAAATTAGCTGGACATTTGTTGGGAAATTTAATCCGTTTATTTGAGCTGGAACTTGCGACAGGCAAAGCACTTCGTCAGCAAGTACAGGATTTAACTGATAAGGCCAAACAGACCAGCAGTGACCTCCTCAAGGCACAGCTGGAAATAACTCTCTTACAGGGCATTAGTTCCCCAGCTTCCCCGCCGGGGACTCCTCCTTTGGAGGGGGGAAATGCCCAGTTGCGGCAGAGTCTGACTTCCCAAGACACACCCATGATGGGTGTGGAAGGAAGGTCTACAGACCCATTGGTGACCGACCGGCTGGATGCCGACGTCACTCTGCGCAAAGTAACAGACTTGGGTTGGTTGATCAGCACTGATTCCTATGATTCCAGTTATATCATTCCGGTCATGGGCAAAAGCCCTGCGTTACTGCAGTGGGACCAAAGGTCCCCTGATGTGACCACGTCGTTGCCCTCAGGCGCGACCTCTATAGTCTATCAACTGCCCTTAGTGGGCAGGATGGAATTTGATGATCAGGAGCACATGTTGATATACAACATCGCTCAGGAAGGCACGGCCGCAGCGCACAAGAAGCGCACGGCAACCCTGGCTAGGGTAAGCGTGCTCGGTCCTCCACCACTGCCAGAGTTCGACGCAGAAATAACTCAAACTCTGGCGCTGGGGGACGCAACCGCAGATCCAAAATTCCACACAGATTTTCGGCAGGTGTTGTATAAGCACGAGTCTGTCTTTGCCAAGGTTTCTCTTGATCGCGGGTTCACCGACATCCACATGATGCGGACCCCGATGGAACCAGGTGCCCCGCCCTCGTGTGTGCGGCAATACAAAGTTCCCCTGACTCTGTACGACGAAACCCCGATTGACTATAGTAAACTGGCCCCTGTGGAAAGACATTTTGATCTAGTGTCATTACAGGCGGCTGACCCAGCCCTAGCCCACATGATGGCGCTCCTTGCTGGTGATACCCCATCACCCATCCCTGACGCAGACAGGGACTCCACAGAGTACCTGGCACAACTGCTGTTAGCAATGGACTGCATGTCACTGAGCGGGGGGCTGTTGGTGTATGCTGTTGACTTATATGCTGCACAGCGTGTGGTCATTCCCCAGCACCACAGGGGGATCCTATTAAGCTTTGGCCACAACTCCGCAACTGCTGGACATCAGGGTGCCCAGGCAACCTGCGATGTGTTGTGTCAGATAGCTTATTGGCCCAAAATGCACCAAGATGTGGTTGTTTATGTGAAAGGTTGTCTGACTTGTTGTCAGTCCCAAACTTCAAGTCCAAACCCCATAGCGCCCTCACAAGAGAGGGGAGTTAAGTTTCCATATGCAGACCTCCAGATAGACTGGTTTGGGCCATTTGCCAGATCTTCTCAGGAAAACTTGGCAAAGAGCATGCAGGTCAGGAAAGCTTCCTATGACGACAGGGCCTCGCAGGGCCAGATCAAATTACACATGCCCCAGACAATCACCGAACTGACCGACTCTGAGACCAAAGCCTCTCTGTGGCTGCTCTACATTGTAGAGCGCTTGGTCGTGTTATATCTAGTCTATTTGAGTTTCTCACTGAAATAGTTTAAGCGACATAGGATCCTGTTTCCCGTGAAACAGTAAGAAACTTCCTCCCCTACCGAAACGGGATGACCAATCAGGGTGTAATTAGTAACCTTTGTTTACATTCTTTTTATTTTATTCTTATACTATGAAAGCTACCTCAAAATGCCTATACAGAATACTGACTCCTATGATGAAGGGTTGACCTTTTAATTCGGCCCTGCTTCAGTGTGAGACATGAGCAAACTACAACTCACTAGTGGAACAAATCCAACAAATAGATACGTTAATCTGTCACAAATGTAGCTACTCCTTTTTTGTTTACTTACATTACATTTTGAGCCATTTTGCTCATAATATTTTGTTATCATTTAAGTCCTATTTTTACCAGACAAAATGTTTACTTACATTAGATTTTGAGCCATTTTGCTCCTTATATTTTGTTATCATTTAAGTTTCATTTTTACCAGACGAAATGTTTATTTACACTAGATGTTGAGCCTTTTTGCTCCTTATATCCGGTTATCATTTAACGAAAGTATGATTTCCTTGCTTCTACTCTGGCCCTTGTTCCATTTTCTCTTCTCACTGTCACCCTGGTTTGCCAGTCTTTGGACCAGCACAACTTTACAAATAGAAGAGGGAGCTCAGTGTAAATGACTTAGGAGAAACCATGTCGTTTTGGGTGCATGATGGGGTCAATGAGACTCTGACCCGCCCGCAATGACATGATTGACATTGCTGTGTGTTTTTCCCCTGGGAGCCTGCCGTGCTCAGGGAAAAACCTTACACCCACCTGAATGACATTACAGACACCGCTTCCTCCTCCTCTATCATGGATATCATTCCGGGCAAACCGGAAACCTTGCAACACACCTGAAATGACACTGTTGCGTTCCTCTCCTGGGAGCAAAGGATCGTGCTCGGAAAAAGCTCCCTCTCCCTCTCTCTCTCTCTCTCCCTTCCCCATGGATGCTGATACAGGCCGAGGAAGACCTGCATCCAGGTTAATGACATTACAGACACTGCCTCATGCCTCCCAGTTCCTCCTGGATTCTACTCTACAACTAGCGGAACTCTGCATCCGCCTGAAATAACATTACAGGCATTGTTTTCCTACCGCTCCCCTGTGCCACAGACACTACACTGGGCACCCAAGAGAAAGCCATGAACATTGACAACACATTGACCTCAAATTGACAGCTTGTCACAAATTAAATGCGGGATATGAAATAGGACAAATGAGGGTCCACGGACGTTGTCTCGTGCCCCCTCATGTGTCCTAAGGGGGGATTATGTAGCGTGAGGAGGGGGGTGTCAACTGACAAGGCACAATTTGTGCTGAACAATGAAAGGATGACATGGCACCAAAAACCCGTTTTTCCTGAGTCAGTATAATTAGGAGAAACGGCAAAGTGTAGCCCTCAGTTTGACCCCGTTTTAACACTGCTGAGTACAGGTGTATGACAAAACCCAGACCGGACAATGTGTCACGCTATCTGAAGTGACCACAAGGTTGACTTTTTGACCAAATACTGACCCTAACAAGGAGACTCTCTGCCACATGCATGGCACATGCAACTATAGCACGAACACCAACAGACACGCACGCTGAGTGTGGATTTGATGCACATCACACACCACTGATAAATGTGTTATTCAGCAGATGAAAAGTGTAATGTTCTTATTGTTGATTGCTGATCCTATTTTTCATTTTCTAACCACTGATTTGTGATGGGGAAAATTGCGTGTGCATTGTGTGTGTGTGTGTGTGTGTGCGTGTGTGTGTGTGTGCGCGACGCGCGCATCTGTGTTAGCACTCAGAGGAGTGTAAGGCGAGATGGTCAACGGAGATAAGAATGAATAATGACCACAGGATGTTTTTCCCGTGTGGTAAAAACTGTTAATGAAGAACTGCTAACTATTTTCTGTAAGTCAGCAGCTTAAGAACCAGTTTAAACCAGTTTTGGGAAAGACAGAATAGAGTCAGACCCCTTTTCCATATAATGGTCGTGTCAACTAAGACACGATGCTCTTGTTTTGCGATAGCTCTGGAGAGTGGTCGCACCAACCCCAACTAGCCCATGCGCATGCAGTGGGTCCGAACAGGATAGCCGCCTATGAATGCTCTTTCACGGCGATAGCTCTAAGGAGCAGGTCGCCACATCACCGGCTGGCTAAGCTTTTACTTGGATGGCTCTTTTCTAGCGAAGCTCTGCGAGCAGGTCGCATCAACCCAGCTGGCCGAGCGCATGCAAGCGGGCCCAAACAACACAGCCACCTATGCGCTCCCTTACGCAGCTCTCCGGAGCGGCTGGCCTACGCGCAGGCAGGCGGTCCAACAGGACAGCAGACAGGCAGTCGGCCTGAGGACAACCGCCTAGTCTAAACGGCGATTATAGGACTTAAGAGCAGTCCTTGTTAATATACCAGTTTAATGCGAGTTTTACTCTGAGACAGTGATGACTTGTTACACTTTAACTTAAGAAGAAAAGTAAATTCTCGCGCGCTGCATCTGGACCAAGTGAACTTTTCCTGGCAATGCAGAACGCTTGAGGACCGCCGTGGAAGGCTGATATTTACAATCAGGTGGGTCGGACTGATTGAACATCTAGCCTCAAAACGACATTTGGTTTGATAGGGACCTTAGGCGTATAATATAGTCTAGTTGTAAAGAAGAGCTCTCTTTATAGACTATGATACACTGAGGCCTTCATGCCACTCTACCCACCAAGCCTACACGCCCTCTCTCTCTTTGCGAGGCGTTACTCTCCTCCTCCTACCCTCTTTTCCATTCTTGTGCTGCTTACTGTAGCTTTCTTTAATCCATGTGACGTGTTCGCTCATTGCTATGTGGTTTTTATGCCATTGTAACCAGTAATCGATATTAATAAACACTCCTTTTGATAGTACAATCTATTTTGTTGGAGCAGTTTATTTGGTTCATGATTTACTGTATATCTGAATGTTATTATGCAAAAGGGAATTCTATTACATTTCATTTATTCAAGCGGTCCAACAACTCACGTCCGACAGAGAGACGTTTTTGATGTGATGCGCTGAAATAGCTTGAATATTCCAGAGTCATTTTATTATGATTTTGGAGTATCATTGCTGATTAATCATATCGAATTAATCCACTATTTCACGGACTACACACTGGTGGGTGCTTTGTCGTGATTGCTGGCTTAGGTTTGTCATCTTAGGAAGTGGAGAGAAGAAGAGAGAGATCTAGACAGAGGGAATTATTCTCTTACTGCTTGCTTTGTCTCTAATCGAGTGAAATTACAGACTTCCCCTCATTTAAACATCAGCTAAAGACACTTCTGCTTCTAGACACAGGCTTAATTACAAAGAGAAGCAGTATGCACCGGAAAAGTCTTTGTTGTTCCCTACAGTATTACCAGTGCCTTAAATATAGCCTTGGTTTTTGCCTTTGATATCACTGATTGTGACGGGCCTGGAATATATTGTATATTGCACGGGAATGAACAGCTGGCTTCTGCGGTGGCAGCAGAAAAGAATGCAAGTTCCCTGGAATGCATATGTAAGATTGTCATGCTTCACAAATGATGAAAGGTAATTACAGTGGTGTTACAAACCACTTCTCTGTATTAGTAGGTATAGTTTTTGCCATATGCTCTGTTGATCTATTTGTCCTTATTGTTTCCTATTGTGATCTGTAAAACCTGCTTCTCTTGCTTTCTCTGTATTTTTATATATATATATATATATATATATAGTATATCTTAAGTACCAGGTCTTATAACTTAACTTAAGACCTCGATGCGTGGCCAATGCTGTTTCACTATTTTGAGTGGCCAAAAAGGCTTGACCTTGCCTCCAGGTCTTAAGTTACCGGTAAGTCATAAGATCTGGTACAATAATGCCCTCAGTGTCTTGCTCAAAGACATTTCGACACACGTGTGTGTTAACGCTAACCTTGACCGCAAGCGGAAGCCAAGGGTGAGTCCTAACCAGCCACTAATGGGACATCGGACTAACGTGTGCCCCCCACCATTCCAACAGTATTTTTTTAGCTGAGCATGATTCCCTGTTATGAAGTTAAGACCGAACCCAAACGCAGCAGATGAGGTGAAGTTGAAGAAGTTTTCGGCAGGAAGTTAAGAATTGATGGTGAATGGTGTGGACAGGCTGGACCGGCAGGCAAATCAGCAGGTTAGCAGGCAAATGAGCCTGTAGACGAGGAATGATCCTGAGCACAAGGAAAGACAGTAATTAATACAAACTTCCAAACATGAAGAACTAATGACTAAACTATGGAGTGTGTCACTACCAGTTGAAAAAATCAGATAAAGAGTGTGCGTGTGAACTTAGTTCCAGTGTTTAAAATACAGGAGAGTTGATAAGCTGATGGTGGCGGGTGTACGTGTTGGCTGAGGGAGGTGTAGAGCTGATTGAACACGCACGCACACACACACACACACACACACACACACACACACACACACACACACACACACACACACACACACACACACACACACAAACACACACTCACACAAACACACACACACATACACAGACACACAGACACACACACACACACAGTAGGATACGGAAACAAACGCAAGAGAAGAAACTGGGACACGGATGCACAGATGTGGCCATGCAAAAACCAAAATGTGGAAGAGCCAATCAGTGTCTGTCAATCAACAGGGCGACGTGCCTGGGATGGTTTACCAGGCTAAGCAACTCTACAGGCTGGTCAAGGGGCCTGTTCAGCAGGCAGAGGAACTGGGTCAGATTGTGTTCCTCCGCATGCCTGTCCTCCCAGTGAATTAAACTCCTCTGTCTTCATGTATATCAGAGGAGACACAGTATGTATGTATGACACATTCTTGTCCTGGCTCAAATGTATATAGAATTATAGATAGCACAAAAATGGTACTTGCACTGGGAAATGCCTTTCGAAAGGATATAAGGACAGCCACTGTTCTGTCGAGGTTTACATAGTTTTATCTTCACTAGATCAACTGCAGTGTAAGAAGCCTGTTATGATGAACTACTCAGTGTCTAGGACCCAGGGGAGCAGTTGGACTCTGCTGCTTAGGACGCTACCCCATTTATTAAATGATTCTGCCGCAGTTGCGTAGCTGTATAAATGTCAGCCGACATGAAGGGAAAAACTCCATTTAAAGCTTTTCAGTGAGATTTATCAGTACATTAAAAACTTTTTAATGTGCTGTTTTTTTGTTTATTTTTAAGCAACAGTGAGCCTAGCTATTTAGCAAATAAACTTTCTCTATAAACCACCTCTATCACGCTTAACACATCCTAGCAGAATAGCTTCAGATCAGTCTGTAATGACCATATATATTTGAATACATTAATATTCATTAGTTAATTTGTTCATTCATTAGTCTGTTCATTAATTAGTCAATTGATTGATTGAATAATTGACTGATTCTTTAAAAATAATTACACTGATATTATGGAGGGACTGCTGCTAGTGTATTTAATAGTTTTTTCCCACCATTCCTTTTAAAATGTTGTAGTTGATGCATTAATCATACAGCAATGAGCATTCACTGCAGAGTGGTGCACGCATGCACACACGTGCACACACATGCACACATGCAGACACACATGTACACACACACACACACACACACACACACACACACACACACACACACACACACTTTTCAGACTGGCAAGATAATACAGTACATAACACTGCAACTGTTTTCACCCGCTTTGAATGGTATCAACCGATAATTCCCAGTAGGTTACTTCCGAGCCGATCCTATCTAGCCTGGTTAATAAACCAGACCGAATCAGCCGTTGGCAAAAAGAAAATTGCCTGCCGGCGGATTACGGTCTGGAGAGGCTCAATTGTACGCCCATTTCCTACACCAGAGAAATGGGGCGGCCAATTGGGACACGGTATGCAATATGGGCGGGCTTTGGTACAGTGACTTTCAATGCTTGAGACCTTTGACTGACAGTAGCTCTGACGAATTGCGTCAAAGAGAAAATGTTTCAACCCGCAGCCCTGGAAATGAAATCCAAGCTGAGCCTCCCCAGACTAATATCCCGCGGTCAGTGCGATATTAGTCTGGTCTATTAACCAGGCTAGATCCTATCGACCTACTGCATGTAGTCTGGAAGCCTACTGGCTGCGATTGGCATTGATACAACGAGAACGATGATTAAGGTTGGGACTGCGCTGCTACAGTACGTGCTTGCGGTTATGTTTAGGTGAGGGTATGAGGAGGCTTGTCGTTTCTCAGTATGCTGTAGACCAAAACGACCGGATTAAGGTTGGCGAACATGCTTGCGGTTATGTTTAGGTGAGGGTATGAGGAGGCTTATCGTTTTCAGTAGGCTCCCAGCATGTGCAATAGACCGATAAGATTGGCTTGATAAGTAACCTACTGGGAATTATCGGTTGATTTTCACTCAAATCCCCTGCTGTTTTCTAGCGCTTAGTGTGAAATTATGACATGTCATTTTTATGGACCTTATGTTTTCGGATGGATGAAACCAAGGCAATTGTGGAATTTCCCACTTGGTGACTGCCTGGAGTGTCATAAAAGTCGTTGTGGTGCCTATAGACACACACACACACACACACACACACACACACACACACACACACACACACACACACACACACACACACACACACACACACATATGTATACACACACTACACCAACTCTGATCTCTAGATTATAGTTTGCGAACAACATGTTTTTTTTATTGCAGGATAAGCCCAACAGTGTTCGGGATCAGTTGACCATTTATGCTGCACGTGTTCCCCTTCTTTGGAACACATTCTTCTATTAGCTGCAACTCTGACTAGAGACTCTGGCGATAGTGACAATGGGTCCAGACAAATTGGCTTTGAATTGGTATGCATGAGTCGGTGGCCAACACAAGTTATGAGGACATAAAAACAAAATGCAGACACGATAAACATGTATATGCAAACATGATTCATGAATGATCGTCCACACACGCGCGCGCGCACACACACACACACACACACACACACACACACACACACACACACACACACACACACACTGAAACAGCCCTCAGTGGCAGGTGCAACAGCAGTGAGTAATGTAGTGAGGGAGAAGACAGTGTTCTGCATGGCTGTTACAATGGTGTGGAGAATGGACAATTTGTCTGGGATAATTTGTGTCCGAGGCTGGGGGTTAACCTCAGCATTTTTCTCATGTACTGCAGCATTCTGTAAGTACATAATACAGAAATTACGTAATATGATTTTCTTACAAATATTCATATCACAATCAACACTGCAAGCAACACCCACAGCCACAATACTAGAGGGAGCGTAAACAACAACAACATTGGTAAATTCTCTTTCTACATTACTGCCACCCAAGTGTGGAATGCACTGACCCCATCCCTTAAAACGTGTCGTTCACTGGCTTCCTTGAAAAGTTACCTTTCAGGAGGCCAAAGAGAGAGGTAATTATCACTTCTACCCACCCCTTTCTTAAATACAGCTAATTAAATCTTAGTTCACAATTTTTTAACTTAAGGCCATTAATATAGTGGTTGCAACTGTATTAATTGATTGCCTGAGTCCCGTGGTGGGAGTTCTGCTCTGGTTTTGGTGAATATTAATTAGTTCCGGTCATTTTGTGGGGGGCACTGGGGCCACGCATTCAAAGTAAATTAATCCACAAAACTAGCGTCATTTCTATTGTTGACCTATTTCTAAAATATTTGAACTTGGACTGACCTCATGCTTCCTTCTATGTATCCCTTAACACCCTCCTACTCTGTACATAATTATAGTGTTTATATATATATATATATATATATATATATATATATATATATATATATATATATAATTTTTTTATTTTTTTGTGATGATATTGAAAACTGGTGGTATTTCTTGTTGATGAAGGGTTAGGTTTAGGCTATAAAACCACATGTTCAATGTTTGAGAATCACTGGTTTAAGCAATAATCAAAAACTATTTACCGTAAGCAAGCCCAAATAAGCAGCTACACTTTAAAACAATAAAAAAAACTAGCAACCAAGCAACATTACAGAAAAGCAACACTGCTTGTGAGTCCTTTGAGGTCAACATGCAACAGGTCCAGTTAGTATCTGTTACCATTTATAAAAGGAACAAAAACTGCCACTCTTCAAGGCAAGACAAATGTATTTGTATTTTACATTTCAACAGCAAGGCAATTCAAAGGGCTTTATACAAAATATTAAGAGCATTGAGACACATTATGAATTGACATTGGAGAACATTTTGTTTGTAACATTTCTTCATAATAGCCCGTGGCATGGGATAATCACAAAGGCCTTCTAACAATTTAAACTGAAATCAGTTTGCCTCATATAATCAAATGACTGTCATATTGTGACAGAATTGTAAAAATAGGCAAAAAAAATTCTAAATGTTTCCCGTCATTGCCACAGGGTGGGCTATGATTCCAGGACCGCAGCCCAATTTGAGTGTGTTTCTACCCATGATTATGACTATTCACATGGTGGGCATTTTGCTCTTACATCATACTCGTCTTGTGGGGTTTGAGTAGAGTTGTGTAACGTAAGGGCAAAATGGCCACTGTGTGAATTTTCTTGGGTCATGGGGAGTAGGGACAACCTTAGATTCAGTAAGTATAAGTAAAACTTGCCGAGCCATAATTATTGTCCGGAGCGGCGGAGCCCAACTCCTGTTTCTGTAACACGAGGTGGCATGTTGTACAAGTACACCCCCTGGACGCTAGTATGTCACAGACACTTGTACAAAATCCAATCCTTGATTCTGAGTGGCAAGCAGGGAGGCATGACCTGGCCAGGGAATCGAACCCCAACCTCCCTATCACAAGGCTACTGAGCTGGACTTAAGCTAGACGACAATGGTCTCTAGAGAAAACATAAAAATAAAATATCAGATGTGTTCAGAACTTCAGATGGCAATGGCGTTAACGGGGGTGGAAACCGCAACAAAGTGAAACCCCCTTCCAGAGTCGTAATCTTTGAAACACGTCTCCATGTAAACGGGCAACATGGGGGCAACCGTGATGTCACGGTTAACGTCGGCGCATGCTGTTACATTGCGTAAACCAGTAAGACGCCTAAGGGCGAGAAGCGATGTTGCATGCACGCATACACCTCGTTGGCGGCAGACTGCTGGGCGAGCGCTGGCACTTTGGCATGAATTTGGTAATGGCCATGAGCAGCATGTTTTAAGTTTACAGGGTTTGATGAGGTCAGATCAACATATGGTATGTGAGTACAGGTCAGCTCCATATATGGTGATCTAAGGGTGGTAGTGGGGACATTCTCTTGAGTGTACATGGTTTGATTTTCGGGCCTGTTGAGAACTTTTTGCCGACTGCCGGGCGCAGCTGCACTAATAACTTTGGGGCAGGCCCGTCTAGAGTTTGAATGGACAGGTATCAGTCAAAAGAGAGACATCGAAGAGGAAGGATGGATGGGGAAGGATCAACACATGGAACAGAACAGGTTCTGACATATATCCCAGGGTTTCCTGCACAATGTTATTGGCATGGCGCTGCGCCATGCTTGAAATAAATCGTGCCATGCTAAGCTTTACATTTTTTTTGAGAGGGGCTAGTGAATCATGGTGTGTGTGATATGAAATGTCCAGTACCTCCCCAATGCCTCCCCAGTGCCTCCCCAGTGCCTCCCCAGTGTCTGCCCAGTGTCTGCCCAGTGGCTCTGGCTCCCCAGTACCTCCCCAGTGTCCCCTGAGTTATTTTTGTTGAGAGGGGCTAGTGAATCATGGTGTGTGTGATATGAAATGTCCAGTGCCTCCCCAGTGCCACCCCAGTGTCTGTCCAGTGCCTCCCCAGTGTCCGCCAAGTGCCTCCCCAGTGGCTCCCCTGTACCTCCCCAGTGTCCCCTGAGTGCCTCCCCAGTGTATTGCATTTGTGTAAATGTAGAATAAAAATCACACTCATGTGTAGTGAGGGACGCCTACTGTATATTTATATCGGCCACATAACATCTTACGTCGTCATTAGTGCCCTAAACAAATATTAAAGTCCATAGACTTGGCTGGCAAACAATTTATGTCATAAGTGCTCTAAACAAACAGTAGAAAGTGTTACGTCTCCATCACCATTGACTCCACATCTATGTGCTGCGACTCTGCGAGTGTGTTACTGTGCATTATATTCTCGTCTGTGAACCTACGTACCTTCTCCTTTCCAGTGCTTCCGGGACTCGAGCTCCATGGAGCAGCCTACAGAGCACTTAGCCCTCATCCCCCCCACCTTTAGCTCCATGGAGCAGCCTACGGAGCACTTACCCATCACCCCCCCCCCCCCCCCACCTATGTTTTGCAATCAACTACATTTAATTTACTAAGACAACATAATACAATGAAAAATGCAACATAAAAGGAACAAACACCCCTCCTCCTCCACAGTACTTGGCACCCTCCAATCTAGAGAGGAGTGCCAGCCCCGCAGAGGGGAGACAGGTGACAAATAATGCAACCTCAGTGTCAATACAAATATAAACATATTTAAACCTCTTGCAATCATTTTGTGGAATAATGACAATGTCATTTGTACAATATATATATATAGGGCACGGGCTGCCCCGTGACAGTGGGCTTTAATCCTTTATCTGCCTCCTCGTAGCTGTGCTTTTGGGTCACACCACACTCGAGGCATAACAGAAAGTCCATAGACTTGGCTGCCACATGACGTAATTCTCAAATGCCATGCATTGGTGGGGCTAAAAGTGAGAATGCAACGGCACTTTCAATTTTTTATTCTGATCATTGCTGTGTAAACGGCTCAATATGGTGTAGAATATTTTTTATAGACATGGCTCCTAGGAGGTAAGCCGTTTAATGACATAGAAAATAGGTTGAAAGTGGTTCAAAAATATATACATATATATATATATTTTGAGGGCATACATTTTGCCCCAAAAATTATTTCCCTCTTGTCTTCTAGATTGAAACAGAAGATTAACTGTATGTTTAAAATTGATAGCAGAGAGTGCGTTGCAGCGTTAGTGAGGTGCTCCTCTTCATCATCTGCTCTAAGAGTTCCTTGTTCTTTCCAAACTGTCTTTCATTCCTCCTCCAATGAAGCAAACACCTTTCCATCTGACTGCCTTGGCTAATTCAATTAACGTAACAACATTTGATCAAATAAAAGTCTAGCCTAGTCTGGAATCTTAATTAAATACAGGGGGCATGGGTGTGTGCGCGCGCATGCGTTCGTTCGTGCGCGCGTGCGTGCGTGTGTGTATGTGTTATACTGTGTATATGTGGGTGTTTTTGTTTACGTGTTCCACGTGAGTGTGTGTGTGTGTGTGTGTGTGTGTGTGTGTGTGTGTGTGTGTGTGTGTGTTTTATAAGTGGTTGCTAAGCGAAGGATGCGATAAAGCATTTA
>NC_137868.1:30839241-30899241 GCF_963924005.1 Protomyctophum bolini | reverse complement strand
TTTTCTGGGTTTCGGGAGTAAATTGAATCGACGGTGGTGATGCGTGCGTTAGTCAGCAGCAATATAGAGGACCTGCTGTTCTGATTAAGTTCCTGTTATGGAGCCGTTCATTATTGATTTCATTTCTTCTCCTCTCCTCCCTTTCACATTCACACTCCCCCCATCTCTCCTGGAACTCAGCTCGTCTCTCTCTCCCTTCCAACACCTTCGTGGTGGATGCTTATTTAAAACCAGCAAGTAGTGATTTAAAAGCAGTGAGTTAATTTGCCATCCTGTGTTAATGTTCTCTCACTGCTTCTATTCGCCAAAGAGTTTTGGAGGCTAAAGTAATGCAGCAAAACAACCTGAAGTCTCCTACAGTGAGAGTTAAAAATGTCATATTGTTTAATACAATGGTTCTCAACGTGGGGTCTGGGGTCCCCCAGGGGTCCTTGAGGGGATGCAAGGGGACACCAGCTACACTATAAATGATTAATCGTAACTATTCTTAATCGTAACTAAATCGTCCATTTAGTTTCATGTGTACTGTCTGTCACGGGGCAACCCGTGCCCTGTACACATACATTGATGGAGAACAATGCACACACTTAAACTACACAGTTGCATCCAATTAACTAACATTGCCGGCTTGCTTGGAAGACTGTGTTAATGGACATGAGTGCATATTTTTATTATTGTAGCTCACAGTGAATTGTAAAAGAGAACTTTGCAAATATTGTCACAGCATATATGTTTAGTGTAATTTGTGTTTAATGATGATTGTGTGGCACCTGGCTCTCCTGCATTACTGGTGATCCTCTTGACTGAGTGGAGGAAGGTACCAAATGCTATAGAGCAGGAGGGGTGTCTGTCTGGGTTACAAGAGCTCTTGTGTTATGTTTTCTATTTATCTTGATGTTGGGTAATGTATCTGAAAGGTATTTGAATTGGTTTAGTTAAACTACGTAATTGTGTAAGTTAACTCATGGGCCATAGTTTGCCTTATTTGAGATAAGTGGTTACCAATTAGTTATGTGTCTTGGTATGGTCTCACCCAGTATAAAAGGGAGGCTGCAGGATGCCAAGGATCAGTAGTGGCTTGGGCAACAAGCAGGTAACATCCAGGGAGAGCTGCTAGGGGTCCCTTTTTGGAAGGGGTTTTAGCCTGATAGAGTGTCTCAAGTTCTGGGTTTGGTTTCCTAATTTGCTTTCAAGTCTTTTGTAAGTTTAGTCTTCAGTGTTTCTTTTGTTTCCACTGTGAATAACCTACATCAGGGAGAAATAAAACACCCTAAAAGGTATTGCTGGAATCTGTAACTTTTTGGAGCCTTGGCCACTCGGATGCCGCTGCCACCACAAGAGCTCTTGTAAGTTGTAACCCAGACACACACCCCTCCTGCTCTATAGCACTTGGTATCACCAATACTGCAGGAGGGCCAGGTGCCACACAATCATCATTAAACACAAATGACACCAAACATATATGCTGTGACAATAGTTCTCTTTTACAATTCACTGTGAGCTACAATAATAAAAATATGCACTCATGTCCATTAACACAGTCTTCCAAGCCAGCCGGCGACATTAGTTAATTGGATGCAACTGTGTAGTTTAGGTGTGTGCATTGTTCTCCATCAATGTATATGTATAGGGCACAGGTTGCCCCGTGACATGTACACTCCCAGAGTTAATATCGTAGGAAATGGGTGTCCATGGCTTAGTGCATATCAAACTGGAGGTCTGTGAAATTAAAAATAGGTTAAAATGTGTTCATTTAGTCACTTCAAATCTTCCTGCCATGTGTAAACAACTGCCATGGTTTGATTCTCAGATTGTTCACTAACAGTTAGCTCTCTCTATCTCAAATGTCCCATGTAACATCCCTTAAGTATACACTGTTAAATGCTCCTACAGTTATATTCAACAACACAAATATATAAACCTACGGTAAACGTTTGTATCACTATAATCTTGCCCTGCCGTGTTGTTGTACTCTTCTGATGTATCTTATCTTCAAGGAGAGTTTTTCTATGACTTGCTTTATGCAAATGAGCTCATCTCAACCGAACGTAAACGTCTGATATAGGGCAGTGGCTCAGGAGGTAGAGTGGCCGGCGCTGGCCACTTGGGGAACACAATGTTGCTCCTGATGAGCAAGCTGGTTGGTGCCTTGCATGGTTTTCTCTGTTGTCAGTGTGTGTGAATGTGCGAATGTAATGCACATTGTAAGCGCTTTGATTCAAGGCATTTACCATAAAACCTTTTGAATGTTTGAGTTCAAAGTTGCCACAAGGACATCTGTCTGTGCTTTACCGCTGTAAAATCATGGTTACGCTGTAAAATCTTGAATACACTCATATTTAAATTAACATGAGGAGTTTACTGTGTTGGCAGTGCGGCTTGCTTGCTCTGCAATCTAGCATAATGCTAAATAAGTGGTGTTCTGCCAGAGTTTTAAAATGTTATGTATCTCATTGTTTGTCTGTTATGAGTTGCACCACAGCCTGACTAAAATTGTTTTAACTATATGGCTCTGGCTCTGATGGGCTAACATCAATGTACAATGTCTAATGATCCTTGCAGCCTTCCCGTTTCTCTCTCTATCTCATGGTCTGTAAAAAATAGGCCAAATTGGAGAGAGAGAACAGGAAAATGCACTCCATTCTAAACAGACTTGGATCATATTGATGGCATATAATACTGGCAGGCTATGGTTTACACAAATAGTTATTTATCGCTATGCCTTATGACAGTTTGTTCTCGTTATCAGATTCATGTTTGCCAATAGTCAAACTACTGTAAGTGTATCTGTGATTTAGACTGTGAAAGTGTAAACATTTAAAAATAAGAACACAACTATACAGTGTATTCTGTATATAGACCAACATATAGATATTGTATTTACAGACATATAGTACACATCTGCATATAGCCTGAAAGTATCCAAGCTTTTCATGAACTAGAGGGGTGGATTCAAACTAGCGTTGGAAACAGACATCGCTCCCTATTGGTTACCCAACCCCTGTCCTCCTCCCCTCCCCAGGAGAACACAGAGGGGAACACTGACGTCACCACATTTGGAGTGACGCCCCTCTGCACTCTTATTGATTCTGCTTCTTTTTTTTAGTGGTGCAAACACTCCTAGAACCAGCAATGTCCGTCTCTCCCTATGTCCGTCCCCCCAGGATTTTTGACAATGAAGGGAAAATGTACGTCATATTGTCCCTCATTAAGTCTGAAGTCATATTTAGTGTCTCTTTATTATTAATGGCATTTAATGTTTGTGTTGGCACCGTCTGTTTTACATCACCATTACATCACCTAATCAACATGAGTTAGACTTTAATAATATTAGCGCCCCTCACATTTACTATGAAAACCTGCACCTCCCGTCCGTCACTTAGTTACCACACCTCCATACTGTATGGTCACGCCTCGTGACATCACACCTCCATATATGGTCACACCTTGTGACATCACGCCTCCATATATTATGGTCACGCCACGTGACATCACACCTTCATATATGGTCACGCATTGTGACATCACACCTCGTGTCATCACGCCTCGTGACATCACTTCTTGTGACACGTCACGCCACCATATATGGCCATCTCTATATATGAACAATACATAGAGAAGACTGGATCATCACCTAGATCTGCATATGGAGCCGACCAGAAACTCAAACTCTTAGATCTCCATATATGGAGCTGACCTGTTCTGACATGTCAGAACAGGTCCTACCCGACCAGTCCTTCCTGTTTTGACGTTCCTTATGTTGATCTGATCTCATCAAACCCTGTACACTCAAGACACGCTCCATATATGGCCAGCCCAGTACAGAATTCATTCCATATGATGATCTGACCCCCCATGCCAAAGCGCCAGCACTCACCCAGCAGAATGCCGTCTGCCGTCACCCAGGCGGATGCGTGCTCGCTTCTCTCCCTCAGGGCGTCTTACTGATCTGTATGCAGTACATGTATGCAACTCCAATGTAAGAAATGTTTGTCACACTACAAGGAATGTAATATTTTGGATATGGGCACATTCTCCGGTTTAGAAGTGCAACCATGATTTTATTCATCCACAATGTCAGATTCCGGGACTGCGCTCACAGATTAGAATCTTGTTGCTCTTGTTTGGAACACTGGAAATGATTCACTGATGCTGTTGGTTTTTGTATCAATCCTGTGTTATACTTAGTTGTGCAATGTGCACATACCGGTATGTTGCAGTCAGATTAGCCTGAAAGAGCCCTGTGCTTTTCTGGGCATAGAGAGGCTGGTCAAACTAGCGCCGACTTCCTATTGGTTCACCAACATATGTGCCCGCGGCCCGCCACCCCGCGGTAATGTTTTGAAGGTCCACCACACAGCGGAGAACACTGATGTATACATTTGAAGCGACGCAGCTCTGCACACTTATTGATTAGCCGCAAAATACTGTCACTTTTCCTACTGGGCTCGCCCATTCTTTTTTCTGTCTATACCAAATCTCTTCGCCAAAAAAATCCGATCTACAACCTCGCGTGTTGCGACACGTTGTGAGCATGTTTCCCCCAGAATATGGATGCTGTGGTTGAAGAGGACACATACTATCGTATATCTGAAGCCTTGTCTCTTGAATTAAAGGAGTTATGGAGATCAGCTAATCTAAAACACCAGCACACTTGCGGCTGTCTTGATGATAAGCCAGGATAACAAGGGGGGAGGGGGGGTAGGGGGGGTTGCTGGTGTTCCCATGACTAACTTCCCATAACCTGAGTCAGGGGCCACCTCATAGTGAATGGAATGCAACGACAGGTTTCATGGAAAAATGAAAATGAAATTAGTTGGTTTAATGTCTGGCAGTGTGGGTGGCTGGTTGGCTGGCTGATAAAAGGCCCTGGCAAATTAGCCATGTTTTCTGTGGCCAGTTGGCTGGTTGAGTTTCTTGCTTGCTGTTTTATCTTTCATCTGGCTAGCTGTTTAGCTACTTGGCTTGCTCTCTGACTAAGTGGTGTTGATTAAAGTAAATTTTTACTTTTGATTTATTGTCAGTGCCTTTGAGTATAATGGACAGATATATAATTACAAGGCTGTAGCCTATATTATTCGACATAATGTCCTTGTCTGACATTTCCGCAGTTTCTAACCTAAGCTGTGAAATAACTGGAGTGAAACATCTGTGTATTTGGTGATTTAGCTGGGGAAAAAGGAATGATGAATAGGCTTGGACCAAGGAAGATGGCTTTGATGGCCTGTAGGTGTGGAGGATATGTTGATAACAATGGCCAGACTCCCAGTCAAGAGATAGCTAGGAGAGCAACGATTGGGAAAGGTGGGACCTTTGGGTTAGTATAGGAGACAATGTTTATTAGCTTCAAATCTCAAGGTCTGGGTCCAATGTCCGACAAGTCTGTAACAGTGTACAATTGAAACTTAAATAAATATATATTTTGTTGCCCAAATCTACACTGTAAAATGAATTGTACAGTGTTCTCTGTACTCTACTCTGAACTCTAAGAGCATACAATCTAAGTTCACAGAGTTACAGACCCGTATGGGTCCATTTGGACCCCATGGTGGACCCCGGAGCCGACATTGAGAATGAGTGAGCAGGACTATTTGAGGGAATTCGGTTTTTCAAAAGTCGTGAACTGAGAGTTGGATGTCTGGAACTTTAAGGGTGGGGCTAGAATGGGGTAAGTGAAGTGAGGTCTGGAAGTGAGGGGAATTGGGACCAGTGTGGAAGGAACTGCAACTCAGACAAAACTCAATGCCCAATTTCCCAGTGCAACTATCAACTGCCTGCTTTAAAGCCTGACTGAAAATAGCCTAATCTACAAGCCCACAAGGTGTTGCAACGTGATGCTTTAGATTAAATCAAGAATAAATCACTTTATTGACGTACTGTATGCTACTTTTCACTTAGTAAGAGACCACACCTTCGCTCAAGATTAACGGTTTATTGAAACAGAATGAGATGAATGCATGGAGTGGAGTGAGGAACCCAAGGTAGGGCGAGACTCAGGGTGGGGGCGTAGTCTCTGGAGCTGACGGTCATCTTTGCTCTATACTCGGAATGAGCGGCTGGTCGTCTCTGCTCCGTCACTGCCCCCCCTGGATTCCTAGAGAATCAAGGCGGAAGGAGGAGGTTGGGGTGGAGGAGGATGGCGATTTTGAAGAATAGTGAAAATGGCCGATCTACAAGTGCAGTACTCACAACCCATGTTTGGTCTGTCGTGGAGCAGAACAAACAACTTGGTTGAGAGATCGCAGGTGTATTTATGCTGTGGTGATTGCGCCAGGGATTGGCTGGGTGATAATGAAAGGCAGGTGAGTTGATGAGGAGGGAGGAGTTGTTGATAATGAGGGAGGAGTGGTTCGGGTGAGTTGATGAGGAGGGAGGAGTTGTTGATAATGAGGGAGGAGTGGTTGTGGTTAAGGTCAAGCGGAAGGAGGTCTCTTCTCCCGAAACTACGTTGTATAGTACAACTTCCCTAAGTTTATGTTTAAATTATGTTTGTTTTTTTAAGGTGTGTGTGTGGTGCTTTAGCAACAAACTTGTACTTGCATAGGTTGACTGAATGGGGTAAAGGATACTTTTGATATAGCAAACAAACTCACGAGGAAACACTGGCTGTGAAACCTGACTGTGAACAGATGAATAGATAAACAGAATGCGGCATGAAATAAAAAGATAGGGCTGACTTGGTATGAGGGACTGCAGTTGGCTTTGAGTTTGGGAAGCTGGCTTTGGGGGTCTATGAGAACGGTACAGGGACTGTGGCCATACACACACATAAGGACACACGCGCGCACGTATGCACGCACGCACACACACACACGCACATCACACGCAACAAACACACAGTTCTTTCATGCTAAGCCAACTATGCTTCCTGCTTTGGGAAGAGTTTTGGGAAGATATTTTGGACGATATAGAGTGTGAGATTACTTGGTCACAAGAATCCCAGAACATTCACAGTGTCTGGCTGGGCAACAGAGAGGGAAAGAGAATGGGGATTTAAGTGGAAAGGGATTCATGAAAGTGTGTAGCCATATTGTAAATGTTCTTGGGGAGTGCGATTTAGTGCAGTGGCTCCCAAACAATGGGGATCTGGGTCCTTTTTTGGGGTATTTATGTGTTTAATACATTTTTGTAGTAAATAAAATATTTACAAGAAAGTTTCAAACATTTTCCAAAATAAAATGTCATGAATTTCTTTTTTATAAATCTGTACATAAAAATAGCAGATTTACAAGTTCACAACGTCAGCTATTTTCACTAGCCTATTAAATAGTGCTTAACTGTAATTTAATATTTTTGTAAGTTCGGGTCCTGTGAAGACACCAGCTTTCTCTTTTGGGAACCAATGATTTAGTGCATATGAATACTATGTCATCACTACAATTATGTATTAACTTTCATCAGTAGCACAATAAAAGAGTAATGTATTTTCATATAGAGTAAGTTACATTAATTAACAACTCATGCTCAACCCTATTTAGGTCTTTGTGATGAATAACAGGGCTGTGGGTCAAACACAATTCAGACAAAGCTAAAAAAAAAAATTAAACAAAATAATGAAACTGCCTGCAGCAGTAAAACAATAAAAATAAATTTTGCTGTGGTTTTGAGGTGTAGGCTTAAAGCCAAAAGAAGCATTATCATTAGATATTGTATTACCTGTCAGCTAACCGTAATAATGTCTTTAGCCAATACGAGAGCTGAACATGTCACTGCCTGAGGCTTGATGATACTAAATGTTTTTCTCAGTGTACCCATTGTTATTCCTCATTGTAATTAGACCATTTAATGTTAACTTTCCAAAACGGAATAGGCTTCAATCTGTATGCTTCTATTTTACCTCTGTTCTGTCTGTATGTATGTCTCATGTCTCTCATTACCTAAACCACAATAACCCTCGTATCCCTATTTTGGACATGTCATAGGCGAGAATCTTCAAAACATTTCCTGTAAATACTAAAATAGCAGTTAAACAAGCTCTCAACGTGTCGCTTTGCAACACAGAGCTTGTAGATTGGCTGTTTTTTATGTTTATCTTGGTGATTAATACTAGCATGGGTCTATTTCATCTTTTTTTTTCACGTCTCTCTTTCTCTATCTCCGTCTCAGTCTTTCTCAATACGCAGAGCTAGAGTGTTATTGGGGTCTGTATAGTGTCTGCGTTGTGCTATTTTGTCTGTTGTCCTGCCAAGCTGACATGAGGGTTCCAAACATGGACCTAGAAACAGCGTGATGGAAGCTAGGGTCCAAAACGTGTCCACTACCAGACACAAAGAGCTGCAGGAAGTGAAGGGTCAAAGGGAGGAAGTGAATCTCCCATTTCACTACAGGAAACACTGGTGGAGCGGCGGGGTGAGGGTTTATGCGAGGTAATGCTGTGTGGACGGCGTCCATTGATGTACAATCAGTTGGACTACCGTCTCTGTGACGTTTCTCTGCCCATTCATTACTCCTTGAAGTTCAAGGCAAGAGATTTGTATGAAGCTCCTCAAAAGTATCTTGCTTTGACTTTTTATAACTTTCAACCTAGCTTCCCTATTTTGGGCAATTCATTATAAGACAAAATGTTAAAACATTCAAGAATATTGGAGCTCCCCACACGTCGCTGATCGGCTATTTTCGCACTGCAACACCGTTGACAATGTTTATACAATAGACTAGTAGTGGTTAAGATTTAAGAGCTTATTTAGTTGTTTATCCCAAAAATCCACAGTAAGTCCCAAACAAACAACAACAGTGCCAAAGTTAGACTGAGCTTGTTATGAAGAAACAGACCATTAAATAAGAAGAGCAATGACCTTGTACGTTTTAATAGATCACGACAGCTTGCGTTTTACTGAAGCGGAAATCTTTCAAATCAATCATCAGACACTGCGCTGTGATGTAGACACTAGACACTGGCTGTGATGTAGGAGTTAGTCATAAAGCACTGTGTAATGTCAGGACCAATCAATAACGGAAGAAAGCCAATAAATTGTGAAGTTTTAGTGCAGCAGGGGCAGTTTTTACGCAGGTTAGCATGAAAACTACTTTTTTATTATTTGAAAAACACTAAAATAGTGATTATAGCAGTTCTACAAGTTTGTCTATTTTCACTCCTTTTGTGAGGCACTTTTGTATGATGAAGTAGGGCATCAATCTGCGAAAAACAAAAAAATAAACCCCCATAAAACGTTAAAATATGGAGATAAGAGGTTTCTCCCCGACAGCAACGAGTGGTATCAGAGTGAGATGTATTGTTCTGTGTCACAGCGTGCGCGCCAGCTCCTCTGTCAGCATGGCTGTCAGGAGAAAAAAGTGCTGAATCACCCCCAGGCTAGCTGGTATCATTTACGTTCCAAACTTTCTCCGTGTTGCGGTGACCTTCAAAGGCGGAGAGCAGAGTGAATGAACAAATGAGCAAAAATGTGGGAAACGAGGGGAGAGAGAGACCCCTCCAGCCTGTTTCTCAACAGATGATCTGTCAGCCCCCCGCTGGTCCCCAGCCTCCTGGTGCACGGCACACTCATGCACTTGCGCACACACACACACACACACACACACACACACACACACACACACACACACACACACATGCATGCATGAACGCACATACACACATGCACACATACACGCACTCACCCACAGCTCTTCATCCCTATTTCCGGTGTTGCGTGGAAACTTGTATGTCCAAAACCATTACTTTTTCATTAAATGGAAAAAAGAACCGGTTTTGCAATGGATCCTGCTCATTCAAAATTGATCAATGATACAGCAAACAAAATTGCTGAAAAACATTTCCAGCTCATTTGTGCTACTTTTGCGCAAAATTCCATCGATATAATTCATGACAAACAAAACAAAACAAAAAACATGAAAAGTTGAAAAATGGAGATACAAGGATTCTGCCCAACAGCGACTCCGTGCTCCTGCAACACAGCTGAATGTCTGGGAAATGTTGGAGGACACGTGCTCCCCCTGCTCTTCTTCTCCTCTCCTTCTCACCATGCAGCTCCATCCGTCATGCACAACACACTGGCTTTCTAGCCCCGTCTCTCCCTCTCTCCACAATTTATCATGTGTTTTACTTCTCTCTGCAGGCCCTAAATCTCCTGAGTTAGCCTGAAGTCATGGAAGAACAGCTTAGCTACACAGTAAAATGCTCGGCGTTAATGTTGAGAGTGTAAAAATTGACCCAAATGCATCCGTAATGGTCCACACATACACATGAACGTGAAAGGATAAATGTGTACCTTCTCAGAGTTTAACTAGAACGGTGCGTTCCTCTTAGCGCAGGTGTCTGCCTAGTAGGGTTGCCTACACAATTTGGAAGGCAGTGACTCATAGCCAATTGGAATGAATATCAGAAAAATAACTGTACAGTGTGGACCGATAAAGTGAGTTTTGGAAGTGAGATTTGTAGTGTGTACAGAAAACTGTAAATGTCTGAAATCTTTGTCTGGCACGAATGGCTTGGGTTATAGGCCAGAATGTGAAGCAGGCTGTTCTAGCACCACCATCAGCTAATTTGAAAAAACCTGGGGTGGAGGATCTTCCTTGGCCTACTGGGAGTGTGCATTGCTCCCACGGGGCAGCACACCTAACCTTAACCCTCTTCCAACCCTTAACGCACCCCTCACCAACCTTAATCCGGTCGTCTTAACGCACCCCTCACCAACCTTAATCCGGTCGTCTTAACGCACCCCTCACCAAACTTAATCCGGTCGTCTTAACGCATCCCTCACCAACCTTAATCTGGTCGTTTTAACGGACCCCTCACCAACCTTATGTCTAACCAATGCTATGTCTCATCAAAGGATGCCTCCCGCATTGCTAGGTTTAGTTTTTGGGCTGGGCCGTTTTGGGCAGGCATGAACACACACATTTATATCCTATAATACACAATCATTCTTGGTAGGGGCGAAATCCACACACACACACACACACACACACACACACACACACACACACACACACCTGCAATATACTGCATTTCCGTCACTGACCACTAATATGGATACAGAAGCGAACTTAAGCCAGTAGTGGAAGAAGTGCTGTTTTAACCACTTTTTATCATGCACTACCATAATATAAAAACACAGAAACTGTGTTGTGAGTATGAAGTAGGACTTAATTGGTTAGTGTAATTTTTTTGTAACAATACTGGGGCAAATGCTACTAAAGTTTTCTAATGATTGTAGTAGAGTAAAAAGTATAGCATTTGCCCCAGAGATGTAGTGGAGTTGAAGTATACGGTATTGGGGAAGAAAATGAAATACCGTAATCAAGTAAAGTAGAAGTATACAAAAAGGTACAGTAGCCTACTTGATTCAATTTACTTAGTTACTTTACACTATACATGAAGTATTTTCTATTGTGTGGGCAGAGTGCAGAATGAGTCAGTGGGCTGACATTAGTTTGTTATCCTGGCAAGACAAGTGTGCAATGGCCTCTGAACGCCTCAAATGACTATGAGTCATCCCTGACATCAAAGATGATAATAGCACTTCCCGAGGCTGTTTTTTGGACTATCTTCCATCAACATTAACTGTAGCAGAACAAAAAGAGTCGGTACATGCACAAAGAGGACGATGGAAGGAATTAAAGAAAATATTTGCATTATATGGAATGGGAGCAAATTATTCAGGAGCAAAAGATGGATTGAGAAGGAGACTGCAGACTGGAAAGCAAAGGGACTTACAGAAAGCACATTAAACTCCTCAATGTTAATTTAAGAAGAGAGTAAAAATGTAACCAAATGGACCCATAAGGGTCCGTCGGGCCTGATGATTCTATCTAAACTGTAACAGGATACAAGAGTTCTTCCTTGTTTGCCGCCCTCTTGCCTTCGCCTTTCTGCCAACTTCATTTCCCAGCAATGTGGTGGTTGGATTTATGGATGTGCTCACCCGCTGAGCCACCGAAGGAGATGGAGCGGCACAGATGTGATGGAGCACAGTGCAAAACCCAGGAGCTCCAGTGAAGAGCTGAGTGTCCGATCAGTGCCAAGAGCGAATTGTAAACTGGGTGGTTCTGGAGAGGCTCAAACTGTGGAGCCTCCACATGCTGTGTTGAACCAAGTTCAATAAAACATCTGTGATGGGAGCTGTCCATTTTGGTAATGTCAGATGCACAATCCCTGTGTGTTACATTTACTCTGCAAGGTTTCTGGGCATGGGATTATGTGAGGATTTGGCATTAAATTGTATTTCACAGCATTACTGCAGCAGGCAGTGTATTTGTTGTTATTGCTACTACAATGATGAGGAACCAAAGCCAATGGATACTCTCATCTTCCTTTTTATTTGAAATTTCACTAGAGGATCATGAGCGACTGGATGTTTAAACACAGAGACAAAGTTGAGGTGTTTAATCATCCTGAAGGGATGCTGTATGAGCACAATTCTTACCTCAAGTTTGCCCCATGGACGTTTGAATGAGATCTGAGTTTGAGTCCCATCATTTACGGTTTCTCCTTCCATGGACAGATTTCTTAATCAGGGGAGCTGATGTGTGGTTTATTATAGCCTATGGTTACTCTCAATGACCCCTGACAACTGCTTACATTGCTTAACTGCTTTACATTACTTAAGACCCACCCCCAGTTAATTTGACATGTATGCACTTTCTGTAAAATTAATAATGATTCAGCAACAAATTTTGCCCAACAAATGCCATTTTGTGCAAAACAAAAGTTTGGCACAAAAAGGTTTTACAAATGGAGAGCATTTTCAACAGCTGTAAAGTTTATATACAGAACACAATCTTTGTATTATGGACTTCTGAATGCATTTAATGTCTGACAAAACAAAAGCCATAGTTGTTCATTAATGAAACACTTCATTTCCATCATATTCTCTACAGGCTCGTAGGAAGTCAATACTGTATATATTATTATTTAAAGTGCTGCGGAGAGCCGGAGCCACATCATTTTAGATAGGTGACTGAAGCATTGTGCTTGTAATGACTAGTAATAAGAGACACAATTTGTTTGCATGTACTTGCGTGTGAGACTTTGGTTTGTGTGCATGAGTGATTGTGTGCGTGTTGCGTGAGTGAATGCGCTGTGTGCGGAACAATGATGATTGAATGTAAGTGGTGCCTATCAACTGTGATTCGTATTTCTCGGTGGCATGGAAACCTACGGAGGTTTGAAAACTAATTTAGCCACGCCACTTCAAAGAATAGAAAACATTATGTAAAACCTGTGCTGGATGCTCAGGCGTTCCTCTATTCCTCTATTGCTGTGTAAAATGGACAAAAGAACTGGTCTGTGGAAAATGAATTTGTGCTGCTGTTCCGCTTTTGTTTTCATTGCACTCTATTGTGTGTGTGTGTGTGTGTGTGTGTGTGTGTGTGCGTGTGCGTGGCTACATGGGTCTGCATGTCTGTCATTGCTTATTGGCTCACAGCAGTTAGCATTTTATTCACTTTTGTTCGTTTGTGTGCAGAGGGCAGCTTTTTTTCTGTGTCATATGGACACGTGTTGAAGTGACAAGCTGACTCGCGTGTCTGTTGGACAAAAGGAGAATAAGCTGGATATCCTCCTGTCGGGAATATAAAAGACACTGTATGCACACACGATCTTCTCCACACTGCTTCACAGACTCACTGTGAACTGTCAACCAGAGAGTGGCTTCAGGAGCTCAGTTCCACACTGGTGTTGTTAGGACCAACGCCGTGCTGAAGTAATTGCAGCCAGGTCAGCATGGTGTCAGTAGAAAGGGCATGCAGTCTTCAACCTGTAAATTCGTTAAGTTGGACACACATCCGAAGATTTTCATCTCGCTCAAGTGAAACTGTATGTGACACACAAATAGCTAATAGATAAAATAATGGATAAATAAGACAAACATTGGCTTGAAATGTTGGTGGAAATCTATGGCAATTAACCAGTGTTATGAAATGTGTTTGGTTCACTGATCTAGCTAATTTAAAGTGAGGATCAATTTGTAGGACAATCAATGTTGATACACTAATTACACTATGCTTGTAGGCCTATACTAGGTATGCACTGATTCATTAAATATGTATCATGTACTCATAATCTATTTCTCTTTGTTTTAGTTTTCGAGATCCTCTCCAATACTGTACCTTGAGTACCTGTCAATCCAAGTACTCTTCTGTTGTCTTCTATAGGAAATACTGCTCCAGAAGTCAATTCAGTGTCAATTCAGACCATTCACTTTATCACAACAATGTTTTAGTTATAGCCTACAGTTTGTAATAAAAAACACCTGTCTCTTATATCTTCAAAATGCATGTGAAACATCGATTTAGCTGTCACTCCCTGAACCTTATATCTTCAAAATGCATGTGAAACATCGATTTAGCTGTCACTCCCTGAATCAAGACTTCTTATAAATGCATTGAGAGTTAGCTCTCATCATAATGGTCTAGTCTTCTCTGACTGAACTGCACATACATACCCAACGTCCAGTTTTTGGACTGAGAAGATTTTAACAGTGCTGAGCCCCAGGAGTACATCCATAAAGCGATTATTTTTCCAAAACGCTTCCACCCTTAATCAATAATTGCTGACTCAGTGAGGCGGCCTGCATGAAAGCGGCCTGTTAGCAGGGCGGGCGTCATCGCCTGGTTGCGTATTAAAACAAGACGATTAAACACTGGTAGGACAAGCACAGTATAACATAATGGCTTTGCTTTACTACTGTCGTTATAGGTAGCTGCCTTGGCTCCCTGTGTATGATCTGTTCAAATTTAACAAGGGGTCCAGTGAGTAAGGTAAAGTATTCCCCTGAAATGTTGGAGCTGACAATGGCTATATGCAAAACATGTTTTTGTTAACAAGAAGGGCTGCAGCCACTGCCGTGCAGTGCCCTCTAACACGGCCATTCTCCTGTTAAAACCACTAGGGTATGAAGCAGAGACTGCATAGATGAAGGATGAAGGCCATTGAGTTAAGCTTGTTGAGTTTAATGGGGCGGTAAGGCTATAGCAGCCGGGATAATGGCTAAGAATGAGCTTAGCTACAAGTCTGTTGGGTACCAGGTACAAAAGTAGAGAGGAGGCAGGTATAGGTAAAGTATGTTCAATGTGCTTATTTTCAGACAGCTATATATTTTTTATTCTGGCACTCAACTAGACTACGGTAGATATGCATGATTCAGTCAATAATGTCTGTTTTTGCTTAGCATTAGTTGCTTGCTACCTTTTCATTGACTATACTTTTACTATTTTCCTGCCTTGTCTGACAAACTCAGGGATGAGTAATTTTTTTTTACTTATGAGTACTTTCATTCTAATTTCTGTTCTGCAGTTTGAAGATGTTCTGGATGTCTCTAGGATCAATTTAAAAGTACAAACCTTGATCCAAATGAAAACAAAAGGTCTGCAATTATGCCAAATGACAGCATTTGGCTTTGACAATAAAGTGATGGTGTTGACTGGTGTATGTCTCTGTGACCGTGATTTAAGCAAGATGTATCTATTTCTAAATATATACCGTGTGTATACTCACACACACACACACACACACACACACACACATGCACGCCTGCACACACACACACACACACACACACACACACACACACACACACACACACACACACGCACACACGCACTCCCATGCGTGTATATTTGTCTCTTAAGTGAAAGCAACAATTTACATTGTGCTGATCTCTTTTTCATAATTTTGCTCTATTTCCTCTTTTCCTCTCCTCTCCTCTCCTCCTCTCACCCTCCCTCCTCCCTACGTCTCCTCTGCCAGATGGCTGCTCCTTAATCAAACTCTTTTACCTCAGAGAGGTAAACACATTACACTGCTCTGATTACAGTGACTTGGCGAGGCATACGGTGCGCGTGTGTCTGTGTGTGCATGCATACAGTATGTGCATGCATCTGCCATGATGAGGAGTACATACAGTGCACATTTGTGTGGTTGAGAGAAAGAGAGATGGGGGAATTTTAAAAGTCAGTGGAGCAGGTTATACTCTTGGGCTGCCTTACACTCTCATTAAAAGCTGCTCCATCTATGAGAGACAGAAACATACACATGCACTCCACACGAGCAAAACTGTTCGCTCAGCACATCGTCACTTGTTCTACCAATCCCTCAATCTTGGACGGTAAACAATCCCCTCGGCACACTGTAGCTATGGAAACTCATGTTGCCGTGGGCTCTTCACATGGTTGGACGGCTCTGTTCCACATCATGGTACACTATAGTTATCCCTGCCAAGTTCTGGGGCAGGCAGACTGCTGTCATACATTCCTGTAAAGCCATAAAGACTCCTGTCATACAATCCAGCAGATCTATAAGCCTGAGGGTTTAGTGTCACACAGTAATGTATGTCTAGCTGTGAAAACACTGAGTTAGAGGCAAGCCGTGCAACTTGTTTTGGCAGGGGGAACAAAGCTGAGTGGAGCCGCAGCGCTAATAGTCTGGCAACCTGATAGTGTCCAAGGCAGACAGACAGAACGGCTTTCACAGCTCTGGGATGAGGAGGCTCTGGCTGACTGGTGTGGTTCTGCAAACTCTCAAGCAAACTCTCAGGCATAAATTCTTAGGGGAAAACGTTGGGAATGCTGTAAGTTGACACAGTGTGGAAGCTAGGTTCCATTCTGTAAACAACAGCTGTCCTAAACGTTACAACCTTTGTAAACTCTATCGTTGCCCTGGGAAACGATATAAATGATAAGAAGAAATGCTGTTAATTAGCTAGCCTACACGAATATCCATTATTTATTTTTTATTCCTTATTATTATTATCATTATTTTATAATAATAATAATTATAGGTTATTGTATTGTTGTTAGTGGTGTAGCCACAACAGAATGATGAACCTTTAAGCTTATTTCATTTTATTAACCTTATATTTTATGGTTATACTATCAAGAGATTAGGTGTAATAATTTAGGTTCTAATTGACTTCCATTGATTAATGACTATATCATGACTACTTTGGAGGAGAGTCATGAATGCCATTGCTAATTTTACAAATGTCTTGGATGTATTCAAGTAGAAACCCTACACTGAATGCCACACCAGAATCAGTGCATGCGTAAAATAAATGCCACTGAAAATGTTATAAAAGCTGGCAAACGCACTGACTTGATATACTAATTTTATGCAACAGTATGTTTCCACATTCTTAATTTGCTTAGATATTAGACGTAGACTAATGCTGTCTTTCTTAAAAGTATGTTCATATTAACATTAATCACACTGGCCCTTTGATTCATCGTAATTGGATGCACTGAAATCCTTCACCCATTATGATGTTTGCGTGGCTGGTTTACAACAGTGTGAGAATTACCAGCATGAATATGGATGTTGTGCTAGCATCATGAGAGTAAATGAGCTTACTCTATTGATTAAGTTTGCTATCACTCTCACACTAGCTGTGTGGTCCCCATTCTCCTATCGCTCTTTCTCTCTCTTGGTCCCCCCCCCCCCTTTTTTGCACCCCCTCTACTCATCTCTGTCAGGGCAGACTCAGTGGAGTGGTTAAATTGTCCATAGCGCGTAAATGCTCGTTTATAAAAGCTGACAGACGTGGCGGTCGTTTGCTGAAATTAATTACCCCTCGGAGCTGTGGCGAGCACAGGCTCCAGTCAGTCAGTCACGCTTCACCAGCTCCGAGGCCTTCAGCAGCGCTCCAGCCCGCCACGCAGGCAGCTACTGTATGACCGTACCTGTAGAGAGAGAGAGAGATGGTGGAACGGAGAATGAGGTAGCAATGTTACAAGACAGATGGAAAGATGAAGAAGAGAGAGATGCAGGGAAAGAGACAGTGAACAAATATTCTACTCTACTGTATTTACGTGTGCACACTGGTGCTGCGCAGGTTTACAGATAATATTTGCTCATATCCCAGATGAGGTCATGGTGATGGCTTTTTTTTGTATTATGGTTATGTATCTTGAATAACTTCTTCTGCAATAGTCGTGTTTCTATGTACCCATGTATAAGCAGCTCTATGCCTACCTGAGGGTATCTGTCAAGCAAACACTGCCTGTATTTTAAGACATGGCTTTTCTTTTTTGTTATTGGTGCATTGTGTTGATGCATAGGGCATATCTCCCAACTATCCTACCTTTATGTACAGAAAAGGGGGAATGAGAGAATTATGCAAAAACAAACTAATTTGACTGACTGAAATCTTGTTCTTCTAACCCTGATGTATTACAGAGTAGCATAATCTATGGCAGTACTGTCTGTAGGTGCCATTCTCAATCATAAATTAATACTACTGTAGTCCAAGAGCAAGGAAAGTGATAATATAAGTCATCTCTAAAATCAGGGGGACACCGGTAACAGTGCAGTGCTTCAGTTGTTAACTTGTTAAGTATATATTTTTATTTAGCTGGGGTGCCATGCAGCTCTATCGGGTCTTCCTCTTTCATTGGTATTGCCCAGGTTGCGCCTAAACATTTTCCTTCACAAAAACTATGCCTAACCCTAACCCGAAACTCACAAACACTATGCCTAACCATAACCCGAAACTCAGGGAAATTATGCCTAAACCTAACCTCAAAACCCTGTCCACCTGTGCGAAACACCAGGAAAAGAGACAGATCTACCATACAAAGCACAGACATGTCCAACTATTATTTGGGAACCATGTCACTTGCAACTGAATATCTTAATACAAGCCTAGTCATCTACTGTATTTGCATAATTGTTCAAATGAATCCACTGATGCATAGTTTAGTTTTATTTATTTTTCTTCTTAATAAAGTGATTTGTATTGCTTTGTATGGAGTGGGGAGGGACGATTAGAAAAGACTACAAAGGAAAAGTGGAGAAAAGGGATTTGCTAGGGGCTTAAGGTGATTTGTCACCTTCTTGATTCTTCTTGTTATTTAATGAACTGTACTGTCGCAGAGGGTGTTATTGATTTGAAGTGATTTTTCATACAGGTTTATGGCCCACAGAGATAGTCTTGAGTATGTTTTTCATATCGTGTAACTTAATATATTCCTCCTTGTCTTGTCTGCCTGTCTCATCGACTGAGACAACACATTTCCCTCTGGCCTTAATCTGCTTATTGCAACAAACCCATTACTTATTGCCACCATTTTTGACAAGACGACTGACACTGTTTCCCCTCTGCTTCACAAGGGTAGGTCAAACTCTTAATCATAGATTAAATAAATAAATAAAAATATAGATGCTTCATTGGCCGCTGCAGTTCGCTGGAGCCATGTGTGTCAACGGGAGGGGGGAACAATTTACACTCTGGGGCGGAAGTATGTCAGAAGGGCGCAAGGCACGCTACCGCTATGCCACGCTGCCACTCAAGTGACTACTGACCAATCACAGCGCATCTTTTCCGGGACTTATCAGACCCGAACATCCGCTCTGTGACGCACGCAGAAGCTTCTGTGAAGCACCAGCTTGGTGAAAGTGACTCCTGCTCTAAGCTGCATCTTGCATCTTTGTGACTACTGTGTGGGACTACCCTCTGTGATTATAATAATAATAATATTATTATTATTACCCTCTGTGATTGACAGAGGTGTGGCTGAGAAAGGTGCCATGTGCATTGGCACCACCTGAGTTTCCGGCTCCCTCAAGAAATGGAGTACTAGGGCACAGTAAATTATAGGTTAGTTAGTAGCAGCAAGAGATCGCCTGATCTAGTCTGTCCAGCCCCTCATTGTCAAATCTTATTTCCGTTTTGACCATTTAGAACTGACATCTCCATTTCACTTCTGCTAAGACAGACAGGAACTTGGGAAGTAATCTGAACTGAAGTAGTCTGTTTGGTGGATAGAGTCACCTTATTGGATAAAAGTTTGCAGGATAGTGCTCTGTTTTGAACTAAATGCCTCATATCATGAACACCGCGTGCAATTGCCCTATTTAGCCTATTTAGTAGGCCGATTGATTTCACATTCCATCCTGATTGGCAAATTCCTAACATTGCTCGCCGACAATAACCTACCTGACCAGTACCTGGAGACCTGTGCTCCCAAGTAGCACTTTTCCTAGTTTTAGAAATTTTAGTTGTTTTGTTTACCTTGGAGTAGCAAATGCACAAATTATACCATATAGGCCTATTGAACAAATCCAGTATATAAGGGCTCATACATAGCAATGCCATACAACGCAATTTAGCTTTGAACGTATTTAATATAGCTAATGTGAGGTTTGTTTGCTAATGTTAATGTTGCACAAAATGTGTGACTATAGGGAAACATCAAACTTTATTGTCTAATGTTTTAGAGCAGTGGTTCATTTTCATGTCAAGGACCCCTATGTATGACAATATTGATACAATTACAAAAAACATCAGATTAAAAAAGGGTCTACAAGCTCACGACGCATCACATTGCTGTTGTCGGCTTATTTTCAATAGCTAATGTATGGGTTAAAGTGGTTACATTTTGTTAGTTTAGAAACAAGCCCAAACTAACTTAACCCGCAAGACCGCAACTTCCAATATTTACAAGTGACTTTACAGGAAAACTAACCCAAAATAACATATAATAAGAAGACTTGGCAACACTTCTTCTTACTTCCTTCACAGGTGTTACCAATGATAATAATGAACTAAGACTCCATAGTCCATACCATTCCATTTAGTGTATAGCAGGCCCTGCCAGTGAGCCAACATGCACATTATCACCACCCAGACAATGTTTCACCAGATTGACCATAGGCTATCATTGTTATAACACCTATAACAGAAGACCTATGCTGTACGGTGGAGTTACAGTAGTCTTTATTAATCAATTAATATGAGCTAATATACAACAATATCTTCCTGCAGGTGCTGTCTGCTGTGTGAACAACACTTTCTCAATGTTGGAACTGCAATGAAGGTGACTAGTGTTAGCTAGTGGAGGCATTGACAAGCCTCAGAACAGAGGAACGGTTGAGCTAATATATACTGCTCTCATTGGCATTCATTCTGGAACAGCGATTTGGCTGGCCTGCCTTCGAAGATATGAAGCCAGGGAAGAACTAGATAAAAGTGAGACAGAGAGGAGAAAAAATCGTTTAATGGCTCGAAACTTATACTACTTTGAGTAGGTGGTATCCATGGCAATGCCAACAAGCCGTCTGATGACCCTGCGAGGAGTTTGAGTGTCAGTACTGTTCTATAGGATGACTCGGAGCACCACCACTGCAGTTAAACTACTAGCAACATTCTTGAACCGCGATAGCCCTGCTGCCAACCCCTTGACCCATACAACTAGATTTTTACTTCACATATTGACATAAGTGGTTTGGTAAAACATTGAAATGTGAGTAAATGGCAGTGAGTGGATCAATATCGGAATGCCTATACAGTACACTGTAAAAAGAGTGCTTTTTGTCAGGTGAAACCTGACATATCCTCTCGGTTGGCTATGAGGACCCTATGTTATGTTTTCTGCTCTGTAAAGCACTTTGAGATGCATGTATGTATGAAAGGTGCATCAATTTTATTATTATTATTTTTATTATTATTATGAGGACCTTTTCGACCTAGTCCTGATTGGCTGGCTCGAGTCTGACCCCATGGGACCATACTGTAGTGTGAATTTGCCCTAAAGCGCTAACCACACCAAAGGGTCACCATGCAACTCCTTGGGTCCAAACGGTTGCAGGAGTTAACGCCAAAACCGCCTTGAGCCTTTGTTGTGGTTTGGGCCATTGAATTCCATGAATCACTAGGGTCAACGCGGGTCAACGTGCAACAAGACACACCGCAGGGACAATGCTAAAACAGTCTTGACCCTTTGTATGGTGATTTCACCAATTGAAGCATGATGCAGTTTTGTGGATTTAATTCACAGACGGAGACAGGTGGAGAGAGATGCAGTCAGACCAGCAAGACAAGAAAGACAGGCCTCACAGACAGACATAAATGGAGAGGGTGACACACAGATGATCAGGTAATCATGTCATCATGGAAATTAATGCTCTGGTAAAGAAACACTGTTGGAGATCTAAATGATTGTAAAATATAATATAAGCTTCATGATTCCACCATAAAGATTAATGTACCTGTAGCCACAGGAACCCTGTATGGCCATGGCATGATAATGAGACGTTATATTTGTGCTGCATTGAGGTTCATAACCAGTTCCCCCTATAGGACTCATCACTGTACTCTGTACGCCCTAGTGGGTTGGTATTCCTTAACGTCATGGGCACACTTCCCATACACTGCTCCAGCTGCTTTGACGTATAGCAAATGTCTGCTTGCTTTTTAGTCTACTAGAAATTTCCGTTGCTTAGTTTTTCTTTATTAGTCCTTATTGGTCACGTTACTAAACGTTCCTGTTCTCCCTTTGAGCTTCTTCGGTAGTGGGTACTGTATTTATGAGCATTGTATGTCTGTCCTGTTTTTTGTTCATACTTAGTTTAGACATACTTAGTTTAGACTAGTCATTGGTTAGACATGGGTTAAGGTTAGGTTTAGGTGTGCTGCCCCTTGGGAGGTTAGGTTTAGGGTGAGGGTTTGAGATAGGTTGTACAGTAGTTGTAGGACTAATGACTGGTCTAACAAATGACTAGTCGAAACCAAAAACTGGAGGGAGGACTGTCTAAACTAAGTACTGCACCCGTCTTGGCCAGTTCACACTTGTAAAAGAGACTTCAGTCTCAATGTGGTAAATAAAGGTTAAATAAAAAATAAATAAGATTTAACACAGCACCCCTCAGTCACTTGAATGTTTTCAAAAACATTTTCAAAAAAAAAAACTAGGAAAATTGCTGGCTTTGCTAGGCTACAGTAGTAGGCCTAACAGTACTTCAGCCTGTTATTTCTACATCAACCACATACCATGATGGCCTGGTGAGCGTTGCATCTTACTCTGTTCTCCAGCGTTCCTCTTCACCCACAAAAAGACACACATTCAAATATTAGGGTGCTTTCAAATTTGAAAAGACCTCGCTCAAATAGCTGTCCATAGCGATGAACATTACTCAAGCCTTCAAAATCTTAAAGTGAGTGAGTGCCGTGATTTTTTTCCACCATAAAACATGATCATTAGTTATTATTGATATATAAGGAGGTATTTTTTTTTCAGTGTACAGTATTTGTTAAAATGTTGTTTTTATGTGGGCAACTGGGCACGCCCACCAGTTCATTAAGTATGCCTGGTTTGCCTGGTGGGTGGTGATGGGAGGTAATCCACCTGAACTGAAGCCGCACCCACAGCTGTAGTTGTATGATAAAGGGGGAGGGGTTAGGGGAGGGGCTGATAGTGTGGTGTCACTATATTATTGTTTATTTCATTGGCCCGTTTGATTGTCAAGGGTTCAGCCTCCAGGAAGAAACCCTAAATACAAAGTCAATACACCATTGCACATAAAAACGACTCCAGTGTGTCTAATGAAGTACTGTCACCTCATAGACACATGCAAAACTGGAAAAATACAAAAATTGTGGCACTCCATCTTTAACTTTTAGTTGATTTTGAAGTACAAGGTCTTAGGTTTTCTATCATCTCATTCAACTGTTTATAGTACCACTTATCATTTTCAAAAGATTTCACAGTCTCCCAGCACACATGGAAGTCCTTCAAAATAATCTGTAATTTCAAACACATGGATATTGATGCTCCTGAAAGCAAACCAGTCTTTACAGAATTTTCATATGTCTACAGGGATGTACTCTCTCCATGCATTTATAGTTAACATCTTTCACGAAAAGATGATTCAATTTGAGGTGTTTTCGCAAGGAATTACTCCCTGGGCTGAAAGGCAACAGAACATACAGAAGTAAATGGATAGCAGGCTGTTTGGAGTAGTTGTTGTTACTTTTATCCTTTTGGCCAGAGCCAGTGTTCATTATGTGCACACGTGTCCTTCTGTAGAACGCTGTCACGCTGAGCCATTATCTTGAACAGAGGCAACAAAAATAGTACATAATGCCTCATGTTGACATGATAGCATGCGTGCAAATTCCTTATGCTGTGTGTGGCGCGATTGTGGATATGCAGTATAATAGGCCATTTCCCACTATAAATCCCTACTGTGTGAAATGGCCACAGAGTGCGTTTGATCACATCCCAGCCGGTGTTCTCCTTGAAGAGCAGCTTCTGGAGAATGGAATGATGGTCATTGTGACCTCTCGTGTTTTCCCAGCTGGATCTGAGCAAAGATGTGAAGCTCTTTTCCTGGCGCAGTGTTCGCTGTACATCTGTTGGTCAGCTATGAGACAATCAAACCCTTCAGTCACAGCACGCCCTTTCCTGCCTCATTTGAAAGCTGCTTTGATGACCGGGGGGGCTGTAAGAATGCAGTGTCAGAAAAGCTAGTTTGATATTATCCCCTCAACCTTTGTGCCAGTAAGAATGCAGCCTCTTGTGTATAATCTAACCTGGCTATTACTATTTAGATCCATTACTTATATTACTGTATATCCATGTGTACTGTATATTTGTATGGTTCCGGGCTGCATCCCTACATGGGTGTTACTGCTGATACTAATAAAAAGTTATTTCCGAAATGGCGTGTGTGCACATAGCCCAATAGCCCATATTGCTCCAGCCACTGAGAAGGGAGCAATGTCGTTGCGCATGTCTGATGACATCTCTCTCCCTCTGCCCCCTATGTGATGCTCAACCAATCACAACACAGAATGACGCAGCCTCCAGCCAATCAGCGCAGAATGGCACACCTTCCAGCCAATCGCAATTTGCGTCTTCACTTTCTGTCTCCACTTTTCTTTTTTTAATATATTTTTTATCCCATGATTTTGTCATTTTTCACCCCTGTGTCAATCATCTAATGTGATCCTGGGCTCTACACACCCTCCGCCAACCTGGGGAGAGCAACGGACTTAACTCATGCTTCCTTCATGCTTGAGTGTCCAAGTTGCTCCTTTACACCTGACAGGGGGGAGTTTCCCTGGTTGGACGTAGCGTGTGGAAGGAACACATTATTTCAACCAGTTCCTTTCCCCTCCATCAGGCATGTTTTTGTGAGGGTACCTACCCTAGGGGACACGGGGAGAACATGCAAACTCCACACAGAAAGGCCCTTTCGCCAACCCCGCCTTCGGGTATGGGCACTGATGACGCTGTCTCCGCTTTTCTGTCCTCACTTTTTGTACCCACTACTAAAGTTATTAGTTCAGACTAGAGATAATGAGATGGAGAGTTCATACTGTAGTACAGTACATGTACATGTATTCTGATTTCTCTACCTCCAAGAGGAGAAACATTGATTACTATTTACTAAGACCTGATCGATTCATTCTACATGGTTTCGCTAAGCCTGTCATCTCCTGTCTGGTGTTATTCATTTGTGTATGTTGTTGTTGTTTCATTTATGTGAGGCTGCGTGTGAGGAGGAGTTGGCAGTTATATGTAACTGCCAAGTATAATGGAGAAAAATATACTTACCACTTGTAAAGAGACAGGGAGAAAGGAGTGAATTGAAAAGTGTGATGGGAGAGAGAGAGAGAGAGACTATATCTATGTAAACTCTGATTTTGAGTTATAGTATGTCAACTGTAACCGTACTATTATGTGAGAGTTCTCAATAAATATAAAAAAGGAAGCAACCACTAATAAGAAGTAAATTGTTGGGAGAGCAGTACTTAAAGATGGAGTGTCGTGATTTTTGTATTTTTTTCGTGTTTATGAGGGGAGGGGACAGTACATCATTAGACCCCTTGGTGTGGTTATGTGCAATGATGCCTTTATATTTAAGGTTTCTTCCTGGAGGCTCTCCTCTAACCCCTCCCCCTTTATCATACAACAGCTGTGGCTTCAGTTCAGGTGGATCACCACCCACCAGGCTAACCAGGCATACTTAATGAACTGGTGGGCGTGTCTACATAAAACTGACATTTTTACAAATACTGTACACTTTTTGGAAAAAGTTCAAGTCCTTCTTATATAATAAAAATACCTGATGATCATGTTTTAGGGTGGAAAACAAATCACGGCAGTCCATCTTTAAGTTCATACATGTAAGTACGTAAGTAAGGAGCAGTATATCGGTTGGTTTTATATAATAATAATGTAATTAGCCAATATTTTAGTCTTTCTATTGACCAGTGACCACCACGGCTACAGCTGTAGTTCGAACAGTAATGCAGTTTTGCTTTGACAGAGTATTGACTTGGATGCACTGTAAAGATCTGCATCCCCATGGCTCCACCCGCCCAACTCCGTTTTCTTCTGTCTCACCAAAATGCGCAGTCAGCAGAATCTTAATTTTTCATGAAAACTTTGGCTTAGCAGATTGCACATGTAAACACTCCCCCATCTGATCTCCCTATGTCCTTGCATACATTGGCATTCCACACATACTGTTGTGGAGGGCAAACGGCCTCCCTTCAGCAGAACGCTTAGTTGTGTGTGTGTGTGTGTGTGTGTGTGTGTGTGTGTGTGTGTGTGTGCACGTGCGTGGTCCTATAGTGCTCAACTCAGGCATCTGATTGCAAAGACTGGCACCCCTTACAAAGACAGTATAATCAATAGAGGCTGTTTATGCTTTTAGTAGCCATACAACATTGTCTCAATGTGACGGCAGCCCTTTGTTTCCATGAGAAAATAGAATCTCGTGTTATTTCTAGGATTATTTCGGCATGGCTCTGTGGGAGGTAAGCCCTCTGGAAATGGGTATGTCTGTCTTGGAGTGTGTGTATGTGCGTATGTCTGGGGCTAATCTCTGGCTAAGCACCGATCAGCGCCAAAATTGTTGTGCACAATGCCAGTTTACCAAGAAAGTACATTTATTTATTTTTCAGGGGCGCTAGACCCTCCTATGTCCAGCTTTGAGGGTTTGTGTAAATACAAACATTGAAGGCAAAAGTGAGGATGCCATGTGATTGGCCAGAATGAGATGATGTATGATGACGTGTGATAAGAGCGCCCCTCACTTCACACGTGTGTGTTGTTTTTTTATTTCATAATGACATTTACTGGAGCTTAGATCATCAATACATCACTGGCTGGCTATCCATGTGGTTTTATTTGTAGACTTGAGACTTTTCATCGTTTTTGGTGATTTTGCGGCATTTTCGTCACAGTCCAAACATCTTGAATGTGTCTGTAGCGTTGGGATAGCTTTGGGATCTTTCTGGACACTGAGACTTCAGTTTTTTGGCATCTTTCATTAGTTCAAATGTTTGGAACATGTTGAGCCTCTTAGTGTGAGGGAGTATGCAAGGCAATGCCAATGCATCATCACTGAGTGTCATTGACAATTACTTTCATAGTGAAGTGATTGCAAGAGTGCGTGATATTTACATTTTGATAAGTTGCCTTCTGCCAATGTTTTGCTGGCAAAGCAGCCTCGATCTGACTTAGCGACTGGGTGGCGAATTACCAAACACAAATCTCCCTTTCTGCTTAGGAAAATGTGTATGCATGCATACTGCATTTTGTTGAGCACTGCTCCATGTATGTTGGGTCTGTTACTCTGTTGTATGTTGTTTTGACAACTCTCTGTAATTAGCAGGCAACAGTGCAACAGTATCTCTCTCTCTGTTTCTGGCACAACAGTGCCACTTTTGCCCCTACTGGTATTCTAAACATATAGTCACATAGGTTAGGACGGACATTGCTGTTCCTTGGAGTGGTTGCACCACTCAAAAACATTAATGGCCAGAGGTGGATATCAAAAAAAGAAGCATGGATGGACACCCCATGATCCAACACACACACACACACACACACGCACACACGCACACGCACACGCACGCACACGCACACGCACACGCACACGCACACGCACACACACACAGCTGCCAGACAGTTGAGCACTGCCTTTATGCATGGCTCACTGTGTGCTTATGTAAGACCACTACTTAGAACCAGGTTACATCACATACCACACAGCATTGTGTCAGTGGGTCACTATGCCACATGGCCACTGAAATAGAGCCCTTTGCTGCGTGCGTGCGACTGTGCGTCCCTCAAATATCGAGTTTGAGGCAATTTGTGAGGCGTTATGTTAAGGTTAGGATTAGATTTCTGAAATTCTGATGTCCACACAAGTTGTGTGTGTGTGTGTGTGTGTGTGTGTGTGTGTGTGTGTGTGTGCATGTGTGTGTGTGTGTGTGTGTGCGTGTGTGCCTGCCTGCCTGCCTGCCTGCCTGCGTGCGCGGCTGTGCGAGCGTGCATGTGCGTGTGCAAAAGAGAGTTCATGGGTGCAGGAAAGCACCCATGGGGGTGCCCTTTAATGCTGAACGTAATTACTTTTTTTGTCTAATGAACAACTTGCTGTGGATCACCAGTAGGGGGACTCTGCTCCTAATTCCATTCCCAAGTATTTCATCCCCCTTGTTTTTACTCTGGCTCTCCCCCATTCTCTCCCCCTGACTCCTCCTTTCTGCCAGCAGTACAGCCTTTTACTCTCCTTTGCTCTCTCTCTCTCTGTCTCTCTGTCTCTCTCTCTCTCTCACACACACTCTCTCACTCACACTCTCGTGCGAGCGCGCACACACACACACTTGAGAGGGGGCAGAACCAACGACTCCCACTGTTCTATAGTTCCATGAAAGAGAAGTGAGAGAGAGTGAGAGAGGGAGAAGGAAGGAGGAGCATCCATGCGCTGAAGCCGAGCCCCTCTATGCCTCGCACACAGCAGACGGCAGCACCCGTCACACAAACACTCTCTCTCCCAGTCACATGCACGGTTGCACAGTGCACACACATACCACACACACACACACAGACACAGACAGTCCCCACTACCGCCACACACGCACACAGCACTGGCTGGCAGGCGCGGTGGGAAGCAAGCCATCAGGGAGAAAGGCTGTGAAGAAAGAGAGGGATCGCAGAGGGGAAGAGAGAAGAAAAGCGAAAAGAGTTGGAGGAGGCACCTTGTGGATCAGAAGGGATTTTCCTCTCCCTCTCTGTGTGTGTGTGTGTGTGTGTATATCTATATGTGTGTGTGTGTGTGTCTGGATAAGGCTGCTTCTTCCTGGACAAGAGGAGTTTGTAGTTTTTTATGCCTGCAGGCTTTTTCTTTTCTTTTTTCATTCTTCAAGCCGGGGTCTGTCGTTATCTACCTATGTGTCTATCCCTGGAGCTCAACAAAGCAGTGAGTGAGTGAGTGAGAGAGAGGGGGAAAATAAACCAGACACATCTTCAGCTTCAGTTCCAGACCACCCTCTCTCCTCTTCCTCTCCTCCTCCAACGCTTTCCTCCTGTTGTGTGAGTTGATCGCTGATTGGTCTGATTGGTCTCGTAAGGATACAAGCAGGAGGACAGTGTGACTACAGGATACAGCCTGGCTCCCAGCGGGATCTGGGTCTAACACTCATCTTCTGTGTGAGAGAGACACAGACAGAGAGAGAAAGACAGTGGGAAGCGAATCAAGGGGCATGTGCAGGGCAGCAGGGAAGAAAGACAGCGAGCCGGGTCTTTAGTGCAGACGGAGAGCAAGGAGCCGGCGTTCAGACCTCATCCATCCCTTCCTCCCTGTCCTCAGATCATTCCGTCCTTTCGGTCCCCTTCTCTCCTTTCTTTGCCTCCTCTTCCTCTTCCACCTCATTCTCTTTTCCCTGAATCCATTTCTCTTATCTCTTTCCAGTCCCCCCCCCCCCCCCCCCCAAAGGAAAAGCGTTTGCGAGGTTCCTCGTGAGCCCCGGAAAGACAGTGATCGTCACCTCTTCAATCATTCCTCCGTCCGTCCAATTCGCCCCTGTCGCTGTCACACACCTTTTTGACAGGAGGGAGATCTCTCTCTGGCTCTTCCTTTTTACGGTGAAGGCGCTGGAGCAACAATCAAAGGGATTCGGCCGGGCCAGCCCTTAGAAGTGACTGTTCCCTTTTTGCAAGCTTCTCTCTCCAGCCTTAAGGACCTTTTGAACTGGATTCCATCTACATGGGAAAACGTTTAGAGCAGCAACCAATGTACCCCCAGTACACCTACTACTACCCCCACTATCTACAGACCAAGGTAGGATGGATGTTTCTGTAAGGTATACTGTCTTCTACCTTTCCTCAGAGATAAGAAACAAGGCAAATACATCTGTACGAAAAGTATTATATGTGTACAGTGAAGAGTTTTGGAACTTCAACCCATCAAAGTCATCTTTGAGAAGCTCCCTGTCTTTGTGCAGCCGGGTTCCAGTTGTCCTTACTTATACTTGTCTACTTACCATAGATGGATGAGAAGACAGGAACAAAGTCTAAGTGGCTGTGTTAGATTAGATATTCATGATATTTTTGTCCATTGGGTGTTTGTTTAACATTGTTTGTCAATGGGCCTGACCTTGGTGGGTTTGCAAAAGGGAAAGGGTATTAGAATTTTCAGTGAGCCAGGACGCTAAATTATTCTGACTGAAGCAAGCTGTAGGTACTGTAGGTTGATTTGGAAGAGCACACGACTTGCCAAATACGGTCCAGTCCACTTCCAGCCATCTCCCAGTGTACTGGTATCATTTAGCTGGGCCTGTCTTTCCTTCATTCTCAGGACTTGACTCCATCCACCCCTCTGACCCCACTGGTTCTAAGTTCAAGTTCAGGGCATGGGGCCCTGCCTTGTTCCAGTCTGCTGCCTGTCACTGTCACCCACCCACCCACTCACACATGCACTCGCACAACGCACGCACACACACACACACACACACACACACGCATGCACGCACACACACACACACACACACACACACACACACACACACACACACACACACACACACACACACACATTATGTGCACACTCACACACGTCTTTAAATGCCCCCTCCCCCCCGCCGATCCACCGTGACTATATAAACACTTGGACACACCCATGATAGCTTGTTGTAGATGTGATTGTGACATGTTTTCTCCTTTGTTCTCATTCTTGCTGCTGTTCATGGTACAGAATATGTACAGTAGACACACTTACTAATGATAGTATTCCTCATTCTGAATCTTGAAGACTCAGTCTTCTACCTCCAAGAGCAAAACAAATGACTACTAAGACCTGATCGATTCATTCTGCATGGTTTCGCTAGGCCTGTCATCTCCTATGTCTGGTGTGATTCATTTGTGTATGTTGTTGTTGTTTCATTTCTGTGAGGCTGCATGTGAGGAGGAGTTGGCAGTTTTTTCTGAAATATATAAAAATCACACCTGTGTGAACTGAGTGGTGCAACTCCCCTCTCCCCCTGCCCACCCCCACCCCCCTCTCTCTCTCTCTCATTAGCAGGCAACAGTGCAGCACTATCTCTCTCTCTCTCTCTCTGTTTCTGGCACAACAGCGCCACTTTTGACCCTACTGCTACTCATAGTCACATAGGTTAACACGGACATTGCTGTTCCTTGGAGTGGTTGCACCACTCAAAAATATACAGAGAGAGGAAGGAGTGAATTTAAAGGAGAGAGAGAGAGAGAGAGAGAGAGAGAGAGAGAGAGATTTCCATAACACCAAACGAGTAATTTATGCCTAACATCTATGCTCTTTGTGTGTTGTAATATGTTTATTTTTGCAGTGACATTACATTTTAAAATAAGAGATTAATATCGATTGTGTAATTAAAAACACAGACGCGTCATCAGTAGCGTGGTTTGTATCATGTTTCGTCTGGTCAGTATGCGCCCATACTTGTTTTTTGTATTCATCACGTCACCTTGTTCTCTATAGGTGTAGATGTCACGGTGTCACATGTGACATCTCCATGTCATTTTGTTATTTATCTCCATCAGTTCAAGGCCATCTCGTCTTCCCTCAGTATCTGCAACAGGCATCTACTACACACACACACACACACACACACACACACACACACACACACACACACACACACACACACCTATATATGTTGTCAAGGTCATTTCAAATTGGATCCTACCTTCCCCCAGTGTTCCCTGTAGCCGATGGCTTTGTGTGTGTGTGTGTGTGTGTGTGTGTGTGTGTGTCTAGGTATGTCCATGTGTGCTACACAGGGACGTGTGGTTCGTAGAATGGCATCCATGTGAATGGATCAGGTTCTGTGGTGTTGTGTGCATCTCTCCATGACTGTACATGAGTTTGTGACGTTGTCTGAACTTGCCTCTGTATTCTCTGCAGTTCTTGGATCACATGTGCAACTGCGAGCATGTAGGAGTGGACACTTGAATGAGCGGAGTACATAGTATGTGTGTGTCCTGTCCTGTGCACTGTGATTCCCCTCCATGACCCCTTCACAGAGCAGCTTGCTGTCATTAACGGTCTTAGAGTCCCAGGAGAGCAGCTGTGTGTGTGTGTGTGTGTGTGTGTGTGTGTGTGCGTGCTCACATAGTAGGAAACCCTGTGGAATATCCCAGCCATACATCTATATGGACCTTGATGCCGAGCTGTGTTGAGTGATTGATCTATCTGTGCTACACTGTGTGTGTGCGCGTGCGTGCGTGTGTGTGTAAAATGTTTCTGTGCGCTGTGTGGGTGGTTATTACATGCTGGTGGTCAGGTTTGCTTCGTCCTGCAAAAGCTTGGATTTGTTGAAGATTGCACTTCAGGTGTTGCGTCATGTCCAGAGAGATGGAAAATGAGTCCATCTCTTTGTCTCTCTCTTTCTTTTTTCTTTCTTTCTTTCTTTCTCTCTCTCTCTCTGTGTGTCTGTCTCTCTCTCCCTCACTCCCTCCCCTTCTTCTCCCTGTTGCTCACTGATCTGATTGGATGTAAATGGCCTCTTATTAATCTTGATTCCACCAAGTAGAGGCTCTCCTCCAGAGGAAATCAATCATCGTGTGTGATTGTGTGTGTGTGATTGTGTGTGTGTGTGTGTGTGTGTGTGTGTGTGTGTGTGTGTGAGAGTGCATGGGCAGTTGAGCACATTTGTATTGTTAGAAAATGCCTGACAATAGCCCTTTTTAAAGCACACACACACGCGCGCACACACACACACACACACACACACACACACACACACACACACACACACACACACACACACACACACACACACACACACACAGTCACACACACACACACACACACACACACACACCACAGTTACACAGGTAGTTAAAGAAATTACCTGCTTAAACTAACAATGCTTAGCCAGATGACAGATTGTGTGTAAATGTGCAGCTATTAAACCAAGAATGCCCCCTCTCTGCCTCTGTAATGGGCTATAGGTACAGTTAGTGTGCATTAGCCGGCGGTGGAGAGGGACTCTGAGATCCCTTGTGCGAGCCTAGTGGCTCTTAATCATGTGCCGTCTGTGAGGGGTGGATGTGGGACGGGGGGGGGGAGTGGGGCGGTCATTGGGTTCACTTGGAAGCACCAGCTGCATTGTTGCATTCTGATGGCTCATTTTCTTTATCCCGTTCAATCACTTTGAACCTGACGTGCCTGGTTTTGGGACGTGATTATAGGCAAAATCTTGTGGTGGCTGATTGTGTTCAAATAGTCGCAGCCTTTAAAACCAGGAAGACACTTACTGCATGCCATATCATGACGATATCGATATCATATTGATATATTACCCGATCCTTTAATATTGTATTCCCATGGTTGAATGTGTTAACAATGATCAGTGTTGAAATGTTCTGGGAAATGGATACACAGTATGTGTAATACCATATCTCAGTATTTGATATGAAACTAAGAAACAGTCCTTCACGGTTGTCATTAGCAATGCACCCAGGGCCTCTGGTTGGACGCAGACTGTCCCTAGAGGATGTCTGGGCGTACAGCCACGTCTGGGACATGGATGTGATGTGCAGGTCACTGAGGAAAGCCTGATTCATTGTTCGTCGTGTGACAGTGTCTCGTAGCGAGAATCTAAGAAGCGCCTTAGCCTTGATAATGTTCATGGTAAATTTGTATAACCTATTATAAATAATAATTTTGTTTAGTGTTCATTGTCCGGGGACTACGGATGGAAATTAGTATCTCTGCTAAATCCAGTGTATTTATGCTACATTTTTATGATCATTAGATTTGAGTATCTGCTGATACCGATTTATCATGTACTGTAACATGTATACTATAGCCTACATGTTTGCTGAACACAAGCCCAGCATCAGTTGGAAGTTATCAGTACAAAGACCTTGCCCAGCTATTTGATGCATCAGAGCCCTTTTCAAGGTGACACAGTGACTCCATTTTGTTGTGCAGATAGCATAGCATCTAACTGAAACACCCCCGGGAGGATCGACAACCCCCCGAGGCATTCGTTATTCTACCGCGACTATAGCGACGGGACCGTGATGGGCCGTCAAAAACACTGATTTAGATTAGAATCAAAATCAGTGATTTAGATTCAGAGATATCAGCGTTAGAAGATTTTGGCAACCATTTGCTATAATGGAGGGGGAACACTTTTGATAATGGACCAACCGGAAATGGTTTAGAAACTTGCACAATAGACAGTCCTAGACTGTAGTGTATCGCTCGCCGATATCAAACAAAGAGACGGAACATCTCCATCCTGGGTAGTCAACAGATGGGCTTAAAAGACGGACGGTTTCCGTCCTGGGCAGTAAAAGTGTTTAACTTATCTCTATCCTTGGCAAACATTCAGTGAAAATGCGGTTACAAGCTCACAACCCATCACGTCATTTTCAGTCATTGCCTGCTCGTAGTGGAACTTGTCTGTGCTGGTTGTACCATCTATGTAATCTGTTCTATAGCTCTAGAGAAGGATTTCCCCCTCCAGCTGCAGTGAGCTGCTTTCTTATCGTAATCATAATCACGCCTCTCATCAAAACATCTGTATTTTAGCACCACCTAAACCACTTAAACCCAGGTGAATCACCTGGGGTGAACATCTTGCAACATTTGCATATCTCTCTCTATATATATATAATATAATAGCAGATCTGCCCGTACAGTCGATCGGCTATTTTCTGCAAAGATATTTACAGCACAAACAGGAGGGAGTATTAAATGACCACTTCACCACTTTTCAACCTATCTTCATATAATAGGTCCTCACTAATAATCATGATAAAATGGCAAAAACAAATCCACTCACTCAGTCTGTGTCTCATAGGAGGGCTGTGGGCAGTTCAGAAACCCGTCCACCAGTGACAGCATCGATGGGGAATCCAAGCTAATAGAAACTGCAGGCTTTCTAGTCCAAAGTTGCAATGCGAAAATGGAAGCCATCGTTCTTACGGTAATAAAAATCTAAACATAAAAAAAAAAAATCTGCCTAACGATGATGAAACGGACTGAGTAGAATTTTTTTTTGCCATTTTATCATGATTATTAGTGAGGACCTATTATATGAAGATAGATTGAAAAGTGGTGAAGAGGTCCTAAGTATAGGGTTTCATGGTTAACACCAAATCAAGTTCATGAAATCTTTGATTGAATCTCCTTACAACTTTGGTTGATTTATGCTGTAGCATTATAGTATTGGCTGTTATTGCAAGAATAGTGATTCATAGTGATGGTAAAGATATATTTTAAGTTGTGTCTTTAATGATTTAATTACACCATTTAGTATAGCATGTTGGGCTAACATGGAGGATGCCTTCCCCTCTCATCACTTCTTAAGGCAACTCCTTGGATGTTTTTCCATCGTTTTTCTCTTCTCTAAATATTCTGAAAACATGTTTAAACTGCTACAAATGGACTGGAAAAAACATGCTCTGTAAGTGCAAGCGGATTCATTACTTAAGAGAAGATAAAACAAACAATAGCCTATTCCTTATCTGCATTCAGACATTGAAAATGTATTTGGCTAGCATTTTATCCATGACTGCCGATATGAATCAACCATTATTCCCTGTACCTCTGTTCCTGAAACTGATTGAAGGACTGCCTTCAAATGCATGCGGGCATGCATGCGTGTTCTTATGAATGTCAAAGCAATCAAGTTTTCCATTTTTCCTTTTCGCGTCTCATGATGATTGAGTGAGGATTGGAATTGTTGATGATAATCGCTAACAAACAGAGGAGACAATTGTCCAGAATTTGGCAGAAACAGCTACCATACATTTACATCATCAACCAAGCGGTCATTAGCTTGCTGCAGTTCAGTGGGCTAATGCGTGCAGTGGCACGCGAGTAGCTGTAATTAGGCTAATGAGAAACAGCATTCAGCTGATATCAAAGCAATGACACATGTGGACACGCCTGGACATCTAAACAGAATATCCGTTCCTTTTAAAAATGAGGTTTTCACATTCAATTAGTCCCTCTAATGTGGGACATAAATGCGGTCAATCGTTAGTTTGGCGAAGATGGATAAAAGTCACTATTCTAGCGCACACACACACACACACACACACACACACACACACACACACACACACACACACACACACACACACACACACACACACACACCACTGAACCTTACTTCTCTTCCTCTGTTTGCTCTCCTCATTCCTGCCATCTTTCCATCCTTCCTTATTGCCCTTCCTTTCCTTTTCCTCTTAGAAGCCTGTTATTCATCTTGTCAGACATAAAGTACTGAACTATGGCAGAAACAAACAACAGTCATAAATTATACAGATTAATCCACACACATACAGGCCAGGGAGACTGAACTGTGTGTGTGCGTGCGTGCGTGTACATCTGTTTCTTTTCAAGCTCTCTCCTGCTACATTCACCTGCATCAGTTGAAGAGGTTCATTCCTTAGCGTGTGTGGGTATCCATAAAAAATATTTATGCGTGTATTTTTCGTAGGAATTGTTATATTGTTCTGAAAGTCAGTTATTCTTCATGATTGATTATTTACATTGCCCTTATACTTACATAGTTGAATTTGTAAGGACACAACAACCTCTGCTCACTGCACACCGTTTGGAAATCAAAGCCACACTATAAATAATAGAGAATGATCACATGTCGTTCTACGTGGCTCTATCCCTCTGTCTCTCTGCTACTCACTCTATCTATATCATCTACCCCCCCAAACCCCATCCTCTCTACCTGCCCCTACCCACTGTTCCGGGCCCTGTCGCTCTCTCCCTACCATCTGTTCGGTTTGCTGGGCCTGGGTGGTAATACTGCTTAAAAGGGACTCTCCTAACCACCCATATGGGTATGTCCATTTATTATTCTCCATGGGCCATTCTATTCTCGTCCCCCGTACAGTAGCGGTCCTGACCGATGCCTCGCTATAGTGAATAGGAGGGAGGTGGGGGTGATAAAGCTTGTTCAGGTCAGTGGACGTGGGGAGGGGTGGAAGTGGCTTAGCCTCTGCAATTCTGCAATAGAAAATGGACGGAGGAGGTTGAGAGGGTGGGAGGAATTTTAGAGCACTGTTAAACACAGCAAGAGGAAGAAAGCTTGCAGAGAGGGAGCTGAAGCGATATCAAAGAGAGCAAATCATTTCTGTTATAGGAAGAAACTCCATTATTGGAACTTTTTTGTTTTAATGCCCTACTTCGGCACTAGTGACGCACAAAAGTATAGCGTGAGCTTGTAGATCGGCTATGTCTTTTCTTTTATAAATATTGAACAAATGAAAAGTATTAGCAAGAGATTGTGACTAAATGAGAAGTACCGTGGCTCCATTGAAACATACCTTATTTTTTTCCATATTCTGAAAAGTCACAGTTTTGGCTACAAGGTTTCCACCCGACATCGACGAAATATCAAAAAAGAGAATCAATTGCAGTAAGAAATGTGGCTTCTCACTTGAAAAAGGTGAAGAAAGACACAGAGAAACTAAAGGAGACAGGAGTTGTGGTCCAGATCAAGTAATAATTGTGCTGCTGCATTTTTAATAGCTGACTACTATGCAGCGACGCAGGTCTAATGGACCTCCTAAAAGCCTCTGGTTCTCAACCTCTGGTCCTGGAGCCACAAGGGGTCCAAGACCCTTACGGGTCTGTAACTCCCACACCAAAATACACCCCAATCTATACTGTACAATCCACAGTGATTGGTCAACTCAGAGAGTTACAGACCAGTGGGGGTCCATTTGGGGTCCCAGGGGGGATTTTTAATCTCTCAAAATAATACCAATTATAGTTTTTTTAGGAAACGGACAAAAGGGATGTTTACTCACAACCCATAAAAATGGGGCCGTGTCGTGACCCAAATAATTGGTCCCGACCCAGTGTTTTGGAAACACTGGTCTAATGGGTTCTCTAAAAGCCTCTGTCAGAGCCGTCCAATACTACAAAGAGTTATGCCACAGAAATCACTGTGGGATTCAATAGTCCTCCAAGCTTCCTGATAGAATGTTCAATAATCTAATATTGCCTGACAACAAATACAATTCCAGCCAGTAAGCAGAATGTTTTGACAAATAACGCTTGTAGATACATTTGGTTCCAGGAAGTAACGACTGAATCACCAGAGGCCTTAAAGTTTTTCTGTCACGATCACAATGTCTTAAATGCAGGCCACCAGCTCTGGCCTGTGGTATTTGTCAATGCATCAGCTTTTAGGGGAAGAACACAAAGTAAAGAGCATTAAAGGTGGTTGCACACTGGGCGTGTTTTTCTGAAAACCCACGGAAAAACGCCACAAATAATCCGAAAAACGCAGCCAGTGTGCAGGGACCGTAACTCCAGACGCTAGCTTTTATTACTGGATGCAATGTGTACAAGTACAGTAGAGTGTATCACCCTATAAATAATGAATGAAGGTACTGAATAGTACATAGACAGAGACATCAGTCCAGATGTTGAAGCAAAGGATTCTGAGTTAGAGTTACACTGAGTTATACTCAGCCTTTTTCAGTTCTTGACCCTTAAGAGAACATTAACCACATCTCTGGGCTGGGCTATAGGGACTACATTGAATATCACAATATTTCGGACTGAATACCTCAATATCAGTCTGTCTTTTTGGAAAGCAACAACAATGTTCACAGAAAGTGTCGGGGGGCGATACTTTCTACACAAATTGTCTTTAGAGAAGTTGTCAACAATCACATTTATGGTTGTTGTGAAAAATATACCAGTGAAAGAAATCAAAACTTACTTTTGTGTAATTGATAAAGTTACACAGTATGACTTTAAGGAATTGTAAACTTACGGTGAAGGTTGTAATTCAGTTGGTGTGAAGGTGCAGGTTGGCATTGTGGGGTGGTTGTGGCTGGGATTGTGTGTGTGTGTGTGTGTGTGTGTGTGTGTGTGTGTGTGTGTGTGTGTGTGTGTGTGTGTGTGTGTGTGTGGGGGAACATTATGGTCATGGGCAGGGCCTGTGTTGAGCTCTGCCACTGACCGTGTGTGTGTGTCATTGTTCTGGCTGTGGTTGTCACACACACACACACACACACACACACACACACACACACACACACACACACACACACACACACACGCACACATGCACATGAAAACACACACTTCCAAGTCAGTGTTGACGAAGTTTTATTTAAATTAAATGATCAAGGCAAAACGGAACAATGATACAAACTCACATTGTTTCATATCCTGTCTTTTTTGCCATATTTGCCTTGTCTTAGTTCAGCCATGGTGCTATAGGAAAAGTGTTTCTTCAGCTAGAATATCTAGTGTGTGCTCCAAGCATTCCCAGAGCTCAGTGCTATGAATTTCCAAACGGGAATTCACTGAACGTTGAACAGAATGGCAAGAATGCACTAAGAGACTGCCTTACGCCCTAGGAGTGAAATTACTAATGCACCCTTGCCTGATGTAATTTGTGAAGTGGAGCATGTACTGTATGACATGTATGTAAAACATAATCATTCCACTGGCTGGAAGCTCATCATATTCCTCCATCATATAGCCTTCTAAGAAATAAATATGATTTTGTTTGACATCAGAGTTAAAACCTCACGGCACAATTAAGTTCATTGCTCGATCTGTGCACAAGTGTGTAGAAACTTAATCGTGATTTTACGGTGGAACACGTTGTGCGCTTGTACATCTGCTATTTTCGTTGTGCAACAGTGGCGTACAAACAAGTATAACTCAGGCTGAACTCCTGTTGCTTTGTGTCAGGCTGTTGACCAAGTGTTGTGCTGTTGGCGTGTGGTGAAATACAGCACAGTACGCATCTAGTGCCTTCTCACTGTGGTGAGTCCAGCCGTTGAACCGGTCAACCTTACAAGTGGTGTCAGAAAGTGAGTTCACCCAACACAGTGAAGGAGGCAGAAAAGGGGAAAAAATGAATGAGGAATGTCAAGAGCTAGACGATGGTGGACCGTGGGCTCCTGCAGACCGTGGAGATAGACCGGATGAATTGCACAAGTTGGTTGTGTTGTGCAGCATGGACATAAAACCACTGATGGGGTGAAATAGATTTCCCCTGTTTTACTGCTAACTCCAGCCGTTGTACCAGTCAATCCTACACTAAGACCGTGAGAGCTTTAGAGAGCTGCTTGTAATAACAGTACAGTAGCTATAGTACTCCTTATGCACTACAGCGACTGGCACCATGGAATGCATCTACATGGGTCTTATTTCCTGTATGCGAGGAAGGGACCACAAGCCACAGCACTGTATAAAACCTTACAGCAGCGATTGGAGCCTTAGCAGAGTTTTAGCTAGGTTACAGGCAGAGTTTTAGCTAGGTTACAGGCAGAGTTTTGACCCTCTGCCAGAGGTGTCTGGCCTCGCCAAACATCTACTATTCCCTGCTAATGAAATAAAAAATAATACCGTCCCTGCTGGGCTTGATCTCGCACGCACGCACGCACGCACGCACGCACGCGCACACACGCACGCACACACGCACGCACACACACACACACACACACACATACACACACACACACACACACACACACACACACAACCCCTGCTGTCCCGGCATGGGATTATCTGGTGAAAAGCACTCCTTTTGTTGCTCCAGTCAAATTACTTTACTGAGCCCTCATGCTTTTATCAGCTGTACATGGAGGCCGATTGGCACTGTGTGTGTGTGTGTGTGTGTGTGGGGGGGTTCTGATTACATGGATCACATCCAAACTTAATATGCCACTTATGTCCTCTGGTTGACCTTTATATAGGCGATTCACACTGAGACGGACTGAATCCGTTTAATTGGAACCGTTTCAGAATATGGTTGCCTGGTCCCCGATGGCCATGATTCACATTGCCCGAGATTCAACAGCGCACCTGGGTACACTTGCATAACACACTTTAATCCTCCAGATGGCGATGTGCTTGATGGCTGGTGTGCTCGGACACTGACCATCAACTCTGCGACATTGTCTCCAATAAATCCAGACACACATTGCATTGCCTCTTTGGCTCTTTGCCGTTATACTACTTCACTGTGAGCCTGCCTGCTATTCACTGTGTCAGTCAGTTCTGTTCTCCAGTGTCGTGTTTGATATTAGTTTGCTATGGATTCTACTTTAGCATTATTATTTGTTTTACTTTAGAAACTATGCCAAGCAAAGCCCAAGAGCCACGTGTAGTCCGCAGAATAAGATCAGCGCGTACTGCGGTGCTGCGCGTATACGCTGATTCAACAGGAGACGGGCGGCGTTGAGAAATGCGCTGGTGTTACGCGCCGTGCAGTGTCTGTGTGTTTTTATTATATCATATATATTATATATATTATATTTATTTCTTTGAGTGGTGCAACCACTCCAAGGAACAGCAATGTCCGTGTTCACCTATGTGTGTCTGTGTTGGTTAATGAGCACCAGTATATGACTATGAGTACCAGTAGGGGCGCTGTTGTGCCAGAAACAGAGAGAGGGATAGTGCTGCACTGTTGCCTGCTAATGAGAGAGAGAGAGAGAGAGAGAGAGAGAGGTGGGGGGGGGGGGGGGGTTGCACCACTCAGTTCACACGGGTGTGATTTTTTTGTTGATGCTTGGCTCGTCAACTAGAGATTGTCACGTTCTTAAAAAAAAACAGTCCACTTCCTTCTTTAGGTACGCATGCATTCACATTGGAACGATCCGTATCTGAATACACTTCAGCGGTCCAGAGACCCGCCCCCCCATGCGGTCCCGGGGACGGTTGGGCGATCCGCTCCCGGGAACGGTACGCATCATTCACACTACCACAACATCTGCCAAGTGGTCCAGAGTGCGCACCCGGGACCATAGTGTGAATCGCCTCTTAAATACATTGAGTATGTAGGACAGCTGCGCATGTGTATACTAATAGTAGATTTTGTATTTATTTAAGCAAATCAATGGCTGTGATAACCGTTGCAGAAGACTCAGCTTTTACAGCGTGTGGTTGCTGGATGTAGAATAATACTGTACTGTATGTATGGTGCATGGGTACAGGGGGATGGTCATTGGTACAGGGGGATGGCAATGAACTTAATTGTGCCGTGAGGTTTTAACTCTGATGTCAAGCAAAATCATATTTATTTCTTAGAAGGCCAATATGATGAGCTTCCAGCCAATCAGAAGTGGAATGATTATGTTAACTCTTGTTTTACATACATGTCATACAGTACAACATCAGTACTCCACTTCACTCTCAGCTTCTATTCATTGTGCTGACCCTCCAAATAGACTCCATGCCTTTGTCAGAGTTCTATGCATGTATGTGTGTGTGTGTGTGTGTGTGTGTGTGTGTGTGTGTGTGTGTGTGTGTGTGTGTGTGTCTGCCACTCAGTCAGTCTGCACAGCATACTTCTGTGTGAGCACCTTTTGGTGTAAAGCATGTTTGTATTCTTGAGAGAATGTGCGTGGGAGAGAATGTGTTGCTGTAGAGTGCACGTGTTAGATTGCCTATGTGTCTGAGAGGGTGCGAGACTAACAACATAGAACCAAGCCAAAACGAGACAAGGCTTACAGAAAGGGAAAGGAGGCGTGTGTGTGTGTGTGTGTGTGTGTGTGTGTGCGTGTGCGTGTGCGTGTGTGTGTGTGTGTGTGTGTGTGTGTGTGTGTGTGTGTGTGTGCGCGCGCGCTGGGGGTCAGGGTGGGAGCTAGCTTTGTGGTTGATTTAAGTAGAAGTGGATGGAGGAGAAGGATAAAAGGACTGACTAGATTAGGCTGGCATCACACACTACTGAGGTACACTGTCTGGCCTCTCAGCACATTCTCTACACTGTGTGTGTGTGTGTGTGTCATCATAGGTAGGCTTGTGTGTTCTAATAGTGGATAATGACAGTAGCGAAGAAAGCATTTTTGAACACACTGTTCATGAATGGTTCGAAAAAGTTTTATATTTTTAATAGATTTCCTGTCAGGAACATCATAGATTGATGCAACACATGGAATACAGTTACTGTATACTTGGCAGTTGGCACTGATGGCTCTGATCTTAATAAGCTGCTCGCTATTAAACTATAAAGGCAGAGGATGGGGTGGTGGACATGTTGTCAGGATCTGTCCCTCCACAGACCATGTCCGCCCTGGCCACCCCCATTTTTTACTTCCACTCACTCAGTCCCTGCACTCACCTGTTTCCAACTCCCTCGTCAGCCCACCTGTGAACACTTGGACAATTTACCTGCTCACTACATAACTGGACTCATTGCAAAACACTGTTGTCAGTTCATAGTTTGATGTCGTCGGTGCATGTTTCCTGTTTGACTACCATGTCATTTTCTGTTTGGTTCCTGACTCCTGAGTGAGATTTATTCCTGTTTACTGCGTTTCTACTCAAGTGTGAGTTTTTGTCCTGTGTTCCTGCATTCTACTCATGTGTGAGATTATTGCCTGGATTCCTGCTGAGTATCAACTTCAGTGTAAGACTTTTGCCTATTTCAGTTATTAAATACCTTGAATTCAACACTGTTTCCTGTGACTCTGCATTTTGGGTTTATCATTCTGCCACCTCATGACACATGTGTGGCAGCGTTCAATTGTAGAAGTTAGCCATTTAAATAGCCACCTTGTTGTGAGAAAGGGCTGTGATTTGCTTGGCTTATTAGTAACACTTATTCAATCAGCAGGCTGACAGCTAAAATATGGCTGGGGCGTATTATTCCTATGGGCGGCATGAACTAAGGCGATGCTTCATTTACTATGAACCTTTTCACATAACATAAACATTCTAAATGGAAACGGACGTTTATGTCCTGTTGCAGTCTTTGTGAATATCAGTAGCTGACCGGAAACAAACTTGGTTCCCTAACAAGCTGTTCCCTAGCAACACAGTTCCACTGGCAGGGACAATAGTGCCTCCGTCAAAGAATCAGAGGTTTTGCTCCTTTGCGGCTGCATTTAGGATATGCTGTTTGTAGCTTCACTGCGCTGCCCTTCCTGCTGAACCATTAGAGCTCAGGCAGTGACAGAGAGCTTTGTCTGCTACATGTGGTGAGGCAGCATGCTCTGCATATTTTATTGAACTAACCCCATGTATGAATGATTAAGGGTGTGTGCGTGTGTGCTCGCGCATGTGCGTGTGCTTACATACATCTACACTGCAGTGCATTTTGCATTTGTTTGCATGCACAACACATGCATGAATGCCAAGCTCTTGTCATGTTGTGCGGTTTATGTGCACACTATGTGCGCAATTTTACTGTGAGTTTTTATTGGACCAGCTTTAATCCTACACTTAAAATGAATAAACAACATTACATTGTTCTTGAGCCCAGCATTCTTTTGGGATGCCGTCCTTGTGTTTTGCTTGTATCACAGCCGTTTAGGTTCTTCATGCAAAACACAATGAAGAACAGCAATATGTTTTGTATACAGTACAAGTAGAAGCTCGACCCGCCTGCGGCAGGTATCACGTCTAACGTCACAAATCTGTGTTGCATTGCGATCCGAGTGAGACACAGACAGATACATTTCATCTGTGCCCACTGACCATGTGACCAACCTGCCCATGTTGGGCAGGTTGTGTTTTGTTGTTGTTGTTCCGTGTTGTTGTTGTTTCTCAGTGAACGTTGTGTGTCCGCTGCTCTGTGTCGTTGTTGTTTCTCAGTGAACGTTGTGTGTCCGCTGCTCTGTGTCGTTGTTGTTTCTCAGTGAACGTTGTGTGTCCACTGCTCTGTGTTGTTGTTGTTTCTCAGTGAACGTTGTGTGTCCACTGCTCTGTGTCGTTGTTGTTTCTCAGTGAACGTTGTGTGTCCGCTGCTCTGTGTCGTTGTTGTTTCTCAGTGAACGTTGTGTGTCCACTGCTCTGTGTTGGTGTTGTTTCTCAGTGAATGTCGTGTGTCATAATAGGAAACCTACAGTAAAAATAGCACAAAGCTTGTAGGTCTGCTATTTTTGCTGACGATATTTACATATGGTGTAAAAAAGGAAGGAAGGAAGTATACACCCCCTGGGGCACCCCGATCAATGAAGTAGAATAGTATAGGGTTCAAAGTGGTTAAATAAAATGTAGTCTTAAATGTGACAATTTTCACTTCCTGTGCTCATATGACTCTGACACTATTTATTGAAGAAGGGAGCACTAGACTGAGTGAAGAAATATTCTTGGAACTGTTGAAATAACAAATCAGGTACACTTCAAGATTGATGGCAGGTAATCAAGTAAGATTGAAAAACAATGACTGTCCTGTTCACTTGTAATGGACGTCCACAGTGTTGGATGGCAGCCGAATAACAAAGAAAGCATCTGAAGCATTTTGAGTATGATTTTTGTTTATCCTTTCAAACATAGATAACATTTACTGACAAAGTGTCTTTATATACCGGTACACGTAGTCAGATAATTCACCATTAATAGCTTGAGAACAATGTATTTATAATGTAAATACAAGTGTGACTGTGGATATTCTATCTTGGTGTTCAGGCTCTGCTATACATTGCTCAGAACATTAGAAGACAAGAATTATTATTTTTTGAGAATAAAACGTTATTTTAGTCGATCTGTATGGTAGAGTGTGTTAAAACGAACACAAATGCTGTGGTTGGAGGTGGTCTTCCTGCTCTTCTCCTGAGACCTTTAGATACTGTGGTATCTAACTCAAAGCATAATTTGTCCCCATCTCAAACGGGCTTTCAGTCTTAGCAGTATTCAATTTGGTGCTTGCCCAGGAGACCAGGGTACGTCCACTTGCCCAGGAGACCAGGGTACGTCCACTTGCCCAGGAGACCAGGGTACGTCCACTTTCACATAGATGGATGATAAGAAATCTCTGCCCACTGATGCCCACCGGTGACATCTAAATTCAGAAACGATTGAGAAATGTAAATAACAGCATCACAGAACCAATGCAAAGACATATTGGGCTGGTTTAAAAATGCAGAGGTAATGTCAATATCGCAGCGGTGGAGCATCAGCGTATATAGGCGGCGCTTCTGCATGCTCAGCATGCGTCACGGTTTATGACTTGCCGAACTGAACTGCGGCCGAACAACTTGTTATCTGTTACACCAAAATTGCAGGATGCCACTGGATTGCCATTGACACACCCTCTACTGCACCAATTCAATGCATGGTGAGTCACCAAAAGAGCAAAATAGCCACAGGCAGAGAAGAATCATCACTGTGCCTGAGGAAAATGTCACTTTCCTGGTGCAAAGCCGCAACTCCCACCACACGGCTATACAAAACTAGAGCCCGAAGCCTTAACTGACAGTCGATGAATGTGACCTCGGTCTCAAAGCAATAAAGTGATATTAATCTAGCATTGTATTTGAAATTCATAAGAAACCAGTCATCTCCCAAAACAGGAAGGTCAAACCGTACTATACTGTTACTGTACTACTACTGTGTGTGTGTGTGTGTGTGTGTGTGTGTGTGTGTGTGTGTGTGTGTGTGTGTGTGTGTGTGTGTGTGTGTGTGTGTGTGTGTGTGTGTGTGTGTGTGTGTGTGTGTGTGTGTGTGTGTGTGTGTGTGTGTGTGTGTGTGTGTCACTCACTAAACACAAATACACACAGGGAAACTGTCAGATTAGATGCATGGGATGTTTGATGGGGAGCTCTCTGGAACACACACTTGTGTGACAGAATAGAGTTGATGTTGTTACCAAACCCTGCTATTACCGTCTCAGCAGACGTCTCCCTCTCCTCTCGATATCTCAAAGAAAAATCAATAGCATGGGGACACAGTCAGCCACACATTAAAATCCTCTGTGTTCTTTTAACTCGTACAGTGTACAAATGGAACCAAATTGACTCTTAAGGGTCCATTTGTTTCCACGTGGCTGAATACAAGGCATTTACTGAATTTGTTGAATGTCTCTGATTTGTGGCTAGAGAGTATAGATTGTAATAATCGCTGTCGAGATCCCAAATGGTAGATTCTAGGTTGCAAGCGAAAGAGAGAGATTTGTTTTGTGTGTTGGAGAGCTGAGCCGTTTGTGTGTTGTGTCCACAGAATGTGACGCTATACAACACACAGCATATGTTTATTTTTGAATGCTTTCAGCTAGCTTTGTGTCATCTCAGAAATGTTCTTGGGCACTGAACATTTGAAGTTCCTATCAATCAATCTCCACATGGAAGTAATTATATCTTCAAACTCATTTTGTGTGTGTGTGTGTGTGTGTGTGTGTGTGTGTGTGTGTGTGTGTGTGTGTGTGTGTGTGTGTGTGTGTGTGTGTGTGTGTGTGTGTGTGTGTGTGTGTGTGTGTGTGTGTGTGTGTGTGTGTGTGTGTGTGTGTGTGTGTGTGTGTGTGTGTGTGTGTGTGTGTGGCATGATGGATGCCCGGTGGTCTCCTACTGTACTTAGACAAGGGTTTATTACACTCGGACACATATATTGTTTATTACACTGAGCATATACTGTATGCACACACGCATGGCACTGTGATGTCCTCCACTTGAGCTTAGGGTTTACTGCACTGGCAGAGATGCAGCCCCAGAGCTCACAGGTGGTGTGGCTTACAGACTGTAGGAGGTGGTGTCTAGTCTAGCGGATCATACCATCCACAGAGGAGGCTTAGGTCCAAACCAAAAGGTCAAACGAGAGAGAGGGGGAGAGATCAGGGGGGAGAGATGACACAAAATTGTAACAGACAACCATAGCCAGGTTAGGATGGTCTCTACACACCCTCCGCCCTTCCTTTCCCCTCCATCAGGCGCCCCGGCTGGCCAGGGGGAGGCAGTTTAGAGATCAGGATTAATGTTTTTTTGTGAGGGTATACCCTAGGGGACATGGGGAGAACATGCAAACGCACAGAAAGGTCCTTTCGCCAACCCTGCCTCGGGTATGGGCACGAATGACACAGAGGAGAGAACACACCGTCTGGGCACCTAGGATACTAATGACGCCTGACAGCGTGTTGCAGGTTCGACTCCCGATCTCGACGACCTTTGCTGCATGTCACTCCCCATCTCTCTCTCCCCATTTCCTGTCAGCCTGCCTTGCTGAGATTACTATTTGATCCAAAGAGAATGGATTCAGTTTTTTCCAGGTATAAAGATAGTTTGTTATCAGCGAGCCAGGTGCAGATTCTACCGAGTTCAGAGCTGAGGGCCTTTTCTTATACATACCAACAGTCTTACAGTCATGAGTTTGAGACCCTACCCAAAACCCTAACCTCACGCTGATGGCACGATGATATTTAACCCTCCACGGGTTAGTTTTCTATGTCTAATCAATGTATGCACCTCACGGGCAAGTGCCTCTGACACCAGACTGATTACACCTCAAAATACATACATCAATAATAGGATCTATTACATCACTGTACCCAGTACCATACTGTACATCATTTGGTGTTCATATTTGAACGGGTATGGACCTACAGTAGTAACTATAATCTAGCTGATCTTGAGGCCTACAAAAACGAGAAAAAAAATCAATCAACTAGTCAACTAGTACCTACCAACAAGGTTGACTAGTGGATTAACTAGTCGACTAGTTGAATAGTCGACTAGTTGCTTAAAGCCCTAGCGTAGACAGCCTACACTGCTGTAGTACATTTACACAAGCAGCCTCTCTAGAAAATATAACATGAGAATTGAAAGAGGACACTTACTTAGCCAGACTACGGGCAAATATGTGCGAAAAATATAAATACTATATTATGCATCCCTGTCTCCGCTGCCTCTGTTGGGAGGGGCAGTGAAAAGGCATTGCTTTCTTGTTGAAGTGCTGTCAGGAGAACTTTGATTCGGTTTGGTTGGAGAGTCAGTTGAAGAACAGAGTCAGACTCGACAAGTGCTTTGGTTGAGCCGGTTGTCAGAATAGTATTATTCTGGCTTTGTATAGAGGACAAGTATAAGGGCTTATAGAGGCTATGATTCAAAAGAAAGTGCATCCCGGGTTTCCGCAGATGTTAAAAAATCCCAGGTATGTTGTCTGCTGAGAGGATTTTGGGTGATGAGCTTTAAACACTCAACAAGCTTTAGGCTCAAACATGAGGCTGAAGCACTTTTGTTGTTATTGGTAGTACATTATGTATAAAGAATAAAGATCGCTGTTTCCATTTGGCAGTGTGGCTTTGGCACTGAACAACGCACTGGCATTTGTGTGGCTTTATTCACAAACTGCACACCTCACACACTATCAAGCTAAAGATTGGACAGGGAGGCCATGCTGTCATTAGACTGTCTTGTTGTATTTTGATTTGTTGTGTGATTTCCTTTCAAAGCGTGACAGTCAGCGTGTGATGGATAGATCGAGACTGAAAAGCATGATTGTCACGCCTGTAGATGTGTGAGAGTGAGTTTGGCTGGCGTGCTATCAATGTGTTGGCTGCCTGTGTTCTACCTGGAGGGAGCTCGGTACTGTTGCTGGTACTCTGTAGCCAATTTAGTTGAAGCACAGCTGCTAAGAGCCTCCCTGAGGGGTGTGTGTGTGTGTGTGTGTGTGTGTGTGTGTGTGTGTGTGTGTGTGTGTGTGTGTGTGTGTGTGTGTGTGTGTGTGTGTGTGTGTGTGTGTGTGTGTGTGTGTGTGTGTGTGTGCGTGTGCGTGTGCGTGTGCGTGTGCGTGTGCGTGTGCGTGTGCGTGTGCGTGTGCGTGTGCGTGTGCGTGTGCGCGTGCGCGCGTGCAAATTCCAGAATTAAGCTACAGCACCAATTAGAATCTCAGACTGGTTTTAAAGGATACTTTATTAACAACCAAGGTGACCTCTCTGGTGGCCTTTGTTCCTCTCCTTTGCTGTCTTCTCTTGTCTTCTCAGTCCCCCTCCTTTCTTCAAGCCCCCCTCCTTTCTTCAAGCCCCCTTTCCTTTCTTTTCCTTTCCTTTCCTTCACTTCCGTCTGTCCTCTATCTTACCTTTCCTTTCTTTTCCTTTCCTTTCCTTCACTTCCGTCTGTCCTCTATCTTACCTTTCTGTGTATCACTCACCACTCTCTTTCATATGTCCTTATGCAACCTGGAATGATATTCAGACTCTGCAAGCTGCATTATTTCTTCCTTTTATTTCTTCCTTTTAGGAGTCAGCAAGAATAAAATGATCCTATGATATGGCTTGAGTTTCACCACATTGTGCCAGCCAGACAAAGATTTTCTCCCAAGGCCAAAGCAAGGGTGAGACAAAGATGTAGGAATAAATTCCATCAAGCAAATCTTATTTAACATAATTTATTTTCCACAGTAAAATCCTCAGTATTCATTTAATTCAAAGTGTAAAAGTTTTTACTCCCTCTCAGTTAAAATAGTCTTACATTGCCCGACGATCAGAAATCTCCGCCTGCGAGAACCAGAACTGCTGCCAACAAACCTATATGCCCACTGCTTTGTAAACCAATCATATCATCAAACCTATATGCCCACTGCTTTGGAAACCAATCATATCATCATCTCAGTATGAAGAACCGCCCTAAAGGCTTTGGATTGGTTTGGCATTGCTCTAATCGATTGCACCCAGTTTTACCAACAAAAGATACAGATTTGTCATGTCTCTAGTTGAGCAATGCATTTCTACTTTCTAAATACTTGAGCGTATCATGCCTTCAGGATACAATAAGCTCTGCATGTTACTTTATACGGCTGCATTGCTCTCCTTTCTTTTTTTATTCAATAAAAAAGCTGGTAATGGATAGTTTTAACCTTTTCCAGGTAATTTGATCCGACCATTAAATCAATCGGAGCGTGCGACGCGTCTGTTATGATCAGGGAATACATCAACTCCTGCATTTCAATGTTGAGCTGTTTATTGGAGGAACCGTCTCCCATATGATTTTGATGAATGACTCAGTGCCGGATTATGAATTATAAATGTGACGCGCTTTGTGTCATCTCTCATAGAGACAAAAGGGGACTGAGCATTGACGTGGTTGAGGTGCTTACATGTATTTAACTATTTGAGCGCTATACAACAAAAGGTCACAATGGTTTGCACCGTGAGTCATGACATGAGCTTATACATCTGCTATTTTAGAGGTTTTTTGAAAATCTTTGGGAATTGTTGTTGTCCCAATTTAACAGTGAATGTGACAGTGAATTTCACATTCACTGTAGCCTGGCCTAACGTTTCTGGTCTAGAGGGGCGGGTCGTGGCTGAGACTTGCGCTGGAGAATATTGATTCACCGATCTGAGCCGAACGCAAACTAAAATAAAAGCCTGGGTTCCGAGACTATACATTCACTGTAACATTCTCTGTCACTTGCTTATTCAAAATGTCAACATACTGTAAGGGAATTCCCCATGAAGCACCACAAAATCCTGATGTAAACGAACACAGGATGCTGTGCAATACTTTTTTACACTGTACCTTTTTAGAATACAGTATATGCCATATGGCACATTAAAGCCATTCTGAACAATTATATTGGTACAGCATTTGCAGACAAGATTGTTTTTTATTCAAATCAAATCAGGGCAGAGTGTGTGGGCCGAGACTGTTCTTCTTTTCTTTACTTTTTTTTGGTGAAACTGTGCACACACACTCACACTTTTGTCATGCACATCGGTACAAATGTTCTCTATAGTCATGTGATCAAGTTGTATCTGTCGATATATCATATTCCATCCTGGTGTCTAAGATTGGCATCTAAAGTTTGCACAAAACCAGTACAATCTAACAGTGCCCCCTGCAACTAGAGCACTTAGATCCTCCACTCTCAAACTCCTTGCAGTTCCCCCTTCAAATCTAAAAACCAAAGGTGATCGATCGGGCCTTCTCTGTAGCTGCACCGACTCTGAATGATCTTCCATTCCACATGAAGGCTAGCCCAACCCTTGAGATTTTTTTATCCAAATTGAAAACCCAACTTTTTAGTCTGGCTTTTAACACAGTTTGAGGTTATTGTATGTTGTTGTCTGCTCAGCCCACTAAGCCCAGCTCCTTATCCAGACATCAGTCATATCAAAACTTGACTATTGTAACTCTTGTAACTTACTGGCCTACCGGCATGCACATTTAAGCACAACCAGCTAAAATTCTCACATGTCTGCCACCTTCTCCGCTCCCTCCATTGGCTCCCGGTCGCTGTACAAAACTCTGATGCTGGCCTTCAAAGCAACCAAAGGTATTGCACCCCCATATCTTGCAAGTCTGATGGGACCCTACAAACCCTCCCACGTGCTCAGATCAGCCAACGCAGGGAAGCTGAAAGTACCTTCACTAAAAACGTTGGGACAATTCACGCTCCACACATCCCGTACTCTTCTCCCTTCTGGCTCCAAATCTATGGAATGCACTTCCCATTGCAATTAGAACTGCAGAATCACTCCCAATCTTCTGCCGTCGTCTGAAAACCCACCACTTCAGACTCCATCTTAGCCAGTAGCACTTGCCATAGCACTTGCCCTAGCCTCTGCGACCTTACAGGCACCTTATACCAACTTATGTAACTTACCGGTAGTATTTTATGTAGACGTATAGCACTCTATAGTGTATAGTTGTATACGCATACTGTAGTTTCATTCTATAGATATTCCACTGTTAGGTTCTTAGCTTACGTATATGAGTCATGATGACTATTTTTATGTATTTGATGTATTACCATGTTTTTGTTCTTGCTTGCTGTAAATCGCAAGAAGAGTGTCTGCTAAATGCCTAAATTGTAATTTTCATTTTCCATCCTTTTTGGCAAATTTCAAACATTGCTGGTCCACAATAACCTACCTGACCTGGAGGAGACCTGTGCTCAGAGGAGCACTTTTTCTAGTTTGATCATGTTTTGCCAGAGACATTCTGTTGACAATACAAAGCTATAGTGTAAAAGTGTATATAGGATTAAAGTGTTGTTATCGTGATTTGTAATGAATGATTTGACTTGAAATTTGATTTGGTCGACCTGGCCTGGTGTGCTTTGTTTTGGAATTCAATCAGCTGCCTGGCCTTACTGACATTTTTAATTCTCCTGTGGGATATTTCACTTTAATTTTCCATCTCAAAATAAGAGTATAATGACTTGAGTGAATTCCACCTTTGTTCTGATGCCCTTTTATGGATTTCCACCCTAGATCCCCTCAGGTTATCATCTGATCTAAATTGTCAGGCTTGGATTTCACTCAATATCTTCTTACACTCTGATCTCTCTCTCTCTCTGTCTTTCTTTTTCTCTCTCACACGCTCATGCTCTCTCTCTCTCTCTCTCTCTCTCTCTCTCTCTCTCTCTCTCTCTCTCTCTCTCTCTCTCTCTCTCTCTCTCTCTCTCTCTCCCCCGCAAGTATATTTTGTGTCCTCAGTCTTGGCATTGGAATTTAATTAGAGCAGGGAAAGAGAGAGAAAGAGAGAGGGCGAGCAGAGAGAGTGAAGGAGAAACGGAGTGAGGGAGAAAAGCAGTCATAATGAATGGTCAGTGAACCTGATGGAAGGCTCATCAGTGAGTGCTTTCACCGTGGAACATACATTAAGTACAAGTACTGCAGACCCCTGCTAATCGTCCAGTTATGCCTGATTTATGCTCTGTCGTACCACAGTGTCCCGCACCTGAACACAAGGGCACGTGTTGCAACGCATCGGGAGTTGTAGATTAACTATTTTGTCGCTGTCGTCGGGCAGAAACCTCCATAACTCCATAACTTGTTGTTTCTTCATGAATGAAAGCCCTACTGTACTTGATCATGCTACGAGACGATTTACAAATCAGGCGTTACCGTTTCAGTAGCAGTAGCAGAGCTGTGATCCACTTTGGTTGGTTACAGCTCATATTGAGAATACGAATATATACAAGTATATTTCTAGTCGATTAATAATAACCATAAAGAAACATTTAATTGGGAGGTAGATATATGGATGAACATATAAAACCACTAGCCGTGTTTATGACCAATCATCTTGGCTTTGTATTTAGCTCTGGTATTTTATGTATGGTATGTGGTCCAGTTGTAAGCAATGTACAGGATGCAAAACTCATTTTTGTGTGTGTGCGCGAGTGCGTGCGTGTGTGTGTGTTTTGTCAAAGAAAACAAACATGGCAGCTTCAGGGTTTCAAAGCTTGCATGTACACTTCCTCTACCTTAGGAAGGTTCTGAATGTGTCACATCCATGGAACTTTGAGCAAGAGGCAACAGAAATGACAAGTCATTTGTGTTCCAGTGTAATGGCTGGTGAGAGTGGATCTAGCTATATATAGCATTTCCATCAGCCTGACTAGATGGTAATATAATGGGTGCAGTGATAACATTTATACCAACATTGAATACATTTCTAACTTGTGGGTAGATGTCTCATAACTAATATGAGTCAGCATGCACAGACTGAGATCCAGTGTCAGTGCATGCCAGTCTACCTCCAGAAGGGGCCTTGTGGCAGATTGAATCACATGCTGATCACAAAGCATGCGGTGTGCTTTTACGCCGTGAAGGTAATCAGATGCCAATTACAGTCTCATGCCAGGTATTATTAATACAGCCATTGTTTGTGGAGCTCATCTCTCACTAGTGGTGTCTACTAGTTTTTATAAGCTACAATACCATGATTTCATATTGCTTTATACTCCGTCATTAAATACGTCACCGCACATTATCTTGCCATAGCCATAGACACAGTTTAATTGATTACCTAATGAGGGTAGAGAAAAACACCAACTCCATATCTCTCCAGTGCCTCATTGTTGCTGCAGAGAAACATTATTCTGTCTGCACATTTGTTCTACACTCTGCATTGTTGGGTCTGAGGCTATAAGCATTCTCTTATTCCATTTTATTCTGATGGTAATTTGACTGCCTGAAAGGATGTGTGTGTGTGTGTGTGTGTGTGTGTGTGTGTGTGTGTGTGTGTGTGTGTGTGTGTGTGTGTGTGTGTGTGTGTGTGTGTGTGTGTGTGTGTGTGTGTGTGTGTGTGTGTGTGTGTGTGTGTGTGTGTGTGTGTGTGTGTGTGTGTGTGTGTGTGTGTATATACATGGAGGGGAAAGAGGGGGGTTGAGTCTGTGTCATTCAACAAAAATACGCTAAAAAGTCATTTCTGGGATTAATAAAAAAAGAAAGCACTCCGCGGCGGATTTCCAGGGCCCAGGCTATCGTGTCGGCGGTCGCCCGTCGGGCCCCTGTTCATATGATAATGAGGCAGGCCATGATTGTTTCCTCATATTTTTAATCTCCTGGGAGGTAGAAGTGGAGGAGTGTGTGTGTGTGTGTGTGTGTGTGTGTGTGTGTGTGTGTGTGTGTGTGTGTGTGTGTGGGGGGGGGATTTAGGAGTGGTTATAGGAGAACAGAAATGTGAAGAGACAAGGCACAGGAAGAAGAGGGGGGGAAAAAGCTTTTAGCGGATGGGGTAGAATAAGAGGAGGTGCAGCTCAGAATGAGAAGAGGAGCGGGAAGGAGAATTGAGAAAGACGAATGGAAAAGTTTCGAGGGGATGAGAAGATTAATTGCATAGGAGGAGGGGAAATGAACATGAGAGCGGGGAAAAAGGGGAGAAAGGGGAACCGAGGGACGAGCTGATGAGCAGCAGCTATGAAGATATCCAGAGTTTATTCATTAACTATAAAGAATAGGAATTACACTGTAAAATACGTAGTGTTCCTTTAACAAAAACGGAAGCAAATGGACAACCCTCACTGGTCCATTTGGTTCCATTTGTACACTCTCTGAGTTAATGAAGGCCTGAGCCATGCTTATGCCCTCTGTAGACGTGAATGCATAATACCACACTGTTGCTCACAGTGCTTCCAACACTGGCCGAGAGGCAGGCAAGGAGATGGGGCAAGAAAGGGTGGTGGGTACTGGTAGAGAGAGAGAGAGAGACTTTATTGAATATACTAATGTGTCATTAGCATAAATATCCATAATAAAAGAGCTTTGTGCAAAGCTTCTCTTCAATATTCATGTTTTTTCCTTCTCCCCCCTCTTTTCTTGCTTGCATGGTAGAGGTCATGCAATTAAAAAGGAAGAATGCTGAATTTCTTTTTTTTTTCTCCCCCCTAACCGAGAGAGAGAGAGAATGAGTGTATGACAAGACTGTCGTAGAATCTTCTTGGACATTAGTCAGAAAATAGCAAGTAGGATTTTTTTACATCATGTGCATGCAGGCTTCATGGCCAAACCAGCATTATATATTTTATATCAAAAGTACCTGCGATGTTAGGTAGAAGTTATGTGCTGTAAAATGTTAATTTAACTTTTGAAATAAAAATAGACCCAAATTGACCATGGTTTACGCGTCACGTTGTGAGCTTGATGTATTTTTGGTGTGCGATACCAGTACAATTTAATTAGGCTTTATTTAACAGTTGTCTTATGTGGGAACAGTACTACTTCTCCATGAAACACACTTTACCCTTCTGGCTCCAAAACTGTGGAATGCACTTCCCACTTCAATCCGAACTGCAGTGCAGACTCACTCCCAATCTTCTGCCGTAGTCTGAAAACCCACCTCTTCAGACTGGTCTGTAGCACTTGCTGTAGCACTCGCCCTAGCCCAACGACCTTACAGGCGAATGCAAAGGCTCAACGTATGTAACTTAGATAGCATTATTAGATATATTCCACTGTTATGTTCATCGCTTACGTATGATTTATGATAACTAGTCGTTACATATCGCCATGTTTTGTTCTTGCTTAATGTAGGCCTAAATCACTCTGGATGAAGAGCGTCTGCTAAATACCTAAATTGCATATACACATCCATACATTTCCTTTCACCTAGCACATTCATTATTTTCTGATACAGTATAGCCTATATTTAACTTAATAAAATATGTCAATGGCTTGGATTGGGCTGAACATGTGTTGTTATAATAGAAATATTATGGATTCCATGTCAGAAAGGGTGTCACAAACACGTGTTGATGAACTCTTTCTGTCACAGACGTGTGCGTGCGCACACACACGCACGCACACACACACACACACCAACGCGTGCGCCCCCCCCCCCCTGAAAAACACAACATTAAATACAGCAACAGAATGCAGTGAGAGTTCAGAGACAAAGACACTCCACTCCATCATGTCCTTATCTCCCGCCTGGACAGTCAGCGCCGAGACCACTGTGGACATCCTGCTGGGATGTTTTGCAACTTGTTTATGACAGCCAACGGATTGTTGATGATGATGTTACTGGATATTAACGAGAGAGAGAGAGAGAGAGAGAGAGAGAGAGATTCCAGTTGTGACCTAGAAGATGACCTGTGCGAGAGAGAGGGGGGGGGGGAAGTTATGTAGAGGGAGTAAATGGAAATCAAATGATGGGGGAGTGAGAGAGAAGTGCTGTTAAATTGAGATACAGACAAATAACAGTTTTCAGTTTTCATTCGTTTGATATGCATTAGGCCACAGACCACCATTTTGATTCATTATTTTACATAATGTATTGCTACTGTACCTTATTCACACCGGTCCCATGTGGAGGTAGACACACCACGACTGTGGCTCAGGAGGTAGAGCAGTTCGTCCAATGATCCATGGGTCGGCGGTTTGAATCCCGGCTCCTCCTGTCTACATGTCGAAGTGTCCTTGTGCAAGACACAATTGCTCCCGATGTGCTGGTTGGTACCTATCTATGTAAAGCGCCTTGGATAAAGGTACTATATAGATGCACCATTTACCACATACGTCCTCCATAACTCCACATTTTGCACACATCTAGCTCTGTGCTCTGCCTACTGTATGACATAGGCTGCTTTGAGCACCGGTAATGTACTGAAACTCCATTATGGCACAATACTTATTGCACATTCCTTTGAATTGCTGTGATGCGAAATCATACCATTTTCAACATTCACACACACACACACACACACACACACACACACACACACACACACACACACACACACACACACACACACACACACACACACACAGGACACGTGGGCATTTGAACAGCTGAGCTCTAGGGATAACTGGGCACCTGGACGAGTGGGCATCTGATTTAGGATTTGTGTTTTCTCACTTCATAGCATGCTGCTTTGCTGTTGGTATATGTGATATTGGTTAGGACACGGACAGTCACGCTGTGCCAACGGGAATTACTTTTGCTGCTGTGTGTGTGTGTGTGTGTGTGTGTGTGTGTGTGTGTGTGTGTGTGTGTGTGTGTGCGACGATGTGGCAGGTGGACGAACCACATCGTCAAGCTCATGTCACCATGATCCGCCATGCCCATATAAGGACTTCCAAATGCAGCTATACGGAATATGGCCAAAAACTGTGTTGCCATCATGGCATCATCAGACCCTAACAAATCAGTCTACTACTGTATGGTCATAAAAGGGACAAGGACAGTGTGTCCATCAGTGTGAGGGCCTAAAATAAATAAAAGAAGCAGTGTTCAAAACTCTAAAAAAGTGTCCTCATTACACCTGCGGCAACAGAAACGTTTGTACTGTAGGTGAAGGTATTTTGGGAGGGATGTTTTGGGAAACTTCTTGACATGAAATTAAGTTCTTATTACTGCATAAGACAAGATAGCCAATAGTATTTCATGTGGTATAGGTCTTCATTAGAGTCGGTTGTATACTATACACCGATGCCATTTTGTAAATGCGGCTCCAGGCATTAGTTTTTATTGGGACAAAACCTTTCCAGTGTGTCCTTGACTTTACTGACGTTACTCACCACAGCTTTGTTTGCTTTAAAAGCTGAATGCAAGAGCAAATCATAGAATGGAGCTGGTCCATGGAATAGGCATGTCAAATGTATTCTGTAAGCCTCTGGCGTGATTTCCCACGCAAATCGTTTGGTTACAGTGTCTCCCTATAGCTTACACATCCCTCACATTCCTTGGGGTGGCTATTAGGAAGCTGTAAGCATCTTTTATTGTATATCATTAGCCCTGTCTCCTCGAAGGCTATTTATAAAACAGAGCTTCATTGAGGACTTTGCTGGGGCTGGTGCCAACTTAAAACATCACGTCTGTGAGACAAATGTGAGACGTACAACCCATTAAACGGAGATGAGCTGCATACAGTGCATGACTGCCAGTCTGTCCATTTGTTTCTTAATCCCAGAGCTTGTCGATACAATGGTGTTCATCCAACAGTTGTGTGCGTGTGTGTGTGTGTGTGTGTGTGTGTGTGTGTGGGGGGGGACGCCCAAATGAGGAATAGTTTACTGTACTGTATATTTCCGTTCCGATACGGTCACAAGCTCTTCTTCAAACGAGAGAGAGAGAGAGAGAGAATCTCAGAGCTGGACCCAAAAATAGCCTGCATTCTTTCCTCTCCGTTTCAGGAAGCGCTGAAGTAGGCCGGAACAACCCTCTCTCTCACCCCCCATGTACACAACAACACTGACTCCTTCCTGTTCCTCTCTGAGTGCCCCCTGCCCCCCCGTTCTGCCCCTGATGTCCTCGTTTCATCCTCTCTGAGTGCCCCCTGCCCCCCCGTTCTGCCCCTGATGTCCTCGTTTCATCCAGACCTCATCCTCTCTGAGTGCCCCCTGCCCCCCCGTTCTGCCCCTGATGTCCTCGTTTCATCCAGACCTCATCCTCTCTGAGTGCCCCCTGCCCCCCCGTTCTGCCCCTGATGTCCTCGTTTCATCCTCTCTGAGTGCCCCCTGCCCCCCCGTTCTGCCCCTGGTGTCCCTCCTTGTTGATGTCCATTTGTCTGTCTCTTCCTTTCTCTTCACTGTCTTCGTCCCTCCTGCTCTTCTGTCACGTCATCATCTCTCTCTCATTCTCAGGCCTCCCATCCTCTCCCTCGTCCCCTCTCTCTCTCTCCCTCGTCCCACTTCCTCCCGATCTCAGTTCGCCAGTCTGTTCGACTGATAAAGCCTGATATGCTTGTCGTACGACAGGGTCACATGCCGAAAATAGTCGCATGTCGGGGTGTTGTGAGTTTGTGAGTCGCCTATTTTTGGATTAGACATAACTCTTCTCCATTCCCCCCCACTCTTACCCTCTTTACGCAGCCCGATGCAGCCAATCCTGTGATCTCAATGTTAGTTCGATACATCTTAAAGTAATGAGTCTAGTCGTGTGTGTGTGTGTGTGTGTGTGTGTGTGTGTGTGTGTGTGTGTGTGTGTGTGTGTGTGTGTGTGTGTGTGTGTGTGTGTGTGTGTGTGTGTGTGTGTGTGTGTGTGTGTGTGTGTGTGTGTGTGTGTGTGTGTGTGTGTGTGTGTGTGTGTGTGTGTGTGTGTGCGTGTGCGCACGTGCGCCCAGCAAAATTGTGTGCTCGTTTAACCCTG
>NC_137868.1:30821741-30834241 GCF_963924005.1 Protomyctophum bolini | reverse complement strand
ATAACTGCACATATACTCAACAAATGAGTATCAAAAATGTTGTTCTTGACCTCTCTGTACCTCCTCTGTGCTTCCTCAAAGGAAAATCTGCACCGCACCCATCCTCTCTAGTTCCCCTACAGACAAACACACACATGCAAGCAGCCATGGAGGCACACACACACAGCAGTGTGCTTGGGTGTCAGCTGCAGTTGTAGACGGCTGTATTTCAGGTTAGCCCTGAGGCTGTTCTGGACGATCGCAGTGAAAAATGGGGCCCAATAAAATTTTCATTAGAGGCCCAGTCAGTGTGCCAAATGGCCAGTAACATTTAGGAAAGGTCAGCGAGAGGGGGAGGGCTGTTTCGCCTTGGGTTGTAACTTGTGCTCCCTTCGTTGCATGGGAAAAAAGACTGAGTGAAAGATCCTGTCATTCAATGACACACGCACGCACGCACGCACGCACGCACGCACGCACGCACGCACGCACGCACACACACACACACACACACACACACACACACACACACACACACACACTATTCTCAATGTCATTCTCATCCTTATTGTCACCGCCAACAACCGCCTTCCTGCCTCTATCCCTCCCTCTATGTACTGTCTCCCCCCCTCCATCTCTGTAGCCGTGCCAGGTCTTGGAGTGTCAGTGAAAAGTGCTGCTGTCAGCTGACATTTCCAATCATTCCCTCAGCTGCCCAAACTATGGACACACTTTTAATGTCTGGGGACAGAGCGGAACGCCAACAGAATCTAAAGCAGAACACACAAGGACAATTTCTCTCCAGCTTGCTTTCACTTGTCTTGTTCGGTAACAATTTAGTCATTGTCTCAATCGCCTATGCTTTTCTTTTCTTTCTCTCACATGTGCTGCCTTGTTCTCTCTCACCTTTCTTTTATGCATGTTATCACAAACAGGTGTGCTTGAGAAGACTACCCATCAATCCAATCTTCAGCTCATGTTGCGTCTAGCGTTTGGTAACAGATCGTTCTGTCGTGATATGATAACTAAGCTATGATAGTTAAGCTAAAGCAAATATTTGGACAAGGAGAACCCTCACCTTCCACATCGTGTCTGGCCAGTCTCTCTGCAGTGTCATTGTGATCGTCACTCAATGCTCAGTTTAGATTAGTTTAGTTTAGTTGGGTGTATTTTACAAATGAAGGTGCTCAAAACAGATGGTGCCAATTAACTGCTAATACAAATGCAAACAAGTGGGGAGCACTCCGTTGCATGTATACTGTACAAACGGCCTCTCTTAATCCCAGAAAAATACTGTACAGTCTACCATTAAACCCAGGAAAGCATCTGTGTCATTTTATACTTTGGTATTCAAAAATAGCAGATACAAGCTCATATGTAGCTTCGTGTCACGTTATGAGCTTGTAGTTCTTCTGTTTTTGAAAAATCTCTTTGGCTATTAAAAAATAGCAGATATACAAGCTCATACTGTAGCTTTGTGCCGTGCTATGAGCTTGTAGTTCTGCTATTTCTGAAACATAATCAAGGGTATGACCTGACAACTGATCAAGATAATGCTCTGTGCCATAACACTTTCTGGTGGAAGATGCTGCATGAACTCATTTGGTGCTACACTCTCCTCGGCTGAAGTTTTAATCCAAAAAATCATGACTATATATTATAGACCTATGTAAGAAACAGATAAACAGCAACAAATCCAATACGGCCTTATAGGCATGTATGGAGATCCTGTTGTCCAGAGCCACAGATCGGACTGTTATATACAGTATGGTCATGACTCATGTGCATACATGTCTATAATGGGACCTACTGACTTCAAACTCGGCACGTGCATCGGCAAGGACTCATGCGGTGCCTGCTGTCGACTAGTGCAGATATGCGGTTTTCCAGAACCGCCAATCCGGTCAATATGTCCATATATGGGCATTGTAATATATGGGCATATATTGATGACTTCAGGAATCTCCGTATATGGGCATAAAAGGGTGACATAGGTTGTGGCCTAAACCTCTAGTTAAAACGACATGATCTATTGAAAACCCTCTTGTGAATTGGATAATATATAAATAAAATATATTATTTGATTAATTTAAATAATAGCAATTGGCAGAATGGTCGGGAACAATTTAGCGATGAGTGAATCTTACGCCAAGCATATGACAGTCATGACTCTCTCCTGCGTTTTCTGAACCTCTCTTAAACACTGGAACACTGAACCTCCCCTCTCTTCATAAACTTTATGTCGCAGTGACATCAAGGCATCTTACACATTCATAATGCATTACAGAAAAATCGAATCTCTTTATAGGAGCGTGAAGATGCTAAAGGATATATTTGGGAGTGAACACTGGACATTTCTGAATAACCACACGACTCTCAATCCCTCTGCTGTGGCTGCCTGTATCTGTTTGAGTCAAACTGGCGAGGGGGGGTAGAGATAAGACAGCTGTATCCGATCCCCAATTAGGAGATACCACACAGAGACAAACACATGCACACATCCACTCAAGCATGCACAGATACGTATATGTGTACACACACACAGGCATGCATTGCACACACGAGAATGTGCAGCATGCACACTCATATAATACAGTACATGCACCTGGAAAGGAGTTGAAAGAGTGTGTGTGTGTGTGTGTGTGTGTGTGTGTGTGTGTGTGCGTGTGTGTCTGTGTGTGTGCGTGTGTGTGTGTGTGTGTGTGTGTGTGTGTGTGTGTGGGAGTGAATCATGGTTCAGGAGACATCAAACGGTGAGCATCCATAGCTGGCAGCGCTTTGCGAGGGAACGAAAAACACAGATCTGACGCTGCGAGGGCCCTTCGAGGGCTGTCATTAACACTTCACACACACATACAAACGTATACATCCCCCCCCCCCCCCCCCCCCCCCCCCCACACACACACACACACACACATGTATACATCAGCGGTAGGCAAGGCACCAATTGCGTCTGAATGCCAAGATCCAGAACGCTGTGTTTTTGTGTTGACATTCCTTCCTGAATCTCAACAGCCTGGAAAATTCTGTCAGTAGTATTACTGTTTTCCTATTCTGTTGTTTCTGAGAGAAAAACAACAACACTACTTGGCTTCTGGCAAGAATTCTAAAGAATTTCTCTGCATTGACGAGACATTGAGCTAAGGCTAATAGTCTAGTAGCCAGCCCATAGAGCCCCATTGTGAGTACACCAAGGCAAAATATTCAAAATTTAATCATGCTTTATGTAGCAGGTGACATGTCAAACTAGGGGGTTTTCATGATGCTGAATCCATTCCAAGCATTAGTTTTGCAAAAAGACACTCATTGGGCTAAAAACGGCCAATGCCGTCATCACAGTGGGCATGGCCGTTTTAAGCCCAATGAGTGTTGCTTGGAATGGATTCAGCATCATGAAAACCCCCTAGTTTGACACATCACATGCTAGATAAAGCATGATGAAATTTTGAATATTTAGCTGGTTGTTAATGGCATCGTCACATATTATGCCAATTATGAAAATTGTACACACCTGCTGAAAAGAAGCAGTGTACACTACATACAAATATAATAATTATATAACAACATATTCTATTTGTATAGTACACTGTATCTTTTTTGATTATTGTCTCCACCAGGCCGAAGGTCAAGTTAACCTATGATCCTATACAGAAACTGCCCCTGCAAGCCTGACACCTTTTTATTTATTTATTAGGATATTTCTAGCATGCGTGATTGCACTGCTCACTCTCGGCAGCCTTCTACTCACAGTCCAACGTGTTGTGAGCTTGTAGCTCAGCTCTCCTATCTCCCCCCTGCAAGCAAAATCGAGGGTTACTGCGGCCGTCCGTCAGCTACAGTATATAAGAATATCATAGTCTTAAGACAGCTCACCTCCACTCGCACTTGTTCACAAACATGACGGACAGACAGACATAAGAAAGGCAGCTGATGATCATCACACATCACTAACTACTGTAACTCGCTGATCAGCATGTTGACAGAGACTCAGCCAATTAAAGTTCCACGTAGGCCTATAATGCCTTTGCTGCAAGCACCTATATCTGCCTCCATTTGCGTCGTGGTATTAATTTATAATAATGTATATTGATCACATGCGGACGCCCCAGTGGCCCACACAGAATAGCCAACTCTTACCTTGATCAGGCTTGATGTTGGATCGGATGAAATATAGTCCAAAAACGGATTAAACCCACAAGAAAAAAAGAGCCAAAACCTGCATGGTCCGGTGGATTAAATATGTCCATATATTTGTTTTCCAAATCCGACAGTGCAGGGCAGGGAATAAATCACCCCAGTAATCAATACAAACTGACCAAAGGAAAATGAACAGATTTTATAACCCTGCAGTGCATGCAGGCAATTCATCAGTAAGGGCTTTTATCATTGTCGAGTTTTAATATAGCATTTGGTCGTGTGGTGAACTTTACAAATTAACTTCTTTCTCATTATGTGAAAGTAACTGTAACATCAGTTAACTTCTGACTTTTAACAAGGAGTGAAGCAATGCGAGCCAAGTTGGCAAGTTTCGTTTATAATTATATACATCGCACTGTTTGCTTGAAGATCTGTCCTGCAGAGACCCGCCTGTCAAAATTAACTGCTCTACATCATCGCGGTTCACTGTTGTATAACTTGATCTGTGCAGGCTATGATGACGTATTTCGATATTTCCTGTTGCCTTATATGGTGTGGAATGGGCGTGGATGTTCCATCAAACCAGGCGACACCAGGCAAATCGCTTGGGAAAAATGCGTAAAGGGTACACCCGGCTATCCGCACAAATCAAGTGATTACACCAGCTTCCCTGAATAACATGGGAGCTAATCGTAGGTTGATCGTCTGGATAAATACGATATCATTACGCATCTCCTTTACACCTGTGCGTACATTTTCGTTGTGAATGAGGACCAATGTATACAAGTATGCTGTATGAAAATACAAAAAAAGAAAGACTGTCACCAATCATACAACACACTTATGGACATCAAGAAACACATGCTGTTTTGTTGCATCACAAACCCTGTCTATGAAAGTTTTCTTACGTATAACAAAAAAGTTTTTAAGAGTGTCTCACATATCAGTAGTCTCATAGTGTAGGTCAAGAACATTCTGTGCCATCCTCACTTTAACACCTCTTCACACTATCCTTTTATGTCATCATTCCTTCCCACACCGCCACACCTCCATCTGCTTTTTCTATCTTCAGTACTTTTCTGCCACCTTCTCACGACAATAGAGTATAACTGTGTGAATGAAAGGGAACTTCACATCAGACAGCCCGTGAATGAAGGCCACAATGAAGCAGCTGGATGGATATGGTGCAGTGTTTTGAGTTTTGAGTCCTCTCCTCCCCTCCCCTCCTCTCCTTTTCTCTTCTCCTCCGAGTCCTCCCGTCAGTCCATCTGTGGATTCCTCAGTGTTGTGAAAGAAAAGACAGATGGATTTCTTCTTCATGGTTGAAGTAAAAACTGCTAGCATTTACTTGATTTTTCAGAAACATCATGCACACCCACTAGAGTATGCACATCACATCACATCTCTCTCTCTCTCTCTCTCTCTCTCTCTCTCTCTGTCTCTGTCTCTGTCTCTGTCTCTGTCTCTCTGTTTGTTGTCTCCCAAAATCAGAAAACTGTCAACTGTCATGTTTTTAGCAGATGATGTTCATTCAAGGTCAGATTGCACTACACTCTTTTTCCCTTTTTCTTAAATGTGGTCTCTCTCTCTCTCTCTCTCTCTCTCTCTCTCTCTCTCTCTCTCTCTCTCTCTCTCTCTCTCTCTCTCTCTCTCTCTCTCTCTCTCTGATCACAGATACATGCACATACAGATTTGGATTATTTCAGTTATCTCCAGGTGCAAATATTGTGCCAAAAGACTGATGAAGCATGAGGTCTTTGTCACGCTTACACACTCACAAATACACAGGCTCACACATACTGTACAAGTATGCACTAGGATTTCTATTGTTCTATGGTATTGCGCACCAAAATTAGCCAATCTATGCTAAACTTGTGAGCTTGTAAATCAGCTTATCTTCAGCGTGCGACACGGCTCACTACCAAGTATAAATCAGGCAATATACAGTATGGCTCACAAACTAGAACAAACAGAGGCTCTGTCATTTGTAGTGTGCTACTGATTTAGTGTTTCGATTGTGTGTGTGTGTGTGTGTGTGTGTGTGTGTGTGTGTGTGTGTGTGTGTGTGTGTGTGTGTGTGTGTGTGTGTGTGTGTGTGTGTGTGTGTGTGTGTGTGTGTGTGTGTTAGTCCTACGTTAGTTTTCCCCTGTCTGGAATGCTGGATCTCACAGGTCAAGGACCGTGTTTACAGTCTCTAACATGACTTTGGACAACATCACCTCAGAACATGGTGTTCTTTTTATTTCTGGCTTTATAAAGTTTCCACAAAGTACATTGAAGGGTTATCTGCAGTTTTTTTCTTTCTTTCTTTCTTTCTACCCCATTTAACTAAAACAGTAGGCCTATACGTCATACTGTCATCACATACTATCAATCGATGAAAAGTGCATTGGAATATCAAATATCAAAAACGAATGTGTGTTCGAATCCACCGCGGTGCATCCAGCTTTGTCATGCATTTATACAAAGACAATTGGCCCCGTGTTTGGGGGAATGAAGGGGGATGACGACTAAATTGGGGACAAAAACTGGGTAAAACATATTTGGACAAAGAAAATTGTCAAATTCCGATAGAGTTGAATGTTTGATCCTATTCATCATACAGACAGAACAGTGGGCTGGCTCAGGCACTCTCCTTTTTTTTTTAATTATTATCTTTTTATTTGCTTTTAACATTTAATTTACATACAGTTGTAAATTTATAAAGTCAGTAGTATAAATAAATGAATACATTTCCTAACTGAACAATTCCAACCCTTCCCCGACCCTTCCTAGTACAAGAAACTATCAAATGCATGATTTTCTTTTTGACCATGATTATCTGTGCTACAACATGAATAAAGTAAACATGACAACAACAAGCAGACAAATATAACAAAAATCAACAATCTCCGTTGGCACTCTCCTGATGGTGACATGCACTTAATCCTATCTATCTTTTATTAAACACCTTTTCACTGCATCAGTCTATCTCTCCCTATGATGCTCTTTATTGTGTTTGCCAGGCCAGACGACCGAAGGCCAAAGACTATGTTAAAAAAAGGACGATTTAGTCTCCCTCTCTCTGTCTTGTACTTATCTATTCAGTCAGTCAGTCAGTCCCTCAGACAGACATACAGTCCGACAGTAGGTCAGTCAGTCGGTCAGTGTGTTAAGACTATTAATTAAGATGTGGGATACAGTGTGCCAGGCTCTGATCCAAGCTGCTCTGCCTCCCCACATCACTCACCATCCTCTCCCTCCTTCTGTCTTTTTCTCCTGTGATCTGTGTCATACTTCCACTCTGTCTTAGTCTGCCTCATCTCTCTCTCTCTCTCTCTCTCTCTCTCTTTCTTTTTCCAGGAGGAGTGATTGAGGAGACTGATAAGAAACTTTATTACCTTGTTCTGAGAACAGACAGAGGAGATTAGTGAGAGGGGGGTGTTTGAGTGGATGCCTGAAGGGGGGACAGGGAGAGATATAGAGAGATGGAGAAAGGTCTGAGGAACAGGCAATGAAATTGAGGGAGAGGGAAGGGTTGAATGAACAACAGGAATGGACTGAAAGAGATAGACATATTAGAGGTTGTTCATTTCTTTTATAGGACCTTTGAGCAGGACTGGACACCATACAGATGTCTGGTTACGATCATCATTTGTGAGAGAAAGTCACTGTCTGCATTCTGGGCCTGCAGGAGGGATTTCAAATGGTTAAGGAGAGGAAATATGAGTTGCCTGGTGTTAACGTGGAATTTCTCTGGGGCACTATTTCTTTCTCCAGCTTTATGAACTCTTTTTTTCTTTATTTATTTTTTACTTCAGCTCAAACCCTTCTTGAAGAAATTGTCTCATATTGTGAATTGAGAAAGCAGTTTCTAAGAATTGCTTTCATGAACGTGTTGCTTGAATCCTGAAAATCGCTTCATCTGTTTGGCCCAGTTCTGCTGCAGAAATGAGAACAGATACAACATTTATCATGCTGGAAAGAATGATTTTTTTGTTCTTTTTTCTCTCAACAGATATGGGAAGATAGTTTCAACAAAGGCCATCCTGGATAAGAACACCAATCAATGCAAAGGTGGGTTGAAAAATGAAAATTTCCATTGGCCACAATCCATTAAATGTGAATTTGCTGTTATGCACACTATTAGTGTGGAATTAGGAAAAATAAAAATCTAAACTTATTCCTTCTGGCCCCTATATTTAGCATTTAGCAAGTATAAGGTATAAGGGGAAGGGGGATCAAGTGTTAATTATAAGGTTATTTAAACATCAAAAGTTGCAGTGCTTCATTAAAGATGCGTATACATTTTTACATAGGACGCCTCAGGCCGTCATAAGGATTCGAACCGAGAGGTGCCTTGGACGTCTGTGGCCGTCCTAGCGCACCCTCAAAGATACGGGGCGAGATAAGAATATTCAGAATTTTTCCTATTTTTCTTTTTGGCATTTCACTTTTCGCTTGCCGTATATGCTAACGCTCTGTGCAATTATTAGCTTGTCATTGACTCCCATGTTAGCGCGGCGGAAAGAATGACTTGTATCTCCTAATCCAGGGCGCTCTCCGTGGTGTTGAATGGATCGATATGCTGGCGCTTCATTTCTGTTCCTCATCCGTCTCTCCCACAAAATATGAACGCTTTTTGGATCATATATCGTATAAAATAAAATTATCGGGATGTTTAGGTCAATTTGTAAGTCAACTTTTTTAGGAAAGTGTTTCCTGTTCATGGCTTTCAGAGTAAAAGCGATCAGACAACTCCGGCACCCCAGAGCTCCTATTTTGATGCACTTCCGGCACTAAAAGTGATATTATTAAAGATGCTTATAATTTTTCTTTTGTTTTTCACTAGAATTTCGCCGGCCTCCGGCCGGCGAATCCTAGTTACATTGCAGCGCAATATGGGAAGAAGGAAATAGCGGGAGTTGACAGAATTATTATAATAACAGAAAGTGTTTTTTATTTCTCATAAATACACAAACATGGTGAAACAACTACAGTCACAGAGAGCAGTGCCAAGGTAGCTGCTGCCTGCTAACGATGCAAACAACAGCCTTGCCTGTCGTGTGTGTGTGTGTGTGTGTGTGTGTGTGTGTGTGTGTGGGGGGGGGGATAGCACTAATTTTCAACATTTTACTGTGTCATAAATATTTACATCTGTAGCCTATATTGTGATTACATTTGACCGTACATTTGACTCTTGTGTTATATTCTTGTGAAATATTCAGTAAAGTATTGTGGTGAAATATTCACCCCAAGTTGATAAGATATGCAGAGAATATAATACCAAGAAGCCCCAGTTTGAAATGCATTAGGCCACAGACCCCCATTTGATACCATTTGCTCTCTGGGAAAATCAGGGTCCATTTGGTTCCATTTGTATGCTCTTGGAGTATGATGACTGTGCTAACAGTATTATCATCAAATATGTCTCAGTTTGAAGATTCAAAAAAACATATTTCATATGTGTGAGCTTGTAAAGTAGAACGTTCAACCAGAGACAGTGTTGCCAAGTCTGATCATTATAAGCTACTTTGGACTTGTTTATCTATTGGTAGTCCTTGACATGGAAATGTTTGAGTTCCACTGGTCTGAAACAACATTAGACAACAAAGTGTGACAGTCAACACTATAATTGATTATTTTAAGACTAATTTCCGGACCATTTCTGATTTACCTACTTTGAACTGGCCTATTAACATTTTTATAGACCTGGTTGCTTGTTTCACTCTCACATCCACGATATGTGGCAACCCTGGTCCCTGTTTGTTTTGGTTTGGTTTGCGTGTGGATGTTGTTTTGTGTTGCTTTAGCATCTTTAGCACAGTATCTATCACAGGGTGCAGCAGCTGCTGCTGTCATGAAAACGCAAGTTTCTGTCCCAGAAGCTCACGTTAGGTCTGCGCACACTGTACGTTGCTATGGCAAGCTGTCATCAAATGCTGCTAACGTTGTGGTCAGCACTGTTAGCATGTGTGCTATCAGGCAAAAGCTGAGATAGATATAAAACTACTGGCCAAAATGTCATACAAAACACAACCCCTCAAATCGGAATGTGATTGTGACCTACAGACCATCATGATTTGCTTGCTGGACCTATAAATAATTTATTTGCATTAAATTGCCACTCGCCTTAGCCTGCATGCCTATTCCTGTGTGTCTCTGTGTGTGTGTGTGTGTGCGCGTGTGCGCAAGACAGACGTGCGTGTGTGTGCAGGCTGAGAGCTGCTGACTGTGATTGACGTGTGAGCTAGATAAATCAGTGAGAGTTGGAAAAAGCGCACGCAGAGCCAACTCGCAGGCAGTGCCTCAGGCCAGATGCCTGAGAATCGGCACAGGATTCTCTGGGTCACCAGTGTTGGTGTGACACACACGGCTTCCACATTTAGCTTCATACTGGGTGAAAGTGGCGTTCCAAAAATTATTTTTCCCCTCGGAATTCTTATTCACAATGAGATGGAGTTGAGGTGTTTGTGTTTGCTTGCTGGAGCTATAATTAATGTATTTGCATTAAATGTCCACTCGCGCATCGAAGTAAAAAGCAAGATGGCCGATTGTGAGACTGAAAAGTAGCTGTGGGGGCGGGCCTGGAGGGCCTATGAGAACACGGAGCAGTGTTGCCAGGTTTGCGAATTGTAAGCGAGTTGTAGTGTGTGCAAGTAGCCTGGTTAAAAGGGCTTGTTTCTGCCGCTGTTGGGGCAACAGAACATGTCACCAGTTTCTGTCAACCAAAAGCCACGTGACCAACTCCACAATTGTTAAATTAGATAGTTGCATTTGTTTTTTTATTACCAGTATTCACAGTGATACTTGCACTCTAGCATAAGTGGCTCTGGAAAGTTGTTGAGCATCATTGGCTCAATATGTCCCTACAATACGAGTGGGTTTCTAATAATCCAAGAGGGAGGCTCTCTCAGCTTGATCGTTAGAGTGGTCTGAACAAATCACCAATCGACGTGATTGCAGTGGTTTGCCTTTGAAGAAGAGAGCCAAGCAAGAACACATCAACCATGGCTGTCTCAACAGCATTTCAGCACACTTGCTAACATGGTATGGACAACTTCTCATACTGTCCCCAAGAGACATTGCATTAGAATCAAAACCGTTTAAGACCAATTCAATAATATTCTAGAGCAGCGGATCTACAGTCACATCGTGATGCCTTGTGACTTTGTAAACCATCTATTTATTTTTTATACATGTGAGAAGATCTTGAATATCTTTGCCTTAATGACATGGGCAAAATAGTGATACCAGGGTGAAAGTGATAGTAAAATGTTGATAAAGATCATTCATAAAGATTAAATTATAAAAAACAGAATGATAGAATCATAAAAATCCAACAATATAAAAAGAATACAGGCTAATATAATGCTCACACACCTTCATTTCAAATGGCACATTAAACGTAGTCCCCAGTTACAAAGATCTACAACCTTTCTATCACATACTGTACCTGATATAGGATCAATAAAGATTTAATGCGTATTATGTTTATTTTATGTTTTGTTATCTTATGCTATGTAATCTTATCAAATGTGGCTTTGAAATAATGACTGTTGTATGTGGAAATACCTACCACAATAGCATAGCCAGGTAGAATATATTATTATAATTTATTTATAATAATAAGTCATGTTTTTCCTACTGGGCCATGATAAAGTGATGCCTCAGATCTCAGTTTAACATCAGAACTCATGACTATATCCAAGTATGTCAGATCCATTATGGATATACGGTGTACTCACAGGTAAAACCTAGGGACAGCTTTTAACAAAACATGTTATGCTGCCTCAATCTGTCATCATGCTGTAGTCAACAACAGTGGGAAGAAAAAAACCCCATCTTTAATCCATTTGAGTCCACATAACCAAAGCAAGTAGTGGGGAAGTCGTGCCACTGCAGGTGGCACCACAATGCATAGTTTGTTATAGTAAACACTGGAGAGACTGTATCAAAATGCAAACCCACGTCCGCAGCTATAAATTCTTGCTTATTATTTAATGCACAGAAGCAGCACCAGCTGCAGCAGCATAAGCAATTTTTACAGTCCTCGGCTGTCGTCAGCACTTTCACTGCTCACGACGTGGTAGACTTCATGCATCTTTTAGCCAGTTGTTAACTCACAGTGCAGGAGTTTCATTATTGGGCGGCCATTAGAATGCCTTACAACCGGATAAGTGTCGGTTTGATTGCAGAGGCATTCAGTGTGGACAAGATAAGTGCTTAGCGTGACTACGGACTGGCACACAGAGTGCTCCTGGAAGGGAGGGATGGGTGAGAGGAGGAAAGAGGAAGGGGAATCGGGGAGAGGAAAGGGAGGATGGAGGGTGGGGCGGGAGGGTGTATAAAAATAACCTGGACCTGACAGAATAGGAAGGGAAGTCTTTGAAACTGATGATTTAGCA
>NC_137868.1:30769241-30811741 GCF_963924005.1 Protomyctophum bolini | reverse complement strand
GTGTGTGTGTGTGTGTGTGTGTGTGTGTGTGTGTGTGTGTGTGTGTGTGTGTGTGTGTGTGTGTGTGTGTGTGTGTGTGTGTGTGTGTGTGTGTGTGTGTGTGTGTGTGTGTGTGTGTGTGTGTGTGTGTGCGTGTGTAGTATAACCTCTGCTTGCCGCATCATCTCAAATAAATGACAATTATGAGAATTCAGTTTCAGTGTTCACTGGGGCAGGGTACATTGAAGTCATAGTACAACATTATGGTGTCTCTTATGAATACAGCTGTGTGTGTGTGTGTGTGCACGTGTGTGTGCGTGCGCGTGTGTGTGTGTGTGTGTGTGTGTGTGTGTGTGTGTGTGTGTGTGTGCATGCGTGTGTGCGTGTGCAGTGAGCAAGTCCCGAAGGTCGCCATGCTAATTAGAGAGACGGTTCTGTAGCCAGTGACACTTCACACCTCCCTCCTCATCCCACTGCCCTTCCTGCATCTTTGTCCTTGGCTCACCTCATGTCTGTCTCTGTCTGTCTGTCTGTCTGTTTTTCTTTCTTTCTTTCTCATCTCTGACTTTGTTATCTTGTTATTTACGTCCTTACCCCTCTCTTGCTATCATCTGTGTGTGTGTGTGTGTGTGTGTGTGTGTGTGTGTGTCTGCAGCAGGTGCTGCACTATTCTACAGTCATTAGTGAAAGAGAGAGTGCAGGGGCAATGGTGGATTCATCATCACGGTGGGAAATAATTAGAGATAGGTCTCTCTCCATCTCTCTCTCTCACACACACACACACACACACACACACACACACACACACACACACACACACACACACACACACACACACACACACATACACACACAGCAAACTTCATCATCGCCCTGATTAAATTCTCTGGCCAGTCTCTCTCTCCCTCCCTCCCTCCCTCTGTTGGCATACTGAATCCTGTCCTTGTGTCTGTGGTTAGGTCCAGTCTTTGTTCTTTGCCGTGTGTGTGTCTGTATACATGCCTGACTGTTTAAGCTTGCACGTACAGTATGTGTGTGTGTGTGTGTGTGTGTGTGTGTGTGTGGGTGTGTGGGTGCGTGTGTGCGTGTGTACATGCATGCATGGGTGCATGTGTGTGTAGCATTTATGTGAGGCTGATAAAAGCCAGATGTCTCTTGTCTGATGAGCGCGCGTGTGTGTGTGCACTCACGCGCGACTGTGCGTGCTTGTGTGCGCAGGCGCGTGTGTGTGTGTGATAGTTGAGGATAGTGATGGGTAGAGGAAGACCACAGGGCAGACTGGGACATAAAGGAGATGAATGGAGATGCAAAGAATACACAGACAGAAAGACGTCAGTATCTCTCTCTCTCTCTGCTTGTCTCTCGTCCTTTGTAAATCCGCCTTCACCATAATTGTTTTTATTCATTTTATTTTGATATATATATTAATATTATCTGTTTTATTTCTCTCCTCGTTAATTATTTTGTGTGTCCATATTTCTCTATACTCTCCTATACAGTCTTCTCATCTCTTTTTTTCCAACACACTCCAATCATATCCTGATATTACATTGGAGAATTAGAATATAGGGTAAACCAACCAAAACCAACCAATGCCAACCATCCTTTAAGATCAGGGCGTTCATCGTGATCATATTCTGTTTCAGTTGGCATTAATTAGAAATAATCAAAGTAAATTCAATCAGATTAAAGCAAGTGCACCCAATAATATAAAGTCCTGGTCAACAAGCATGAGGAATGAGAGGAATGAGGCACTAGTCAAAGTGAAGTGTTGTATGAATATGAAAAGTGAACTTTGATAAATGAAAACCTTTTTAACTCTGGCATTTGCTATATTATTTATATTTTTTTATGAAAGCTCTTTTACTGAATCGTCAGCTATAAATAAAACACCTAAATTAGCAATGCAGGAACTTTCTCTCCTGCTTGCAAAGCTCCAGTTCTTGGCGTCTGCTGTGTTAATGCACGCTTTCATGTCCCTCTCTGACAGATTGGCTGTGATCATGTTGTTTTGTGCCCCACATGTTCATTACATTATGTTCTTAACCACTCGCAACCTGGCGTCCCTGTTTTGGGCATGACATATACTTTATTACCCTGCCCTCATTTATCAATGGAGTGTAAAATCTGCCTCAAATTCGAACGTCGGCACAGCATTTATGAAGTGATCGCAAACAGCTGATCCTTGCTTAATTTCATTCCTAGAATTGATAAATGTGACGGCTGAAATTAATCTGGCACGCCCTCTAAAATCAAGCCTCGTCCTCGTTTTTGCGACATGAACAACTGCAATTCTACAAAACAACATATGGAAACCATAGTTACAGTACATGATGGAAAAAGTTTCCCCCGCTTGCCTGGCTGCGCACGCACGCACCTCAAGGCCATACATGACACGTCACAATCACAGTTGCATCGCCATGAATGGAATACGTTTGTAGCCACTATATTAATTTTACCCATTCGTGCGCAGTGCACGTTAATTAAAGCAGTCATGTAGCCGAGGTAGGCGAAGCCGATCCCAGTGAAACTGCTCAGTGCTGTGGGTCAGTGGGTGAGTGATGCCTTCACCCACGTTAATGAGAGATAGCCTGGCAAGGCAGTCATAATCAACGTTTATGGAGTGATTGATGCATGAATTATAAACATATGGATGAAGGCTGGTGTGTGCTGGTATGTGCTGGTGTGTGCTGGTATGTGCTGGTGTCGCTGTTTAAACAACGTCGCCCGCCGCGGTCCCGTCCCGACTCCCGAAAATGATCTGGCATAAGCGCTCAGCCTATCTGACCCAGATGACCAGATTTTATCTGAATGACTGTTAAAGCACTTATGTAAATGGGTGAATGATTAAGCCCCTTACGCCTATATACTGTAGGCCCCTATAGCCTATTTGCAAATAGGCAAGCTATATGCTTGTCATTGTCACTTGGAAATAAAGGCGTGCAGGCGTAACATTTTTAAACTTATCACAGGGAGGTGTCTGATGTCACACTGCGCTCGCGAATCATCTCAGAAGTCGCACATATGCGCTCGCATATATGTTTAACAAGGCCAGTAAAGCATTGTTTGATTAGGAGCATAAACTTTTAATTTCACGTTTTTACTTGTCCTATACTTGCTTGTATACCTGTCCTCATGTCTCTGTCATTGTGATCCGTCCGTGACACCGTGACCATGCACGTTTATGACAGTCTATATATTATTATATTGCCTCGCTGCAGTGGCTGGGCTGTTAAGTGTCAATTATGAATGCGCAGTGCGCAGCCTAAACCTTAACGTATATGGTAGGCTACTGGTGGTGGTGGGCTGGCTGGGTTTAGTGGTTAGTGGTTACCTATCTCCGATGCGGAGCGAGGAGATTGCACAAACCGTAACTCCAGAAAGACATGGGCCTGCTGTAGATTACAGTCCACATTGGATACTTGACTCTCCATGCTGCAGCACCCTCCAATGCACCCTCCAATCCTCGCATGTATACCAGGCCTATATGCGCTCAGGCAAAACACTGTTTAAATGGCTTAAGCATCTAACTTGCAACATTGTTTTTAATTGCGCGATTAATTGCTTGTACACTTGGAAATATCCTACCAATTTCATATGACATGCCTTTACAAAATATTTATGTATTATTAGTTTTATACTGTACATTTTAGGAGTGAAAACATTATGTTTAGATGCCGGGACAGCCTGTCAGCAGTTCAGACAATGCTGCTCCGCTTGTGTACGACAGAAAAACAGGTGAGGACAAAGCCTACGACAGCTGCCGACCTGACGTGATATTTGTCCCGGCGCACGTTCAAGTTCATGCTGGAATGATAAATGTCGAAAATTGCTAAACCCAAAATCACCCCAAAAAATGAAACCTCAGTTGCAAATTCTGCCCCCAAGTTTTATGTACATATTTATATAGCAATCTGTACTATATAAAAATGAGATGTGAGCCTCACCATTTTCAACTGCCACCTCAGCCGAGCCTGCATAGAGTTGAGGAGAGGAAAGGAGGGCATGGGTGGGGTGGTCAAAGGGTGAGAGTGCATGTGTTTATGTGTGTGTGTGTGTGTGTGGGGGGGGGGGGGGGCTTGTTGGTGCCAAGCTGGTGCTCAACCAGCGATTGCATCGCCCACGTAACAGCAGTGTCCCTAATTAAATTACAGCTTGGATCCTGTGTTTAGTACGTCATTACACACACACACACACACACACACACACACACACACACACACACACACACACACACGCGCGCGCGCACACAAACACACACACTGTCCCTTCCACATAAAGGAAATTTGTTTATTAGTAAAAATAGTGTGTGATGTCACTGTGCAAATATGGGTAAATTATTTTACACTCAGATTTAATTAATAATTCAAGTTTTTACAAAAAATGTAAAAACCTGCAGAGAGAGAGAGAGATTGTGTGTGTGTGTGTGTGAGTGCGTGCGTGCGTGCGTATGCTTCTTTGTCTTTGTTTGAGGCTGGACCCCGCCTCCTGTTCCTTTAACAGAAGGGAGGAGATGGAGGAAGAGGAGGATGAGGAAGAAGCAGAGCAAGCAAACCCCAATTGAATTAAATGAAATCTGGCCTGAATGTGAGCAGCCATCAGCTGCTCTCCAATCTTATTAGCCCTGCATTAGTAGCCGTGTGTGTGTGTGTGTGTGTGTGTGTGTGTGTGTGTGTGTGTGTGTGTGTGTGTGTGTGTGTGTGTGTGTGTGTGTGTGTGTGTGTGTGTGTGTGTGTGTGTGTGTGTGTGTGTGTGTGTGTGTGTGTGTGTGTGTGTGTGTGTGTGTGTGTGTGTGTGTGTGTGTGTGTGTGTGTGTGTGTGTGTGTGTGTGAGAGAGAGAGAGAGTAGAGAAGGGAGAGGTTTTAAGCGTATTTATTCACCCACATAGCCGAAGAAGGTAACCGACGAAAAGCAGCAGGACAGGATGAGATTCCAGGGCGAGTTTACAAAGCTTGTGCAACACAGCTGGCCAGTGTCTTCACAGACATTTTCAAGCAATCTCTCTGTGAGAGCAAATATAAAAAAGCAATCATTGTCCCAGTCCCTAAGAAAGGCAAAGTAACTGTTTTAAATGACCAGTCGCACTCACACCCATAGTGAGCAAATGCTTTGAGAAACATGTCATAAAGATAATAACACCCTGAACGGAGGATTCATCAAAAGTTCTTTATTGATATCATAACCGAGCGCACCAATCTACATGCTGGGAGTGTCTATTGAGCAACATTTGATGTCATTTCCGATCGGGACGTCATCCAAAGTGGTCCCCCTCCATTTTAGTGGATGAGATCCAAAATCCTGAAACTTGAATAACTCTTGATCTAAATCAATGCTTCCAATTCTAACCAAAGATTATGTTTTTGACGGCCCATCGAGGTCCGGTCGCTTGTCGTGTTAGAAGTAATCATAGCTCCTGTTGTTGTCTATCCCCTCGGGGGTGTTTTGGCTACATCTAGCTACTTTAGCTACTTCCAAGATGGTGCCATGCCATCCTTGAAATAGGCCCTGAAGCTGCAAATCGCTGGGCACCCTGATTTAATGGTCCTAAATACCCCCAGGTGTTCGGGGTGTTAACACAAGCTGCCACCCACTTGACCCCCTGCAATTAGCCTACCGACAGAACAGATCCACGGACGACGCCGTTGCCACATCACTCCACACCACCCTCTCACACCTTGGAGAAGGAGAATGAATGCCGTTCATTGACTACAGCTCAGCGTTCAACACCATTATCCCCTTCAAATTAAACACCGAGCTAAAGGGCTTGGGTCTAAACTCAAACCTTTGCATCTGGATTCTCAACTTCCTGTCAGAGCGCCGTCAGGTGGTGGGGATGGGAACGAAGTCCTCTGCCCCTCTGACCCCCGTTACAAAAGACACTTAATTCAATATTTAAATTATACAACGAATATAATGGTTGATTAAAATGTCACAGGGTGGCGAGTTATAGTATTCCATTGGTTCAGTGGGTTTTTACTTACAGTAGATGCTGGCATTCGTTTTGTTAGAGTGGGTGTTGATATATTATATTTTAGATTAGATATCTGATTTTGAAACATGTTGCCTATGTTTCATCCCAATGAGAGCAGAAGTAGACGGCGCTCTAACCTGAAGAGGTATCTGCAATACAGTGGAGCAGGTACTGTAGCTGCAGAGTGGAGGCGGCCGTCGCTTTGATGGAGCCGCTTGGAGAGCAGCTCCATGAGCATGGAGATAACTGGAAAACACTCTAAAACGCCTCTCCTCTCACATTCCGTCCCTCTGTGGAATTAGCCATTGAGTGGGCTGCTGGAGCGAGGGAGTGAAGGAAGGATGGAGAGATTGATAGAGGCAGATAGTGGGATGCCAGCGCTGGAGTATAGCGAGGCAGGTTGCAGAGAGACGGAGAGCGAGGGGAGTGGGCCGCTTTAACAAAACAGGGGAGGAATTTATCTCTTGAGAGTGTTCAAATGGAATCATTCATTTGCTGAGGATAAATGAGTTCATTTAACCATACATACATACATACATACCTTACAACAGTATAGATGTAGTCTGCTGTGTCGCGACATGACACATTATAAGGTTTTTATTTGCTAGTTTGACTATTTTGGTTTTTAAAATGTTTTGTTGTTTTTAAAATGTTTCCTATAATGACATGGCCAGGCCAAAATAGGGATGCCAGGGTTAATTTAAATTAATTAATGTGGTTAACTGTGAGAGTGTAAAAATGTACCTTTAAGAAACCAATTTAGCTATTTTTCTTAATTTTTACCTGCACATACAGTACCATACATTACTTACTGTACTACATACCAACACTCTATGCTATGTACAGTACATGCCGTCTGGAGAGGTGTTGGTGAGTGACTGCTTTGGCATCTGGGCTGACAGAAGCAAACCTGATTGAAATGTCTGTGGTTTATGGGTCACTATTAAGTGTTGCGCCCAGAGTCTATTTTCTGATTGGCTGCTGAGTCCTCGGCATCTCTCATTGATATTGGTGACAAGGCGTGTTGTTGTGTGTCATTGCACTGAAGACGAGGGGGGAGGCTGTGTGAGATTCACAATCCGACGGCGTAGCTTGGCTATCGATCAAACTTTGTGGACAGCAGCGGCCAAACTGCTCCTCCAGAGAGCCAGAGAGAGAGAGAGAGAGAGAGAGGGAGGGAGGGAGCGAGGGAGGGAGGGTGAGAGAGAGAGAGAGAGAGAGTGTTCTTGAGCACCACAAATCAACTGCTGTAACCTTTTAGTACGTCTGAATCTCACATCCACCACACATGCACACTGAAAACCAATGAGATTCTTCCTACCGATGTGCCTGTTGGCTTGAATGCTCCACCTGTGCACCACTCTCTCTCTCTCTCTCTCTCTCTCTCTCTCTCTCTCTCTTTCTCTCTCTCTCTCTCCAGGGTTTCACAAGTATAGAAAGTATGGAAAAGTATGGAATAACTTTGAACTTTAACCAAATCCACAATCCCCCACCAAATCAGTTGAAAGAATATGTGACCTACAGTATGAATACCTATGAATTGCATATCTCTGCTGTCGGGAAGAAACCCCCTAACTCCAAAATGTAAATTTTTCAGGAAATTAAGAAAACCATATATTTTTTTAAAACAATGCATACTGTCTCATCAAGTTCACACTGCATTCGTCACCATGTCCATGGACACAGTTAATAAAGGATGCTTCACAGATGGCGCAAACATTTAATAATTTTTATTGACTCATTTTTTGGTTCTTATTTAGAAAAGAGATTCATGGGGAGAACAACATTGTTTTTCCAATCCATGAGAATAAGGTGAAATATAGAACCGTTTCAGTTAGTTTACTTAACTTTATTTGTTTGCTGGTCGCATTTTCTATGAAAACGTGCAATTCCCGTCAGTCAGTCAGTGTATTAATCAAAATCCCCATACTTGGGAAAGCCCCCATATATGGTGCCCAGGTCTCATGACATCACGTGGCATCATCAGGGATGGAGAATGATCCTTGGTGTCATAGTAGATCCGACCTGCTGTCGCAATCAAGCTCATATATAGAGATCCCTGATGTCATCGATATTGGCCAGCAACTCTACATCTGACCTCACACCTCAAACCCTTAGATCTCCATATATGGATATATGTCAGAACCTATTCTGACCTTCCATACTGTATGTTGATCCTTCCCCATCCATCCTTCCTCTTCAATGTCTCCCATTTGACCGATACCTGTCCATTTAAACTCTAGACGGGCCTGTCCCAAAGTTATTAATGCAGCCGCGCCCGGCAGCCGACGAAAACTAGTTCTCAACAGGCCTGAAATGTAAGGCCCGGCCATACCTGGGCCCTCATCAAACCCTGTACACTCCCTTACACCACCCTTAGATCTCCACATATGGAGCTGACTTGTTCTGACATTCCATATGTTGATCTGACCTCATCAAACACTTTACACTCAAGACACGCTCCATATATGGCCAGTACATAATTAATTCCATATGTTGAAATGACCCCCATGCCAAAGCACCAGAGCTTGCCCAGCAGTCTGCCGTCACCCAGACGGATGCGCGCACGCGACCGGGCGATGTTGCTTCTCGGCCTCAGGTGTCTTACTGGTAACCTGGGGCAGGGAGGTTATTCCAAGTGGGCCCCCAAATAATGGGGCTTTTATTAAATAGATATTTATGGGGTTTTCTGCCTTAATTAGATAGTACATTTGATATTGACAGAAAACAGATAAATACTTGAGGAGTGGCATGCAGCTCAGGCCCAGCAGGCTCTGGAATTGAATAGAGGGACAGGCTGCATCAGACCCGATATATGGTACGCGCCTTAACCACTCGGCCATCGGTGCCCCATAACACTAACAAAATAAAATGCATATGGTCCACCCGCCGAACAGCTGCCGTGATAAGTGGTCCGGTGGGTGGGCCGCGAACGCTTTAGAGATTTTCAAGTGGGCCCTGATCCAGAAAAGGTTGGGAACAGGACAGGTTGTGGTGGGACTCGAGTGGCGGGATGTCACTCTACTCACTCTGATGAGCCTGTGTCACAGGAGGACATCAGATTTTCTCAAATTGGGTCCTGAGCTGAAGAGGTTTGAGAAGCCTAGTTAAAGCCTAATGGCTTTGTGACAAAGGATTATGTGGTTTTGCAGAGGTACAATTAATAGATGTTTGCGTGCGTGTGTGCGCGTATGTGTAAGCAGAGAAGGGATAGGCCTATTAGCATATGCGCACAGAGCAGAGCATGAGAAGCGTGTGTGTGTGTGAGTGAGTGTGTGAGAGAGAGTTTTGATGGGCTAGTGTTATTCCTGTTATTCCTCAGTAGTAATGCAGCATTAAGTGGATTTAGTCTTTCAGGTGTAGAGTATGTGTGAATAGTGTTTGTGTATACATGCATAATGTGTGTGTCTGTGATACAAGGAAAAGGAGACAGGGATTTATTGGGAAATATTTGGTTTCCTTGGTGTGTGCAGTGCATGTGTACAGTAATGTATAGACTAGTGTAAACTGAATTGAAAAGCATGGCAATATAGCTAACCAACTGTGTCTGTGTGTGTGCGTGCGTGCGTGCGTGCATGCGTATATGGGTCTTTCTGAGGTCCTTTTTTTTGCCGACTCAAACAGTTTTCCCATTCTAAAAGTAAATAACCTTGGTCTGCCAAGCTGTTTGTTGGCCCCATTGTGCCCCCTGTTCAGACATGGACCAACAGGGGGAAAGCTCTGGACGCCATCTGAATGCATGCCTTTTTTACATTAGCATTTTGTCACTGTAACGGCAAAGGAAATTGCATTCATACTGTATATACCATGCAAGAACAACTGTATATATTCCCACCGATGCCCAAACATTGAAATATTTTTTTTTCTACTTTATTATCATAATGTGTGAAGCTTGATTTATACTTTGTGGTGCATGCAACAGAGTATAAATTAAGCATTCGCTCTTTTGGGAAAAAAATCATTAACATGGTGAAAAGAATCATTAACATGGTGAAAAGAATCATTAACATGGTGAAAAGAATCATTAACATGGTGAAAAGAATCATTAACATGGTGAAAAGAATCATTAACATGGTGAAAAGAATCATTAACATGGTGAAAAGAATCATTAACATGGTGAAAAGAATCATTAACATGGTGAAAAGAATCATTAACATGGTGAAAAGAATCATTAACATGGTGAAAAGAATCATTAACATGGTGAAAAGAATCATTAACATGGTGAAAAGAATCATTAACATGGTGAAAATCATTAACATGGTGAAAAGAATCATTAACATGGTGAAAAGAATCATTAACATGGTGAAAAGAATCATTAACATGGTGAAAAGAATCATTAACATGGTGAAAAGAATCATTAACATGGTGAAAAGAATCATTAACATGGTGAAAAGAATCATTAACATGGTGAAAAGAATCATTAACATGGTGAATCACATCTTGATGATGTCATCAAGATGTGATTCACCATGTTAATGATGTTTTTCAGACCTACAGTTCTAGGAAACACAGAATGGGGGGACTTTTTTGTTATTTCCACACAACATATATTTATATATTAATGACGTAGTAAAATGTTGAAAATTAGTGTTATTCCCCTTTAATACACTATTTTACCTTTGCGGCTATACTGACGAGCCAAGCCTAATATGGTCTTTACTCTGATTGACCCATATGGCTCTGTAGTCTGTACGGGTCTATTTCTGCCCATTTTGACACATAAGTTAAATTGACTGTGGTTGGCTATACAGTGTATTGGTTTCTGATTTGGTGCACTTACTGTCCGACATGAACAAGAAAGTGCATCAGAAGGGCAACGCAACCTACTGACCTCACAAAATATTCCATCGATACTCTCTCTCTCTCTCTCTTTCTCTCCCCCCACAACCTTTTATTTGCTTTCAATCCCCCTTATCTCCCTCTTCTTCTCTTTCTTTGTAGCTGACTTTGATCTCAGTTAGGCCCTTGAGAAAAGAAAGGCATTCTCTCTCTCTCTCTCTCTCTCTCTCTCTCTCTCTCTCTCTCTCTCTCTCTCTCTCTCTCTCTCTCTCTCTCTCTCTCTCTCTCTGTCACTCTTGGTACTCATTTCACTATGTCGATCCGTTTCTCTCTACTTATGACCCTGTACTGTTTATTTCTCATCTCTCTCTCTCTCTCTCTCTCTCTCTCTCTCTCTCTCTCTCTCCCTCCCTCCTCCTGTCTCTCTCTTCATCCCCCTGGGGTTAATCCCTCCGGTTTCAAATAGAGATAACCATGGCAACAGTCCATGGCTGTGGAGCGAGGGATCTGTAGGACAAAAGGCATTGATCAGGATGAAACAGTGTCAGGTGGGAACAGACATACATGCATGTGTGTTGCTGTATGTATTACTGTAAAGCTTAAAAGATACAGTCCATTTGTCTCAACTGTGCACCCACCAAGGTTAGTATAGTTAACTAAAACTAACCAAATAGCTAAAACTAAAAAAAAAAGAAAAGAAAACATTTAAAAAAAACTAAGGAATAATCCAAAACTTTAATAGTCCTGGCACCTACCGACTGCCAAAGGAATCGAGCGATGCCACTGTGCTGCATACTGTATAATCGAAGTACCAGCGACACAACCATAAAAGACTCCAGGGCAGGAAGGTGATCTCGTGCAGCGACATAACGTTAAAAATCGGGACTCGCCCTTCTTAGGCCTGATTGGATTAATTGAATTGCAGGAAATGTACTCCGCCCTGTGGATACTGCCTGAAGGTTAGTGAAATATAGGTCTGTGACAGGAAGGTCACTAGTGGCCCCCAGATTGTCTGGCAACATTATGGAACGAGGGAAATAAGAGACAGGGAGACAGCGTCCCGTCCCACAGCCCCAACGACAAGGTATCCTTGAGCCAGTTTAGTACCCAGCTGGCTCCTGGGGAGCTGCTCTGTGACCGCTAGACTGTGGTTGTACGAAGCAGCGACCAGGTCCGAATGTACTGCATGTACGCAGTCAAATCCTCGGTGTTCAATTAACTCAGAGTGTACAACGGTACCCAAATGTATATTTGTATACTCACTCAGTTACAAATGGATAAATGACTTATTTTTTCCCTTTTTGTCTTCTTTTTGTTTTTCCTTGGATATAGTGTAAATTTATATTACCCGGGACCAAATGGCATTGTCTTACTTTTATTGATTTTATTGTATTGTCTGAGGAATGGACACTGAGGATTTTACTGTGTATAGACGGTAACAAAGGTTTACCTTACAGTTTACTGTACACTATTCCCTGGTTCTATTGTGGCTTGTTTCAAAAAGTAGACTTCACATACACTCAGTACAGTCAATAACAGATTTGCTTACATGATAGTTTTATGGTTGGTGATCCTTATTTTGTCTACTTGATTTTAAATAGTTTTCTTATAGTTTCCTCTTTATATACAATATTCTTAAGTGATAAATTGTGACTTTTGGCGCGTATAATACATTGAGAATGTAATGTTTTTCTTAAGTTAATGTACGGTAGGTAGCCTATCCCCCAGGAAGACTGGCTGCCGTTCAGGTGGCAGCTAATGGGGTTCCTTTGAAATAAACAGCTGTGCATTGTGGCTGATGTAGTGAGAACATTACAAGGACTTTCTTATATTGAACATTAAAGCAGTATTCTTCTCCTCTAGGATTTGTCTTTGACGGTTAGATGTGGGAGAACTTGGCTCCATCAGTTGACCACTTTGTGCAATTTTTACACAACAATGTACTAGTAGCAACAGTGTTTACGTACAAACGATATATACTGTAGCAGTACTGTATATGTGTACTGTAGATATAAATATTTTAGTATGTATAATGTAGATAATTCATCATTCAGAAAACAAAACGGTACAATTCACAGTTGCTGTAACATTCCTTTAACCCAAAGAGAAATTGTTTGGAAAATGGCAAGGTAATAGGCTACTAACCCAGGATATGGTATTCTCCCCAAATTCATCTTGTTTATATGGATATATCCATATACAATAACAGAGAAAGAAAACGTGGTCAGAACCATACAGTATATGTTTAATTCTTCCCTCTGAGACACTGTGATTCTTGCATCTCAGCCAATGTTTTATGTTTTAATCACTGCAGTGCCAAGAGCACAAACACCCTCCCTGCACTTTTTAATAACCTTTATAATTTTAGTTTCATTTTAATTTATTTTCTCTCTGGCTGAGGCACTGAACTTCATTTCCCAATAAATTGTCTGAGGAGAAGCTGTTTGATATTGAAGGACTTGAAAATAGAAGCCTAAAACAAAAGGAGTTGCATTTAATAAGTTCTTTAGTAATTTTCTGTTCTTGCATGTATCTGAGAAGCTGCTTCCTCAATATGGACAAGACTGTTGTTTTTATTGCATTTATTGTCGATTTGATCAGTCAATGAGCACTGAGAGAACCTGTGTGTGTGTGTGTGTGTGTGTGTGTGTGTGTGTGTGTGTGTGTGTGTGTGTGTGTGTGTGTGTGTGTGTGTGTGTGTGTGTGTGTGTGTGTGTGTGTGTGCGAGTGTGTGTGTGTGTGTGTGTGTGTGTGTGTGTGTGTGTGTGTGTGTGTGTGTGTGTGTGTGTGTGTGTGTGTGTGTGTGTGTGTGTGTGTGTGTGTGTGTGTGTGCGTGTGCGTGTGCGTGCGTACGTACACGGCCATGCGTATCATTAGGTTTGGTCTCAACAGTATACACACATTGTGCTCTCTTGTGCCTAAATGCCATGTGACCTGTTGTTGCCATGTCATCCCCTCCTCCTCCCATATCTCCCCATTATTTTCATTGCACATCATCCAATAAAGCAAGATATGTAACATAATGTAAGGTATGTATCCTACCATGATAGTGACGATACCATGATGCACCGGGAACGTTACAGTTCACTGTGGGTGGGTTATATTGACACGTATAGCTACACATGGCGGCCAGACCACGTAGGCTAGCCCTGAGTATGACAAAGTGTACATACAGTATGCTTGGCGTGCAGTGGTGGAAGTAGTAGGCTACTCTGGTTTTGGATCTAATTAAAAGTAGCAAGACCACAGCATAAAAATACCTGGTTACACGTGAAAGTCCTGCATTCAAAATTGTATACTATAAAGGCATATACTCTATCCTTTATAACGTTCACCTGAACGTCCTCTCAGCCTATGGGATCACAACAGCTGGTACTATTTAAAGAGGGAAATGTGCATCAACAATCAATGGTTGAATAATGGAAACATGTTTTATTTTGATTGATGAATGGCGAAAACAACACAGTTTACTGAGAGCATCCCTCCCCCTATATGACCTACATTGACAGTGATCAGTGTGATATCGGTATACATTATTAGATCATTGGAAACTCTATTGAGTGAAAGCCTCCTTAATTTAACTCTTGAGTTACAGTACTTTTCAAGGGTTTTACCTTTTTATTTTCAAAATAATTTCATAAAAATAGTCGATCTAGAAGAAAAAATTACTTAAGTACAGTACTGTACTGTACCACTGCGTAAGGGTAAAATGCGCTCCGAGTGAAAACGGTCAGTGTATACTATTGGGGCTGGTTAACAGAACTAACACCAACAGGGATTATAAATGATACTCTAAAGGATGGAAAAACAACGGGATGACTGGAGATCCACTGTCAATCACGTCATCCATCTTCACAAACGCTTTCATGGCAGAGTCTTTGTCAGCTACTATAGAGAATCAGCCTAACTTCTGTGTATGAAACAGTGGATCCAGCACAACACTCTGCAGCGCTCATCTTTGATGTGTCAATCTGTGTCTTATTGCTCTCATCCTCCCTCTCTTGATTTCCTCTTCTTATCTCTTTAATTTGAATCCTCCCTCCCTCCTTCTGTCAGATGCACCATCACTTCATCCCACCATGATTGTGTGTGTGTGTGTGTGTGTGTGTGTCATCATTAATAAATCCCCCTGGACTACATTGAAACAATTCTATTATCAGCCTATAGCACAGTGCACGCACGCGCACACACACACACACACACACACACACACACACACACACACACACACACACACACACACACACACACATGCATGCAAGTGCCCACCCACCCCGTGTGAGACATCAGACAGGGTGTGTTCATACAGAGGCTTCAGTCTGAGACAACTCGCCTCCTTAGTTCCAGACTCCATTAATCACTAAGAGGAAGGAGTCAGCTGAAGTCTACTGGCTGTCCTCTCACAGACACTGTGATGTAAGCTGCACAGACTGTCCTCATGCACAGACACTGTCACATAGGCTATACACAGACTGGCTATCCACACACACACACACACACACACACACACACACAACGCACACACGCATGCGCGCACACACACACACACACACACACACACACACACACACACACACACACACACACACACACACACACACACACACACACACACACACACCTCATATATGGTCCATATTCACATGGCCACTATTTAGTTGACCTACAATACTCATGGGGTTTTCCTGCAGCATCAGCATTGATTCATGTATTTTGCCATGCAGTGGCCAGTGTTTGTTTCAATCACTTTTAACCCTAGGGTCCCAGTTTGGGACCTCACAAAAACAGAGAAATACAAGCTCACAACATGCCACGATGCAGCGTGGTGTGAGCTGCTTTTTTTTAAGAGCTTAAGTGGTCTTAATAGCATTTTGATGTGGATCATCTTTTTGATGGCAATCTGTTCAATGACATTGAGCTAATTGAGGCCTTCAGCATTGAGCTGCAGTAGTGCTAAACCCCGACAATTAACAGCATTAAGGGTGCTGTTTGGCCTGAGGAAGATCTGTGTTTTGCAGCCTGTAGACGTGGTAAAGACTTTCGTTTCGCTTTGTGGGCTTATAAGCCTGTAAGCTACTCATAGGGGAAGCCACGCAGAGCGTGTCTTTTTCTCCCCTATAATAGAACGAATAGTATGTCAGAAATGTGAGTTATGGAGATGCATTGGCGGGCGGTGTCCATGCAGTCTTTTTACCAAAGGGAGAGTGCTGACTTTGTTCTAAATTCAGGTCAGCGCTTTTATCTTCAGGAGAGTATAGTGTACATGTTCCATATGCCAGCATGCATAGCAATTACCATGTTACAATATCTTACAAAAGGCTACAGATACTCCAAACAGATTTTCCAAAAATGTGATGAATGATTTGTCTTTCACGTGTCTTTACGTGTTTTATGTTAGTTGTAATCTGTGAGGTTGTCGTCAATAATTCTATAGACAAATCGTCCTGAACTTTTACTGACCTTTTACTGGTTATCGGTACACACAGTGCCCCCTAAACACACACACACTCGCGCGCACGCACGCACGCACACACGCACGCACACAAATGCACACACACAAATGCATGCATGCACACATAAAAAATTGTTTTGCGTGCTCATACTGTACGTCTCTCGCACACCTGTCGTGTCATGTGTGTGTGTGTGTGTGTGTGTGTGTGTGTGTGTGTGTGTGTGCGTGTGTGCGTCCGTGCGTGCGTGCATCCGTGTGTGCGCTCGTGCATGTGGGGGGGTGCATGCGTGTGTGTGTGTGCCTATATGGCCAAGTCTCCAAGTCCATCCATCTGCATTCCACGCAATTAGACTGGCCAACAGCTGAATCCCATTAGCCTTGATTACAGCATTCAGTACTACAGTGGGTGAGAGAGATGGAGAGAGCAAGAGGCATACACTACGTCCATGTATGAGCAGAATATATAAAAAGAGTGTGTCCGTCCGCGTGTGTGTGTGTGTGTGTGTGTGTGTGTGTGTGTGTGTGTGTGTGTGTGTGTGTGTGTGTGTGTGTGTGTGTGTGTGTGTGTGTGTGTGTGTGTGCGTGTGCGTGTGCGTGTGTGTCTTCTGGCAGTATCCTGGCACGGCTGCTCGTCTTGACAGACCCAAGTCCCTCATGTGCTACAGCTGTTCTCTGAGGCCGGGTACTGAACCTGCGTGGCTTCTTTGATATCCTACTTTGGAACACAACTCTTCCAAATTGTATTCATTCTTAATTGGCTCCCCACACTGGAAACCACTCTTGTGAGGCAGCCAATTTGCGGACTTTTAACCACATGGACCCTATAGCATCCCTATTCTGCGGTGAACACTCCCCACCATACAGCCTCACAGCACAGCCTCACGATCTACAACGTGAGCTTGTAGATCGTCTAGGATTTGGTGCATAGGGAAGAAAGCAGGAGGGCCTAGTATAGACCCCTGGGGAACCATACTGCTTTATCACCTTCATGTACAGCAATAAGAACGGTACCTTCTTCATTGCTTTACGTGAGGCATGAACTTAAGAATATATAGTCAACAACAGCAATTTGTGGGTCTGTGTCAGCTGACACCGCTATACGGGGGAATTAAAAGTTCCTCTAACAAATGACATCTCTTGGATTTAATGATCAGCATGCAGCCCAGCTATACAGTTTGTTTGATCAATCCAGGGTCTCCCTCTCTCTCTCTCTCTCTCTCTCTCCCTCTCTCCCTCTCTGTCTCTCTGCTGTCATCTTTCACTCCTTTCTTCCCCTCTCTCCTCTCTCGTGATTTCTGTGTTTGATGAGAGGGTGATTGATTCTAGCCCTGTTGGATGACTGGCCAATAGGCAGCAGCATAAATGCAGGTCTGCGGAACAGGGCCGCCCTCCGCTATATGGGCTCCTTGATGAATTACTGGGATCATAATGCACACGCCAAGATATGGCAGCGTGAAAGAGAGCGGTGAGAGAGACTGTTTTGAAGAAAAGCACATTCCTCCCTTAGCAGAACATGGAGACAGAAGAATAAAAATGTAGTGATATATTTGATGAAAGATGGAAAGAAACAGAATGAAAGTCAACACACCTAAAGCTATAGAAATTGAAACAGAGAGATCTATCTATCGATCTATCTATCTATCTATCTATCTATCTATCTATCTATCTATCTATCTATCTATCTATCTATCTATCTATCTATCTATCTATCTATCTATCTATCTATCTATCTATCTACTGTATCTATCTAATAACTCAGTGGTTGATGGTGTATGGGAGTCACAGAACACACACACCAGACACCACAATCACTGTTTTGAGTTTGAGTCTTATGGCATGGGAACAGAGACTGTTTTGAGCCTTCTGCATTGGGCCCTAAAGCTTTGTGCTGTTTCTCTGACAGTAACAGAGTGAATAGTCCATGGCCGGGGTGACTGGGGCCCCTGATTATCCTCTGGAACGTCACCTCACTTCTATGGGTCTAGACTCTAGAGGTTCTGCATGGCTGCTCAGTCCGTGCTTCTTTAAGCGCCCTCTGAATGGCCTTGTGGTCGTGGATGGAGTATCTTACACCCACAAGGCAGAGAAATACACACAGTGCATCGTTGTGAAAATGAAGATGAACATGTGGCTAACGAGTCCCTTGGCATCCCACAGTTTAGGCTTCATCAAGTATTCATGGCATGTTCATTAAGTATTGATTACCTGCCTTTAGACTGCATTTAGATATAGCTGGCCTATCATTATGGAAGATGAGTTTGTGGTCAGAGGGACAGCGGACCGAGCTGAAAAAAAAGAGGGAGAAAAGGAGGCAGAGAGAGAGAGAGAGAGAGAAGAAGAGGATGAGAAATTGGAGGGGAGACAGGACACAAGCGGAAGGAGAGTTACGGAAAGGGAAGATGTGGACGGTGAAGAGGAAGTAAATGAATGTGGTGATAAGAGAAGGAAGGAGAACAGGAGGAGTATTGAGGAATGGGAGAGAGAGAATATGGTAATGGATTAATACAGTGGTATAGTGGTGAGGTCCTGGTCCCCAGCTAAATTAGTTAATATACAGTAGCATACAAATCTGCCCAACCACTTAATCCCTGTATAGCAGCAATCTACAAACTCACATGTCACATTGTATGGATTAGTGTAGAGAACAGTCTGATTGTGAAATGTTTCTGAAATACAGAAATCAGGCAAGGTACCAAAAAGATAAAGCAAAATCTAACTATTATGATTTATTGTTATGATTTATTTATTATTGGATTCATTCCCGTGATTTGAAGATGACTCGAGTAGTTAAACAAGAGCGAATCAGAGACAGGGAACTATCTGCCTGTGTCTGACCTGTGTGCATTATTTAGAAGGTATTCAAAAAGGTTGTTTACAAGCAGGTAAATGGTACGGGCACGGTGGCACAGTCGATAGTGCTGTCGCCTCACAGCTAGCAGGTCCTTGGTTCGATTCCCGCTGGGGACGCTGTGGGCCCTGGGGGCGTGTTCAGTCCTCCAAGTCATCAGTGCCCATACCGTAGGTGTGGTTGGCGAAAGGGCCTTTCTGTGTAGTGTTTGCATGTTCTCCCCCTGTGTACCCTAGGTACCTAAAAAAACATGCAGTAATCCTGGTCTCCCCCAGGCCATCAGGCGCCCCAGCCGGGGCACCTGATGGCGATGGAATCAGGATACTAAACTGAAATTTGGAATATTGATTCTACAGTGCTTTATATCTTATTTAACTGGATGGGCGCAGGTGACAGATATGTTGATGGTGTGCTCAAAAGTATATGTGCTGCTGAAAAATATATCATACCGTATACATTATACGATTATGTCTGCTTCAGTAAAATGCAAACATTTGCTGTAGGCTATGCAGATGATTCGTTATTACTAGTTCCAGGGGAAAAACAATGTCTGAGTTCTGAGATCAAGAAGACGGAATAAGAATCTGTCAGTGAATGGCTAACAGAAAATGAATTGTCACTTCATCTTGGAAAGACAGAGTCTATCTTGTTTGCCTCTAATTGACATCTTCAGAAGGCAAATAGGATAATGTTGTTTAAAAAGGGGATGACTGGGCTGTAGCTCAGCGGTCCAGACACCGTGGCTCATGGCAGTGTGCCGTGGGTTTGACTCCCGATCCCGACGGCCTTTACAGCATGTCACCCCCCCATCTCTCTCTCTCCCCATTTCCTGTCAGCCTACTGACGAAAGCTACAAAAAAAATTTTTTAAAAGAAGGGAAAAAAAGGGGGGATGACATTGGATCAAAGTCAACTGTAACATATTTGGAGGAACATTAGACCTGTCTCTGTCAGAGGAAGACATTGCGACTAAGGTGATCTCAAAATGTGAGTGCTGTGGTTCAGTGTGTTACATACTGCTGTTCCACTAACAGAGAGACTTAACAGCCCACAGAGAAATGTATGCTGACTGGGCTTAATATAGTTTCCTTACCTACTGAAGTAAAGATTTTTTAGTGATGAAAGATGGTGTGTCATGGTGGCAATGGTCTCCATTCTCAGAAGTTTGTCTAAAAAGCACATTCACTGCCACAAATTGTACTGTCACCAAACTGTGGAAACTTTTCTCTCATTTGCGAATGCACCAGATTTCATACTGAGTGAAAAAGAACACACACTATCTATCTACCAGTAAAGGCTCATTCATAGTCTAGATTTTCGGTGGTGAGGTGACCACCGAACTACGGTGACATGACGTCACAAGCCGCGGTGAAGAGCAAACCACCGCCATCGCCCCAGCCCTTCTCTCTGTTTTTACTCACCACCGCTCAACGTTATTTCAGCTCCGGTGGTCAGCTCACCACTGGGACGGTGGTCACCACCGAAAATCCAGACAATGAATGAGCCTTAAGACGCCTTAGGTTGAGAATCATCCGCCTGGGGGACAGCAAACTGCTGGGCGAGCGCTGGCGCTTTGGAATGGGGGGTCAGATCAACATATCCGCCTGGGGGACAGCAAACTGCTGGGTGAGCGCTGGTGCTTTGGAATGGGGGGTCAGATCAACACATCCGCCTGGGGGACAGCAAACTGCTGGGCGAGCGCTGGCGCTTTGGAATGGGGGGTCAGATCAACATATCCGCCTGGGGGACAGCAAACTGCTGGGCCAGCACTGGTGCTTTGGAATGGGGGGTCAGATCAACACATCCGCCTGGGGGACAGCAAACTGCTGAGCGAGCACTGGTGCTTTGGCATGGGGGGTAAATTCTTAATTTTCGGGCCTGTTGAGAACAGTTTTCGCTGCCGTGCCTGACCAACCAACACATTATGTCTGTAATCTGTAATCCACGAAACTCAAGAACCGTTCCTCCCACTGACTTCAAATTCAACACACACGTTCCACATTACCACAGGGAGTGCAGTGCCCGGTGTCGAGTCGGTCAGACCCACGGTTGCCTAGAAGCGCCACAAATGGCCTCTGCCCGGGCTCTGGACAGGGCCCCTGCCCTGGCTCCATATATGGAGCTCGCCTGTTCTGACATCACACTGGTGTCCTGACATCTGCATATTTGGGCATGCCTGACAAAGAACTCCATATATGATCTCCATATGGAGCTGGCCTGTTCTGACATCACAATGATGTTCTGACATCACAATTATGCGCGACCTCGCCCTTTATTTATCACACCTGATGATCACTCCCCATTGGGCACTGTTCTAGTTATAATATACCGGTAGATGTTAAAAAAATATCAATAAAGTAAAAATTATATTGCTGAATCCAATGCATGCACAAATAAAACGTTGACTCATAAATTGGTTATTCCTTACAATTTGTACTAAATATGTTTTGTTTGTTTTTAGACACAAGTTTTAAAAGGGAGACTGTTGCCTTTTATCACTTGAAAACCGCCTTTACTTCAGTGTTTAAAGATAGTATCTTTAAGTACATATAAAACCAAGTCACTGAAGTAGAGAGTGAAAATGTCTCTATGGGCTGTTAACATTGTTACTGACAATGAAGCACAACTGCAACAAAGGCACTGGACCAGAGCCTGACAGCCAGACTGATGTTGTGGATGTTTTTAGGGCTGAGTAACAGAAGGGACGACTGAGGGACTAAAACACCACTGGAGAGCAAAAGATGAGAGGATGAAGAGAAAGGATAGATAAATAAACATGTTTTTCTTAGTTATTTTGCAACCTTCCTCTTTGTTATTTTTGTCCCGTTTTTTTCTACAGTGGGCTGACGCATTAGCTTGAATGTGAAGTGTCGCTGCTTGAGCTGCGAGACAGATTATCGGAGATATTTCACATTAAAATGCCACCTCATTTAATCTGATTTACCGTCTCAGCTGGTGTTCTTCACAGTTGTTTAACCACTGCTTTGCCCTCTGTTTACACTCTTGCTCCACAACAGGTGTTGCTATAGAAAGCTAACCAGCAAGTAGTATGATGCCAGGCATAAGCCCCACTGTAATGATGCAGCAATGAGGTTTAATGGGGCTGAAAACGCAGGCTGACTGGCTGGCAGGCTGGCTGGTTGCACAGCCAGGTAGAGGCACAGTTGGGGTGAATCTGCTTCCAGCTCCAGACAGATGTTAGAGAGAGAGAGAGACAGGCAGACAAAAATAGAGAGACAAAGACACAGAGAGGGCATTAGAGAGAGAGAGGTGAGTCATTTGCAGCATGCAGAGTGAGAGATCACCGGCAGTCGGCAGACGCTAACTTTGAGCAAAGTCATGCGAAGTTCATTTAATGTGTGGGTGCTCAGAGGCACCTCATTTCATATCCCCATCGCCCAGCAACTTTAACAAGTAATTGTATTTTATAGGACGCCGGTGTCTAGAGATGTGGTCATGTTTAATATTCCAGTCACTCACCTCGTTGTTAATTTTGTGGCCCTCTTCCCACTCGCCCACCCCTCCTTTTCTGAATGAAGATCATGCGAGGAGGAAGTTGTACTCTCGGTTATATAATGATTTATGCAAAGGATAAATCCCTGCTAGATCATTTGACCGAGGAGAGGGTACATGCCACCCCCTTTGTTAGCTTAAATGGTTGCATTTATTCCACTGGCTAATCGCTTGTACATGCATATAGCCTATACTTCCACATTTATTTGTCCAAACCAATAAACCAATGAAACAGTGGGTGAAATTTGTTTTTGTGCAAACTCTATCATTTGTGGGGTGGAGGGAGGCTTTCGCCAAAGCTCATTGCATTTATCAAATGGAATCAGGAACCTTCCGTTTCCAAGATGGCCACTCTACATCCTGAGCTACTGTTGCCCTAGGTACTGTAGATCTACTGCTCAGTAGTTACAGAGAAAGGCACAGGGACAGAGAGTCCTACAGTATCTCTGGAGATCTTTTCTGTTCAGTGATGCCTAAAAAGGAGAAAAGTTAATTCTGTGTGGCTTCTGTTTAGTCAGCCATTTATGATCCGATTACAGGAGAAGTTGTAATTAATATTTGGTTATACTTTGTCACGGATGATGCCAAAGACCAAAGCTTATATTTACAATTTAAATAAGTGGAGCTGATGATTTGTCTGGATGACATTATGTTGTGCTCACTCCAAGCTTTGTTTTTGCTTTGCTTTGTATTCTTTGTGTCATTCTTTGTGTCATTAATTTGTTGCCATGCAACATTTAATGTTTTGTTTAAATGACAAGACTGTGATCGGTGACAGATGGCCCAGCTGGCTTGCCGGATGTCTTTCCTCTACAACCCCGTTAAGGTCCATTCAGATGTCTTTCCTCTTTGAGGTACCTACAACCCAGTTAAGGTCCTTCAGATGTCTTTCCTCTTTGAGGTATACTACAACCCAGTTAAGGTCCTTCAGATGGGCAGTAATTCATTTTCAACGAGAGGTCTGCAGGTTTTTGTTTGTACGCACGGAGAAGTTGAGGGACGACAACGCAAGCGTATTGACGTCGTGGGCGCTGTCCCATCACTCCCATGACATTGTGGCGTGCATGCTCATTTTGTGCACATACCTGCGACTGACTAGACCCGGATTGGATTGCGTGAGCACACCTGCTGTTGATCCAGGCTACAACGTCTGCGTCACACGCCCATGCCCATCTGAAAGGTTTAAAGACTGAAAATATGAATTTAATTTGGACTAAAGGCATAGCTGTTACACTTTCTCCAAGTGATAGGCTGCATGGGTGGGAAAAACGAAAAACAAAAGAAACATCTGAACTCATCTTTGTAGTGAACGTGAACAAATGACATTCCACTGAAATGAAGGGTAATTCCCACCACTGACTCTCTCAGTGAGTCAGGACCTTTAGGTTTCAAACAAAGACATTCTGCTCCACTCATCCTCCTATGACCTTTTCTTAATGGAAAATCCCATGCTGGGCATCCAGAGGGCATTGATGACTCTGATCACACTGGGTTTAGAACATTGTTAACTCAGACATTCCACCCTTACGTGGTGTCATTTGTATGCCTGCTGGCATGTAGGGCAGCAACAAAGTGTCTTTATACAGTAGTACCACAGGAGTAATACTTCCACTGTCCTGGTGCTCTCGGGTCGGCCTCTTTTACATTTACGCCTGGTGTCCATGTGAAGGCCAAGTTTGGCTATGTTGTGGCCATTTTATCTTGTTTGCACCAGCCAAGTAGATGTTGGTCGGAGATGGAATATTCTAGTTTCTGTAGGCTATTTGTTTAGAAGGCTGACGGCTTGTGGACATTGTCTTCTGTTCATCTTCATCTCCAACATTCAGAGCCGTACAGTAGGGTGGACATCCAACCCTGGACAATCTGATTTCAGGGAGCCCAACCCCCCCCCCCCCCCCCCGCTTGTCTACTTTCAACCCAATTTTGAGAATGCCATTATAGGCAAAAATAGTGAGAATAACAGCTTTAGAAGCTTACGTGATGCATTGTGAGCTTGTACGAATTATACAATAAAGTACAGTATATAGGGTATAAGTGATGAGTGACTAGTTTTGTTATTTAGATAGATATGTTGTCTACTTGCTATCCTGTTTATTATCAGTACATTGATTTCTTAACACTCTAATTCCTTGAATACTTAATCCTATTGTTGGTTGTCAAAGGTTCATGCCACTTACTGCACTGGCCTTGTACTTTGCAAGTCGCTCTGAATAAGCCAAATGCCTAGGCCCTAGGCCCTAAAATGTCATTTTAACATTCCACAATGAAAACCAGACATCTTCTCTCAGGGTTAGGGTAGAGTGCTTGCACTCACACATGCTCGCACGTTTTACGCAATTGTACCCTTAGCTCTTTAAATCTATGTTAAGCATGAAAACAACATTTTTCTTGTGCAGAAAATGGTCTTTATATAAGGTCAATTTCTCAAGTTCTACAAGTTCAAATGTGGGGATATCTGGCCCTCATTATCTGGTGTGCGCACTGCGCGCGCAATATGTGCGTGCCAGTGAACGTGTTCTAGTCTTTGTTAGGGAACTTAAGTCACTGAGGACGTTGAAATGTATTCCCACTTCAAACACTAGAGAGAATGTCACGGAGGAGTTTCTTTTGGTTAAAGGGATATTGATATTAAAGAGAATTTTGTAGATTATGTAGACTACATAATCTACAAATTCTCTTTAATATCAATATCCCTTTAACCTAGTTGATGTTGTAGTTATGTTCATTTGTTTAGTTTAGTTTAGTTTAGTTTAGTTTAGTAAGTGTATTTATTTGACATGGACATCACAATCACATTGGATGAACCAGGTGCATTGCTTACAGTGTAGGAGCCCGTACAAGGTTTCTTCCACTATGCATGAACCTCTTGGTACCACACAGCACCTCACAGGCCCTTAAAACAAGGCTCCAGACTTCCCAAAACAAATTGGTCAAGCTACTACTTGGCCTCACTCCCCGAACCCACCTCACCCCTGCCCATTTTGACAGGCTGGAATGGCTTAAGGTTGACGACAGCATCTTGCAATGGGTCTGGTCCACAAGATTCTCTATGGCGCTACTACATTCTCGCTCTACACCACAAAGAAGTGGTACCTGCAATTTGAGACCCCCTTGTGAGGGCCTAGGATAGATGTGAGGGCCGCATAGAGGCCCGAACCTCTAGTTATACAAAAGGCAAGCCAGCCACACAGCAGTAAACTCAGCAGAACTATGTAGAAAGGTCTACAGGGTGGGTGGAGATATTTGCAGCCTTATGGGGTCATGAATATGGGGCTTGGAAGTCATGGTCTGTGTATTTATAATCTGCTGAATGTATACTGTGATCCCCTGTTGCATTTCTCTCTGACTCAATCTACCAGCCTCTCACTGCTGAATACAAAATGTGAAAGAAATGGTGCCCTCCATCCACCCCTGTTCTTCACCCCTCATTCATATGCATACACTTTGCATGCACGCGCATACGCAGTCGCGCACACACATTTCTATGGTCTCCCATGGAGGATCAACTCATCTCTGTTGCCAAAGAGAACAAATAACTGAAGTAGGCCAGTGAAAATAGCTGAGAGACACTTCAAAAGGGGCGTTCTGCATTCCTGACAAAACTTTGAATGCAACTCTGTGAATTTCTATGAATCCTGAAGGGTAGAGGAGGGGTTCTCTTCACTTAAAGGGATTTTTAGTGGGGAGGTGGTGCTCTGCAACTGCAATGAACTGTTTAGTTTTAGGGAAGCCTGCCATTTATATTTCAAGTGGGGGAAGCGCTATACGTGTCTGTGTCCTGAATTAAAATGGGTCTCTTGTAACATTCACTGCTACAGCAGACAGTACATAGAATGCATTTGGTGGTAGTGTCAATGTTGTACGTCAACATTGCAGCAGCAAAAGAAGATAGCAAAGAAATGTCAATAGTATACCAAAATAAGTAGCAATAAAATAGTACAAAAATACAATGAAATAAGAATTACATCACTATGTAAATGTGCATATATATGTGATTGACAACTCTAATCCAAAACACTTCCAGCAACATTTTTGTTCTTATTATTTGCCCTGAAGAAGCCTGAAATATTGGCAGTGAATAATATTTACATTGACCCTAACCCTTATAATACTGTTGGATATGGAACTAATTGGTGTGTGAATGTGAGAAGTGAGGACGCTGGCGTCGACTATTCGCCGCTTCACCTCCTTGAACCATTGTGAAGCGCTTTGAGCACTTGGAAAAGCGCTATAAAATGCATTTCATTAAAGGTCAAAAAGGAGGGAATCAAGTCTACACCCCTAGGTAACCCCGGGCGGCAAAGTAGGCCTACAATACGGTTTAAGTGGTTAATAATATTGCAACTAACCCTCCTTCACTTCATTCTCTGTCCACCTGCAGCAACAGGAGCAGGATCCCACCAACCTGTACATCTCCAACCTACCAGTGACTATGGATGAGCAGGAGCTGGAGAACATGCTGAAGGCCTTCGGTCATGTCATCTCCACACGCATCCTGAGAGACGCCAATGGACTGAGCAGAGGGGTTGGCTTTGCCAGGTATATGCAGTCGAACGCACGCACGCACGCACGCACGCACGCACGCACGCACGCACGCACGCACGCACGCACGCACGCACGCACGCACACACACACACACACACACACACACACACACACACACACACACACACACACACACACACACACACACACACACACACACACACACACACACACACACAATGACTGTGAGAGAAGCAATGCTACACTAACAGCTAATACTTGTCAGCCGACTTCTAAGGACCCGCTCTAATGACACACTTACACACTTCAGTAGCCATGGCCCCTTCTCCCTGTGTGTGTGTGTGTGTGTGTGTGTGTGTGTGTGTGTGTGTGCGAGAGAGAGAGAGAGAGAGAGATTTGAGTTGTCACAGGGGTTTTCTTTACATAGCTGATGACCCTGAATGGAACCCCGATTGCACTCTAATCACTGGCACACTCCACCGTGTAACTGAGACGCACACACACACACACACACACACACACACACACACACACACACACACACACACACACACACACACACACACACACACACACACACACACATACACACACACACACACACACATATACACACACACATTCAGGCTATGCTTGCCAAGCAGGCAATTAGCTATTGAGCCATGATTGGGTGAGTGGAGCTGAATAGAGCCACACAGAGGTGACGTGACAAACAACAGAACATGCTGAATGAGGCTTTTAAATTGACAAACAGACGTCTCTCTGTCTCTCACTCTCGATCTCTCTCTCTCTCTCTCTCTCTGTCTCTCTCTCTCTCTCTCACACACACACACACACACACACACACACACACACACACACACACACACACACACACACACACACACAGTAGCCTATAGCACTATAGAAGAAATAGCCCTATACTGTATAGTGAACTATTGATAAATTGATTGTGATGAATGATCATGTCTGTCTGTCTGTCTGTCTGCCTGCCAGGATGGAGTCAACAGAGAAGTGTGATGTGGTCATTCAACATTTCAATGGGAAGTTTCTCAAAACCCCTCCAGGCATGACAGGTAATTCCTCCTCCTCTCCTCTCCTCTCCTCTCCTCTCCTCTCCTCTCCTCTCCTCTCCTCTCCTCTCCTCTCATGTTGTGCTATGGTATCTAATTCCTTCACTCTACACGGATTGAAACACACAGACGCACAAGCATGCTTTCTTATGCATACACCACACGCACGCACACAAACACACAGCAACAATCACCCCTGATGGTCCCTTATCCAATGCGCTTAACACAGACAAGTGTGTGTGTGTGTGTGTGTGTGTGTGTGTGTGTGTGTGTGTGTGTGTGTGTGTGTGTGTGTGTGTGTGTGTGTGTGTGTGTGTGTGTGTGTGTGTGTGTGTGTGTGTGTGTGTGTGTGTGTGTGTGTGTGTGTGTGTGTGTGTGTGTGTGTGTGTGTGTGTGTGTGTGTGTGTGTGTGTGTGTGTGTGTGTGTGTGTGCCCCCGCGCGTGAGCAAGCTTGCGTATGAGAGAGAAACAGAGAAGGAAAGGGCCGAGTATAGGTGACTAAATGTGAGATAAGAGAGGAAGGATGAGAAGGAAGAATCGGGAAGCTGAGATAGAGAGAATGAAATTGAATGTGACACAGAATGGAACAGAAGAGTGAGTGAGTGAGGATGCAGGGACGGGATAGAGATGAAGAGGAGAGGAGAGGAGAGGGACGCATTGAACAGTGTAGAGATCAAAGAAAGTATGGGAGAGAGAGAGAGAGAGAGAGAGAGATGGGGTAGAGCAGTACGACCCATACTGTGACAGGATGATTTGTGACGTGTGGCTTGTGTCGCACTATCTCTCACACACACACACACACACACACACACACACACACACACACACACACACAACCACACACACACTCACACACACGCATATGCACACTCACATGCACACACTGTATTGCCAGTGAGGTGTAGCGTGCATTGGTGTCAGACAGGTAGACAGGTGGATGATAGATCATCCCATCTATCTCTGCATCAATCTGCACCCTGTGTCTTTACTGTGTATGTGTGTTCCTGTGGCCGTGCCTGTGTGTGTGTGCGTGCGTGCGTGTGTGCGCGTGCATCTACTGCATGTGTGTAGCGGCATTGAAAGGGGTGCCCATAGCTGAGTGGTTAAGGTGCGTACTTCTGATGCCTGTCAGCGAGTATAGCGGGTTTGATTCTCCAGCCGTGCGTACCTATGCGTCTATGTCACTGTGTGAGTTATTAGTTACTACTGAAAGGATGCATTTTAATTGTTGCTCTCCCATGTGTTATATTGTCTATATGCTTGTGTGTGTGTCTGTCTGTCTGTCTGTCTGTCTGTCTGTCTGTCTGTCTGTCTGTCTACTTAAGGAAAGACGCACGCGCATGTGTTCGTACACATGCATGCATGCACGCGAGCGTGCACACACACACACACGCACACACACGCGCACGCACGCAAGCACACACACACACACGCACGCACTCACGCACACACACACACACACACACACACACACACACACACACACACACACACTCTCGCACACACAATATGGAGTGAGCAATTATGTGTCTCTGAAGCCATTGCCAGTTGATTTATACTGCTGCTGTCCAGTGCCACTGACTCATTCCCAGCTTGGTCCAGATATACAGTATTTCTATTAATTGAATTGCATGATGCTTCTATCCTTCACGTGTCATTGAATATGAAATTCTGTGTAAAAGAAAGAAGGACCTTTCCTTCTTTCTTTTACACAGAATTTCATATTAATTTATTTTTCTACCATGGCAACAAAGAAGCTTGTAGAACAAAGTGCGTAAAGGTTCTACTGTATTTGAAACTAAGCTAACATTAATGACAAAAACTGTTACAGTATAGCTAACAATATTAGCAGGTATAGGAATAGCAAGCCAGTATATTTACCACCCTGCCACAGAGTACTCACATTGATCTATTGAATTATGACCATATCCGTGGCTGTTTCACTTACAGTACAAATTACCTGTGATGTTTGTTCTAATGGATTGTACAAAATGTCTGGCATATGTCCAATAGCCAGTTGATTGTTCCTTTGTCAAACAAAAGACTGAAGGCAGGAACACTAAAGGGAACAGGCTATGAGAAGAGAGATAACAGAGCAACTTTATCCAGCTTTACGCTTATTTATCAGATATTATTTTAAGCATTTAAGTTTGGCACAAGTTGTGCAAAAATATTTTTTCTTTGGCCTGGTTCACCCAGGGGTCTGTACTATACTCACAACGCGTGACATCGCTTGCAGGTCTTTTCTGTGAATGTTTGCCTGTTTCCCCCAAATATTATTCCATTGTTACTGTTGTAATCTGATCGCCCATGGCTGTGTACTTGTACGTGAGAGCACAGTGTACTTGATAATGTATTGTTGCGAATGCAATGAGCACTTACTATGAGACCTAGCAGATCATGTCTGTCTGTCTGTCTGTCTGTGTGTGTGTGTCCCCTTTGTGCCCATGGAGCTGAGTGATTTGTTGCAACACACTCCATATTTGGACGTATAGCTGCTTTGGGGACTCCTTATATGGTTATGGCTAAGTTAAAAACTTAACTTAAAAATAACTTAACTTAAAAAAATAATAACTTAAAAATAAATCTTAAAAAAACCCAAATATGTACGAGCTGCGTTCGCTTCCCGCGTTTGCGCGTCTTACTGGTGTACTGACTGTCTGACTGAACTGTAGCATACTTTATAGTTAGCTACTGGTGACATCTCATACAGCAAGGTCAGCTTGCTGCAGTTAGCGGTTGTTATGTCTCAAGTGTTGTGTCACGTCATTAGGATCCAGCTCTATATATTTCCAGTGTGTAATAAACTTTGTGAACCTTTAGCGTGATACTGTCTCGTGTCGCGTTATTGTTCTCCCGGGCCCGTCGACCGCCGCCGCCGTACCAAGGTATACTTCAACCGGATTGTCACACACCACCCAGCCGGCACACACTACCTGTCTGTCAAACCAGATGAGGGTCCAGTACTTAGAGTTTACAACAGTTACATGCACCAAGGGATGCTAGGATTCATGTGGTTAAATACTTGGCGTCCTGCTATAGTGAGCAAGCATGTTAATGAGCTAATTATGTGGCAGGTTATGTGAAGATACACCTGGAAAAGTGGATGCTATTATAGTCAAGTATTCAACACCATTGTTCAGTGGTTCCCAAAAATTGCAGATCTCCAAGCTATACAATTGGCTATTTTTAAACATTAATTTTGTTTTCTAGGCTAATTCATGGAATTTCTTAGATTTTTCAAGATTTATTTTCAAGAAATTACGATTTTGCATAATGAATGGTGAAACACAGCCCTGTGTGTGCGTATATGCACGTGCATGCGTGTGCGCGTGCGTGCGTGCACATGGGTGCGTGCGTGGGTGAGTGGATGTGTGTGATTAATTCCACGACCTATCCAACCATGCTGATGTATGGATAGACCACAGTCATATTTCACCATCTACGCTGCAGATTTACGTCTGTATTGATCACATGACTACAGCTCCCATCAGCATTCATTAACAGGAACTACATTGATCCAGCGCTTCCTGTCTATTGCATAGATCTGTATCATGCAGAATGGATATCTAGACTAGACTGGAGATGTCTCATCTGGGTGGTACATACAGTTGTTACAAATGTATTGGCACAACCATTGCGATTAAGAGTGTGCACAATATCTTGAACATACATGGATTGTCACTGAGATTTCCCCACAGTAAAGAGCAAAGTGGAACCAAAAAGAACCCTTAGTTCCACCGGTATGAAAGAGTAGATCCACAGCCTCAGAGATGAAATATTGGTATAAGATAAGTATGGCTGCTACTCTTTCTTTTTCTGAAGACCAAAATGTTAATACTAGCCTAATTCCATGTGCGTTTTTCTGATGAATAGTTTAGAACACGTATTTGTGTTGGGGGGGCTTACTGTGACAATCGTATATTACTAGCCTGCATAATCGCATGAATATTACAACGCTGAGGCAGTCTCCCGCTGTGAACTATGATTTTCCTATCTTCAAGAGTGATGAATGCTCACATTCTATGTGTCATACTTCTGTTATCTTTTGCATTCATAACACATGCTCCAACCCCCAATGCTGTTAGATAGAGCCAGCATCAGCACAGTTAAAGGGATATCATTCAGCTTACAACTGGCGTCTATGGTCGTTTCACCACGACCCCATCACACCAAGCCAAGCCCTGCTAGTATAAATCTCACGCAGAATTTGTTTTGATGGCCAATTCAATTTGTCAGCTTCTAATATAGAAAGCCGATTGGAAACAAATGGATCTTGGCTTAATAGATTTATCTGCAGATCAACCAACCATGTCTGGTTTGCCTCCTTTTTATTTATTTATTTAGATGGAAACTAACGTCAAATTTCTCTTCAGTTGGGTTGTTTCACTAATATGCTTACAGTAGAAATGCACTCAAAACAGAATTCCTTCTACTCAGTTTAAGACAATCTTGGATTTGCAAATGAGCAAGACTTTCACAACTGTACAAATAAGACTTCTGAGTCTGTCTTCATAACACCAATTGCTTATATTCTGAGTTGTGTTTTCATGTTCTATTTCACTTTGTATTTCTATTTCTATTCTCCCCTTTTACTTGTTAATAAAAGACCTTTGCAATGTTTTGATTGCAATGCTTTTCATACACACATGTGCACGCACACATGTATGCACACGCGGGCACACACACATGCACATTGCTTGATAAGCCTCTTTTATATTCATGCAGCCCAATAATTCCCATTGTTATTCATTCACCATAGGAATTAATTTACAAACCATTGTATCTGATGTGTTTTTACAGGACACAGCACAAACAAAACCACAGAGCCCTAATCTACTGCATTCAGTCAACTAGAGAACTGCTGTGGAATAGAATAGGGAATTATCTTTTATTTCTTTGCTTGCACTCACATCACTCTCTCTCACACTCTTCCCTTCTCTCATCTCGACTTTACACGCTCTTTCTGTTCATTTGCCGTCTATTCTCTGCAACCAATACTCCTCCCTCACCGCTCTTTGTCTCTTTTCTTCCTCGATTGCTCTATTTCCCTGTGTTTGTGTGTGTGTGTGTGTGTGTGTGTGTGTGTGTGTGTGTGTGTGTGTGTGTATGAGAGCACGCGCGCAAGCGCATGTGTAAATTCATACAGTATATGCACCAGTAAGACACCCTGAGGTCATGCTGAAACAACAGAGCTCTTAATACGGCACAGAAGCAGGAGTTAAACTAGCTCTGGTCCATAGAGCTCTAATGCTTTGCATTTAGAGCTATGTTACTCTCGACTTCCGGGGCTTGCATGAATGCAGACCAGCCTCTCGTCTTTAGCATAAATAAAAATAACGTTTTTGCTACTCACCAAAACAAAGGTGGGAAAGCCTACTTTCCTTAGTGGAAGCACTTTGAGCCCCCCACCACACATATAAACGGTACTTTTTGGCCAAAAGGGGATTTTGTTTCCACCGTGGAAAAAAAAGTACCGTTTATACGTGTGGTGGGGGGCTCAGAGTGCGTCCACTAAGGAAAGTAGGCTTTCTAATGACACAACTCACCTTTCTTATTATTTACGCTAAAGACAAGAGGCTGGTATGCATTCATGCGAGCCCCGCAACTCGAGAGTAACATAGCTCTAAATGAAACACATTAGAGCTATGGACCAGAGCTAGAGTTAAACTATTAATCTGGTGTCCGTGAGGTCAGATGTAGAGTTGCTGGCCGGTTCCATATATGCAGATCTAGTTGATGCTCTTTTCCATGTATGGCTATCCACGGTTTGATGAGGTCAGTGTTGTGATGGAGATCCAGGTGATGATAGCCAGCTCCACATATTATAGAGATCCATGTGTTGTATACCAATTAACTTGGTCAAGTCAAGTGTGACTGATGGTGGTGTACTGGGTCAGCTTCATATATAGTGTACACCCTGTATCACCTACAGGGTTTGATGAGGTCAGATCAACATATGGAAATGTCAGAACAGGCCAGCTCCATATATGGAGATCTAAGGGTTTGATGAGGTCAGATCAACATATGGAATTAATTCTGTACTGGCCATATATGGAGCGACGAGCGTGTCTTGAGTGTACAGGGTTTGATGAGGTCAGATCAACATTTTGAATGAAATCTGTATTGGCCATATATGGAGGCGTGACGAACGTCTCGTTCAGGTTTTCCTAGTAAACTGCAACCTACTGTCGCAATTATACGGCATGCTTTTTAATAGTACTTTGTTCTCGACTAATGGAGGGACAGACGGAGAACAACAATGGAGAGAGTTGGCTCAGACGAGGCCCATCAATATCCAATTGTTTCAATAATAATCAGGAGGCTTTTAAAGGAGCGTGCGGCCTGATGTATAATATCTACTAATGTCCTCGGTCACCAGCCATTTGTTCCCTATTCATTGGCAGAAATGCCTCAATGGTTTCATAAATGGGAACAGATTTCAGTTTGATGCTTCGGTAAATGGTGGGTAAATTGAAAGGGGTCACAAGCACGACAAAAAGAGCCCTCTGAGGATAGGTGTTAGTAAGAGTCATTTTGAGGGCACTTATCCTAAACTGAAGTAATCCTTCTTGAATCGGAACCAAATGGAGCTAAACTGACATTTCTACAGGATGAGGAGGCTTGAGCACTTAGCCTACATGACGAGACATGATGGAATTCCCTCTCACGACTTCACTTAAGAAAAAATATTTCCCTCTTTGATGCTGAATGTCAAGCAGACAAGGACACTCCCCCATTAACAATTCCACATTTATTTTCTTTATTCCCGGGGCTAAATTTCAATTTTCCCATACTGCATCTCAATTATATGAACGACTTCTCATTTTCCCATCTGGTCTCATTTTAATTCAATGTTATGTATTCTATTGAGAAATGTGTCTTGTTGATTTGTGACCTGCGGGTCCTGCAAGAAAACCTTCAATTGGGGTGGATTAAGGCAGGGGTTCTCAACGTTTTTGGCTCGGGACCCCCGGAAATGCTTTGGCCATGTCTCGCGACCCTTTCCCCTTCCCCACCCCCAATACAATACCTCTACAATAGAGAAAATACATCATAAATAAATACTGAAACCATCATTAAGGAAAGTTTAGGCATGCATGTGTACTATGTAAACTCTTAATTTCAGTTGCATTCAGTTTTTTTTTTACTTCATTTGAGTACAGGTGTGGGTCTATATATTAATCATTTTCTCTAAGATATTTTTTTGTTGCTTTTTCTGCCTTTATTGATAGGTTGAAAGTAGACTGACAGGAAATGGGGAGAGAAATGGGGGGATGACATGCGGCAAAGGCCGTCGGGATCGGGAGTCGAACCTGCGGCACGCCGTCAGGCTGGTTTAGCAGCCTAGGTGCCCAGACGGTTGAGCTAACCATCCGAATATATTAATCATTGTCAACACATTTCCATTGACTCCATGTCAAAGTGTCCTTGAGCAAATCACCGAACGGGTGCACGGTTGAGACCCTAAAGCGAAATGTTGCGGTCTCCCCGGTTGCGAAACTCATGAAAATAACAGATCTACAAGCTCATTTAACACATCAAACCGTGAGCTTGTAGACCAGCTATTGTGGGTGCACGACGCAATGCGCCATGTATAAATCAGGCATAACTGCACCCGCAGGTTGGTGCTTTGTGTGAATGCCTCCGTTGTGGGTGAGTGAATGTTTATCGAATTGTAACGTGTCATTTGTAATGGGTGCTCAACCATTATTTTGTTTGTGAATGAATGAATGCGATGTACATTGCAAAGTGCATTTGAGGGGTTAGAGACTATAGACCCTGTATATATGAATGCAGTCCATTTACTGTATACTGGGTGTGTCCCTGTATCTCTTTACCTCATTAACTCATTAACAGTTAAAACATTGTCTATTGAAGCCCTTGCCAGCGTTTTTGTTATTTTATTATTACGCTGGAAATGTTGTGATGATGTCATTTCTGGCTGTATTCTTCCTCTGAAGATCTGGGTTGACTCACATGTAAACCACTGAAAACACCACATGACAAAAGAAACATCAATGTCGGTGTGTGCCTTGGATTGAAATGATGAATATATTCTTCAATGGCAGTCAATGAATATTGACTGCGCAGTGTGCACTAACGGTAGATTTTAATCTGTATACTAATGGCTGTAAGGTAGAATCGTTGTGCCTCGATCTGTCTAAATTTCTTGTTATTACTTTTCCCTGTGCATTTGTATTGTTTTAATTTAAATGAATGTATGCGCCGAAAATAGCAGATCAACAAGCTCACACTTAGATGGGACTGTAGATGGGCTGTTCCAGCTTGGGACACCATCATATGATGTAAGTTGTAGATCGGCTGTTTCCAGCTTGGGACACCATCATATGATGTACCGTAAGTGTAAATGGGGCTTCATTCTCTGTCTCTCACTCCATTTCAGTTCAGTCCTGTCTTCCTAATGGATTGCTACTATCTTTGTAATGGCGGCTTTTTAGCAGCTTTCTCCATTCTTTGCCGGTGAATTGCTCTACGCATAGACCAGCTGGTAGCTTCATATGAAATCGAAAGAAAAAAGAAGATTACAAAAAATATATATCAGCAATTCCTCAGGAACCGTTTGGGGACCAATTCTAAATGTCCTGCAACTCTGTATTGGCCACCTGGCACAGCCTCTGAAAAGCAACCAATAAACATCTGAGGCAACAAAAAAGAGACTACAAGAGAAAAATCTAAAAAGCCAGAAATTCTGCCCATAAAATATCCAATATAGTTTTATCCTCCCGGCTCTGTGGCTTTGGACTGCCACACACATCACCCCAGATGTGTGTGTGTGTGTGTGTGTGTGTGTGTGTGTGTGTGTGTGTGTGTGTGTGTGTGTGTGTGTGTGTGTGTGTGTGTGTGTGTGTGTGTGTGTGTGTGTGTGTGTGTGTGTGTGTGTGTGTGTGTGTGTGTGTGTGTGTGTGTGTGTGTGTGTGTGTGCGTGCGTGCGTGTGCGTGTGCAGTCATGCTTTCATGTTTCCCTGTAACCTGGCTTATTGTTTTATTATTCTTGTCCTGCAGCACTGGGACAGTTTATTGGCTGGAGCTGTTTCACAGTCTCAGCTCAGATATGGAGACGCTGCTCCTTTATGTGCCTGTGTTTGTTTGTGTCCACTGTGTATGTCTGTGCATTTCTGGCAATATGCTAATTCCTTATTGCTTTTGACATGCACCATATGTCTGCACCTTAAGACATGTGCCTCTGACAACATCATGTTAGTTGGGGATTCACCTTGTAGTATCATATAGGTTTAATCTTGTAGATTTTATGTCAGAGGAATTCATAATTATGAAATAATTAATCATAAATCTGAATTATGAGTTTTCAAAATTAAGAGTCAAAATCAATCTGAATTTAAAAGGGCACCATTGAAATGAGCTTATAGGAATAAGCATAAGATTAATTTGTATTTAACCAATCACCAATAAAATAATTAAAAATATAAAATCAGTTATTATTTTATCTTAATAAATCTACGGAATTGTTGACACTTTGCATGTGTCGACAACCCTTATAGTAAATCAACTCTTGAGCAAATGAACAGTCTGGTTTATTCAAAATGAATCAATTTATTTAAATCCCACATAAGCTAGACAAACTCATGAAATGGATAGTAATTAAACAAGAGTTCCGGCAAGAAACAAATCAAATAATAATGAAATGATAATAATGTCTTTTAGCCATGATTTGGTAACTGATACAATGCAATTCACTTTCCTAAGATCGTAGGTCTTTTGAGCTTTGAGTGAGAGGCAGACTTTGGTGGTCGTCTGTCTTCTGAGGGAGAGGGATAGCGTGGCAGGCAGGTGGCAAGGGTGGGTCTGGAGGACCCCTGAGCCTTTTGTCGTAGTGCCTGGGACGCTCAGGTCAGAGCGGCAGGGATGGCAGCCTGTGAGTCAACCTTTGGGAGCGGTGTGTCCTGGTAGGGATGTGGCCAAGACCCTCTCATCAGAGATCCTTCTTTGGTTCCTTGTCCTTGTAAGTGTGAGAGGTTGAAGTGAATGGTTTCTGTCATCCTGCCAGCAAGGGCATGCAGGATTTGATGCTGTCCCAGTCAGAAGGTACCATACTGACCATTCTTGAGGGTCAATAGTTCAAAAGACCTCTCTGCAGGGCTATAACTGTCCGTCTTCTCCACTTACATGCACTGTGTGCACGTCAGTATGGGACAGAGAGATCACTTCATATATGTTCATTAGATTATCCAATGCTGTATTATATATGCTATAGCTGGATATGATAGCTCAATTGTGCTTTTATACCTTCCTCGTCTACTACAACCTTAATGGAAGCATTGGTTCTAATACAAAATAATTGAATGACAAAAATATGTGGAAGTTGTGAATATCGTCCTTGTCCAGCAGAAACCTATATACTGTATCTCCATAATTAAATTAAACTTTCTTCGTAAACGAATGCCCTACTTAGTTGTACGACAGTGTCGTACCCTTTTCTCCTTTACCCAGTTTAAAATGTGCTTTAAAATGTACCATACTGCACTGTTATGTCATCCCTAATTAAAAACTGAGCCAGGGAAATGAGAGTTTGCTGTGGTGCCAATGCAGGAAATTTTTCCTCTCAGCAAGTTGTCAACGTAAACAAAAATAACTGATTAAATTCAGCACTGTTTATCAATGCCTCCGTTTCTGTAACTGACAGACAAATTTAAAACAAATCTTAGATCTACAGGAATTCCTGCTAGCTTTTTGTGCGGAACTTTGAAAACAATTGAGGAAAAATAAGTATCACTGACAAGCTGACAAGCTGTCAGCTTGTTTTCTATGTCCCTGTCTCTTTGTCTGTCAGCCTGCTCAATCAAAACACACTGCATTGTGTGTGTGTGTGTGTGTGAGTGTGTGTGTGTGTGTGTGTGTGTGTGTGTGTGTGTGTGTGTGTGTGTGTGTGTGTGTGTGTGTGTGTGTGTGTGTGTGTGTGTGTGTGTGTGTGTGTGTGTGTGTGTGTGTGTGTGTGTGTGTGTGCGTTGGCATGGGAGTGGGGTGGAGGGCAGGCACACATGCCCTCATAAGCAGCAGAATGTATTTGTTGTGTTTAGAAACAGATCCGTGTTAACTCCACTGAAGGACGGGTGGCGGAGGGGTAAAGTACCTGTCAACCATCACAGAGTCTAATGATTTGTATCCATCGCTGTGCATCCAGCTTGCCAAGTGTCAATATTAACAATTGGGCTCGCACTCGGTTGAGAGAAGCTGGGCGGGGAGGACAATCTCTGTCGCTGTGCTAGTGACTCCTACAGCAGGGGTGGCACCAGTCAGCAGGGAGTATTGAACGGGAGTAGTAGGACAGAGGCGCTACGTCCTCCCAGTGGGGCAGTATATATATAGTGTTTCCAGGAATTACATTTTGGACAGGCAAGGTGTGTCGTCGTCTGGTGTTTGTCCTCTCTTTTTTTCTCAGTGTACAGTATGGATTTTGGCCACGTAGAAATGGATTTGGACAGGCAGCCGCCTGGCCTCGCCTTGTTGTAGATACGCCACTGCAGTGGGGGCTCCTCACTGGCATGTGAGTCAGTATAGGGTACAATTACAGTGGCAACACAGAAATGTGTGGGAAGGATTGGGAGAAAAGGGAGTAAATATAATTCTCTACTCTAAATGTATACAAAAAATCACACCCGTGTGAACTGAGTGGTGCAACTCCCCCCCCCTCCTCTCCTCTCTCTCTCATTAACAGGCAACAGCATTAATACTATCTCTCTCTCTCTCTCTCTCTCTCGGTTTCTGGCACAACAGCGCCCCTACTGGTAGTCAGTCATACTGGTGCTACTGCTCATGAACACATACATAGGCACACACATAGGCGAACACATAGGTGAACACGGACATTGCTGTTCCTTGGAGTGGTTGCAACTCAAAAATAATAATATACTGTATATATAATATTTAAAAAAAAATCACGTACACTAATGAATGTATATAGAAGGAGGAAGAAAACAAGAAAGAGAGATATCAGATCAGCAGCACTATAGTGTGTCAGAGAGCCACCAAGATTAAACAGCATGACAAGGCACTCCTCAAGCTGGCATCACACAGCATTCATTTTCATTCTACTTAACCCATGTGGAAACTCAGAAACAGAGGAATTTCTCAGATGTACTGTAAAGCCCCCAGGCCGCAGCGTGCATTCCAAATGTCTTTGTTTAAACGTTAAGCTCTGTACACTTTATCTGGCCACACAAGGTTCTCCTTTTCTTTTTCTCTTTTATTGAGGCGAATATGTCATTTTCTTGGAGTAGGAGTAAGAAAAAATATACTGATTTACATTTTTCTATAGTTTTTATTTAGAGTAGCCAATGATTTTGTATGCCCTTTTTTATCCCCAATTTAGTCACTATGCCAGTTGATTCCTGCCCATACACATGTTGTTGTGTTGTGTTGTCACTGCTGTTTTATCCTACTGGCTCACCTGGCAGCCCCCACCAGGAGGATGTTGAGCCTTCTCCCTACTCCTTACAGGCCTCAGCCCGAGTATGTGCAATGACAATATTATCACCCTCCCAGACCCTCGACAAAGAAACACGGTGTGGTGGGCAGGAACTTTTCCAATGCGCCACCCGTGCGCCTTGATATAAACTTTCACTGGTATATTTTTCACAATAACCAACCTTTGACAACTTCTTTAAACACTATTATTTGTGAGTGCATGCCACAGACAAATACAAAGTTACATAAATACAAAGACTTGTTGCATTCCAAAATATCCTTAGTCACTAGGACACTGCTAGCTGGGGAGGAAGTCGTGAGAAATCACCAAGATTTGGCTTTTGATTAATTTTGGCATGGTGTTGGGTGCGCCCCTAGTTTGCAGTGACTCAAATATTTGATATGTATAGGTATGGTTGAAAACCAAGATAATTGATAAAATAGTTACAAGTTACTGTTGTATCATATACTGTACCGTACTACTATTATTTCCCACCACCGAGTAACCTCGCATCAGACTATCCACCATATTAGCTATCCAGCTCAGAGGACAGTCAAGACGGGCAGTGTCGGTAGGCCAATCAGAGGCAGGCGGGGCGTTACCATGTCTATGCTCGGACGCAACCGAGATTCACGCCCTGGAAAGGCATAATTTTCAAGATGGCGTCCACAATGGCAGCTGGGAGCTAAAATGAACTGGGATTTTATATGTCAAAAATCATAACAATTATGTACTTGGTGACAAGTTTTAGATTTTTGGTATGGTGTTAGGTATGGGCATACATTTTCAAAAACCATCAGAAACGAATTGGGCTTTTCCCCTAGTGGTCCGTTTGCAATGAATCCAATATTCGATTGGTCAGTACATGGTTGAAACACCAAATAATAACGCAGAGCACCCAAATCGTTTGCACAGCTTTTAAAAAACCTCATACCCATAACTCCATGCTAAAATTAAAAAACTAGACAACAAAAGCCACCAAAGTTCCTCCCCAGCTATGCAGTATATATGTTTGAGCAATACTGCGATACAGACAAACAAAGTAATGACAAGTCGACAAAATATGAATGTTACATCTTGGTATGGCTTTAAGAGACTTGATATGCAGTAGTCAAAGCTAATCCATTGTGAACTTTGGTATGGGAGGATTAAATTATTCTATTGGGAATCAAGTCTCTCAGGTTCAGAAAAGGAATTGTGCTGAGAGACCACTATCACACTAGCCATGGGGTCATATACTGTGTTGGGTTATTTATCGTGTTAACTAAGCCTGATTGTGTTGCCAATGGAATGGCAGTGGAATGATGCTTTGATGTTTAGCCAGTGGCATTGTTTTCTTGTCAGAGCTGGTTTGTCAAAGACTTGTTATGAGCATTAGATGGAGTCATAACTCTGGTATTGTTTAATTGGAAGATGTAGGAGGAATAGATACATGCAGGGGCTAGGGATTCAGGGCCAGTTGCTTCATATTTTGTCATTGCTGATGTGACAGCATTGCTCTGCCCTACCGCGCTGATTGATCCTTCAGTGTTAATCCGTTATTGAATACCTGACATTTAACTCTTCTCTTCGCCTTCTCTCTCTAGCCCCTGCAGAGCCACTGTTGTGTAAATTTGCTGATGGAGGCCAGAAGAAGAGGCAAACCCAGATCAAGTACCCTCAAAATGGCCGACCGTGGACGCGGGAAGGAGAGGTGAGCCTTGAAAAACAGCTAGCATGCTTTGTCCATACATATGCAATTAAGAGAGGTTTCTTGTTACTCACTTATACAGGTGCAAACAGCAATATGTATGTTCCTGTCTCTTTCTGTGATGTTCTGCACAGACTGTGTTAACAATATAGATTTTGTATTACAAAGTAATAATAATAACAATAATAATAATGATAATAATTGATAACAAAACAAAGTAGCCCAGGTGAGAAAAACAACAT